>NC_135497.1:11400587-11700587 GCF_052857255.1 Amblyomma americanum | reverse complement strand
CTCCACCATAGATCATTTCGTAGATCCCTGCATTTGTAGAGGCCTGCATGTGACATGCGGAAGTCATTGGTTTGGATACCACCAACAGCATGGTGGTTGTCTTCTTCACTAGGTAATCAAGTATACCTACCTTTCTAATAAAAAATGGTTACTCTGATTTCCCATCAATTAACACCAAAAATCAAGAAATGTGACGTTCCTTGTGTGTGCTACGAGGGTCCGCGTTCGACGGCGCGGCGTAGACGGAGCCCCAGTGGCGGCAAAAGCACTCAAGGGAAAACAATTCAGCTGGAAGAGAGGAGATCGGCGACAGCCGGTCTCGTTTTGGAAGCAGCCAGCACACATGTTTCTACTGTATATGGCTGCAAGCAACTTGAGTGGGATTGCTTTCGGGCCTGCCGCCATGGACCGCACAGAGACGACCCCCGTGACAAGACGGCGGGCATCATCCGAGCCATACTCATTGAGAGTGAACGACCAAAACGAAGGGGTTTAAGCACAACCGGACCCCCTTTCCATAGTGTCGGCACGTGTCGAACGCCGCCGCCGCAGGGAGACGGGCGTTATCTTCCCCAATTGCCGTGACCGTGTCGGGGACAAAGGGGCCTCGTTTCGGAGGGCCTGGCCCCGTGACAAGACGGCGGGCATCATCAACAACCCTCCCGAGCACATCCCAGGACAAGGGACCACTTTCCCGGCCTTTTAGTGACCTCGCGTTCCGGCCTTGAGTGGCGAGTGTCATTTGATGGAGAACGGAGGTCAGTGACCCGCGGGAACCGTCAGCGGGCCAGAGACCGTCTACCACAGCCGACGCTACCTCGACGACAACCTTCTTTCCCTCGGACTCAACACGTGACGGGGGCGAGACCATAAGTGCGGTGGTGTGTTTGTGCGCCCAAGTGAAAGCCCTAGGCCCCTCCCACTCCGGCGTGGGCGTCCTCACCCTAGGGAATGTGGGGATAAGAGGATATAAAAATCGACAAGGAGTACAGAAGAAAGGACGCTGAGGACGACATCGTTCGCCAAGGGGGCCTTCAGCGCCGAAGCCCGACGGCGTGCAGCTTCTGCCAGCAACCGTTCGAGCTCAACTCCGGAGCCCCTCCATCGTCCCCATGAAGTCGTCGGCACGTAAGCTCGGACACCCCAGCCTGTGATGTATAATCATAATCGTATAATTATTGAATATATCTGTTTGTTTAAACTGAGCCATACGGTGTCTCTTCGCCTCTCCGTCCCGTGTGGACCTGCGCATTATGGGGGGGGGGGGGGGGGGTCGTCACACTGGTGTCAGAAGTGGGGTCTCAAAAGCAAATGTCCTCTGAATGCTGCGACATTCATGACTTCAAAATTGTAATCAAAAGGGAATCACGGGACTGATTGTGGGACTTTTACCCCCATTTGAGAGGCTTTAGGCACCGAAGGGCTTGAGCGCAAAAAAAAAAACATGTCTGTATCTGAGGGAGCTCCCACTCCACAGCCGTCGCTCGGGGCAAGCATGCTGGCATTAGGAAGCGTCATTTTGACGTTTACGGGAGATAAGACACGGGTTCCAATCTGCGATTTCTTTTCCATGCTAGAAGAGATTGGGAAAATGGGGGGATGGTCCGATGCTCAAATGCTGGGAATGGCGAGGTGTAAGATGGCAGGAGCTGCTCATGATTTTGCATGGCGAGACGAAGTAAAATCCGCAAAATCATTTGCGGAATTTAAGAAGCTCGCGTTTGAGCATTTCGACACTGAACCACGTCACGTGCGGGTACAGAGGTTCCGTGACGCCGGACAGATGGAAGGGGAGGACGTGCGAACGTTTGCGTCGCGGCTTCAGCGCCTAGCACGCGATACGTTATGCAGGGAGGAGGAAGGAGACCAGCTAAAGAAGAAATACGCGGAGGATCTACTTAAAGAGGAAATGACCGCTTTGTTCGTGGCTGGTCTGCAAGACCCCGTGCGCCGGTTCGTGCTCTCGCGCAAGCCGAGCAATTTCGACCAAGCCGTAGCGGCCGCATTGGATGAGGAACGAAATGAGGCGTTAACGACAGCCGCAGCGAGAGTACGCGTCATAGAAAGAGCGGTGCTCAACCCTGAGGTTGCTCTCTTGAAAGAGCGGTTAGATCGCTTAGAACAGCTGCTATCTCAGCAGGGGGAACACCAGGTTGAAGCGCGCGCTCAACAGTGCCCATTCGCTGGAAACCGGAGACCGCCACAAAGCTACAGGCGCGGTATGCGAGATTTTGAAGAAATTGTATGCTTCGCTAGCCAGGGTCGCGGACACATCGCCAGGTTCTGCCAAAACGTGCGCCGTGGGGAGCCACAAAGAGAAGCAGGCGAGACACGCCCTAAGCAAGCCTACAGCGGGGCTCCAGATACCGAGACAAAAAACTAGATAGTCCTCCCCATCCTGAGGAGCATGGGGAGGGAGCAGTGGATGATGAGGTGGTGGTGGTTCGTGTGGCCGACGAGGCATGCCCTGTTGTGCGTTGCAAGTTAAATGGTTGTTGCATGGAATTGTTGATTGATACGGGGTCAAAGGTGACATTGCTTAAGGAGAGCAGTTTTAACACGCTTTGAAGGAAGGGGGACCGTGAGGTGTTGGAAGCGTCTGGTGGTATGGCAACCAAATTTGTAGGCATAACGGGGGATCCTCTTGGCATAAGTGGACTTTACCGGTTACACTTCTCTCTCGGCGGAATTGCATTGGAGCACCCCTGCTACGTATGCCCAGACACGGTGTCTCTGCCAAACGGAGTGTCAGGTATATTAGGGCAGGATTTTTTTAGAAAAGGGAAGGTAGTAGTCTCATTCTCTGAGGAAGAGGTTAATGCGGGCGGCTCAAAAGTTCCGTTTTTGAACAGGAGAGGGGCTGAGATTCGCATTACCGATATTGACACCCGTCAAACAGTGGGATCATTGGAGAAGGTATATTCGCGGGTTGCCGTCAGGCTGGTCGATGAGGCGGTCGTCCTTCCTTGGTCGGAGCACATTTTGTACGCGTGTGTGCCTTCAGATGTAGAGAGCGGCGCCGTGGGAGTGCTTGAGCCGGTCGACTCTCTCAGCAATGGCCTGAAGGCAGCCGCGTGCCTCGTGACAGTTAACGACGCCCACAGAGTGCCCCTACGGGTGGTTAACTGTAGCCAGCAGCCACTGAGCCTTCCCAAGAACAAAACATTGGCTTTCTTCACCTCTGCGATAGAGAAACGTGAGCCCACCGATACGGTACTCGCAACTGTAGAGCATGCTAGTCCTTCGGCTGCTCCAAAGGCGTCGTTCGATCTTTCTCACGTAAAATCCAGGGAGAGGGAGGCTCTGGCTGGTTTGCTGAACGACTACTCGGAGGTATTCGCCGCGTCCAACCTGGATTTGGGCTGCTGTGGCGTTATAAAGCACAGGATAGAAACCGGCACTTCATCGCCCGTTTACCAGCGTGCGTACAGGATTCCTTACTCCCAACGTGAGGAGATGGAGCGGCAGGTGCAGGACCTGATTGACCGCGGCATTGTCGAACACTCAAAGTCACCCTGGGGAGCACCAGCACTATTTGTGGAAAAGCCAGATGGCTCATATCGATTGGTAGTGGACTACCGCAAACTAAATGCCGTAACTCGCATCGATCCATACCCCATCCCCAATATACAGGAGACGCTTTCTCAGCTGGGCTCTGCCAGGCACTTCACGGTAGTGGACATGGCGGCGGGATACTGGCAGATAGCAATGGATCCGGCAGATGCCGAGAAAACGGCATTCAACACGCCCTCAGGGCACTATGAATGGAAAAGAATGCCGATGGGTCTGGCCAACAGCCCTGCTGTCTGGCAGAGAACCGCTGATGTTATCCTGGCAGGTCTTCTGTGGAGGCTGTGCTTCGTGTATATGGATGACATAATCATATACAGTGACAGTTTTGAGAACCATTTGCGTGATATTGAGCAGGTTCTGGTGCGACTGAGAGGAGCGGGTCTCAAGCTGAAGCCCTCTAAGTGCCAATTCCTCAAAAACGAGGTGAAATACCTCGGGCACGTTGTTTCAGCTGACGGCGTGCGACCGGACCCTGAGAAACTAAAGTGTGTCTCGGATTTTCCATCCCCGAATAGCGTCCGCCAGGTCCGGCAGTTTCTCGGCCTGATCGGTTACTACCGAAGGCACATAGAGGAGTTCGCCAAGCTCGCTAAGCCGCTCACCGCCTTAACAGCCAAAAATGTCGCCTTTCACTGGGACGAAAACGCGGAGGATGCTTTTGGGGCCCTGAAAAGGAAGCTAATGAGTGCACCGCTGTTGCGCCACCCGGATTTTAATTTGCCCTTCGTTATGGCCACAGATGCGTCAAAGTTCGCAGTTGGTGCCGTGCTATCTCAGGTTATCGAGGGCAAAGAACATCCCATTGCTTTTGATAGCCGACAGCTGAGCCCCACAGAGCAAAAGTACGGAGCTACGGAAAGGGAGTGCCTCGCCGTTGTCTGGGCAGTAAAGCACTTCAGATGCTACCTTTACGGCCGCAAATTCAAGCTAGTCACAGACTGTCATCCTCTGAAATGGGTGATGAGTGTCACGGACCCTAGCTCGCGACTCGCTAGATGGAATCTACAGCTGCAGGAATACTGCTTTGAAGTGGAGCACAAGTCAGGAAAGACATCTGAATGCTGATGCACTCAGCCGCACAGCTGCCGTGGCAGCTATAGATGGGTTTGTCCCCGTAGTCGACCCCGCCGAATTACGCAAAGAGCAGTGCAAAGATCCTGACCTGAAGCGAATAATCGAAAGCTTAGAGGGCGCACCGTCTCACCCCGAACAGCTAGGTTATTTCATTGGCAAAGACGGCACCCTGTGTCGGCGCACGAGGCCAACCAGGAAAGGGAGACCAGAGAAAACCGCTTGGGAGAGAGTCGTCATACCTCGGTCGTGGACAGAAAGGGTTCTTCGCGCGTTTCCCGATGCGCCATGCGCCAGTCATTTTGGCGTAGCGAAGACACGCAGGCGTGTGGAGCGTTTGTACTTTTGGAGTGGCATGCGACAGGATGTTAGAGACTACTGTGCGAAGTGTCATTCCTGTCTCGAAAGAAAAACACCCAAGGGACGAAGACCAGCTCCAATTCAGCCGTTCCCTGAGGTTTCGGCTCCCTTCGAGCGGACAGGTATGGACATAATTGGCCCATTGCCCACGACCACTTCCGGAAACAGGTACATTTTAGTATTTGTCGATCACCTTTCAAAATACGCGGAAGCGGTAGCACTCCCAGATCAGAAGGCAGACACGGTTGCAAGAGCATTTGTCGAACAGAGCGTGCTACGACATGGACCCCCGAGGCAACTCTTGACAGATCGGGGAACGAACTTCGTGTCGCAGCTAATGAGGAGAGTTTGCGAGCTGCTTAAGATCGCTAAGAAGCAGACAACACCGTACCATCCGGCTTGCAACGGCGCGTTGGAGCGACTGAACCAAACCGTGGCCGGGTTCCTGTCGCATTTTGTTTCGAGCGACCAGCGGGACTGGGACTTGTGGCTCCCGTATGCAATGTTTGCCTACAATTCCGCAGCACACGAGAGCACGGGCGAATCGCCATTCTTTCTTCTCTACGGCCGAGACCCGGACCAGCCTAGTGAAGTGCCAGAGGGCCCCCGTCGTGTCCCATACGCTTCACTGGACGACTATAAGGTTGAGCTAGAATCGCGCTTGCAAGTGGCGAGGGACATCGCAAAGGAGGCCTTAAAGAAAGCGGCGAAGCGCAGGAAGAAGGTGCACGATCGCAGTGCTAGAGACGCGCCGTTTGATGTGGGGGACAGCGTCTACATTGAAAACTGCCAAAGGCAGATTGGGCTAGCTCGTAAGTTCCAGACGAAGTGGAGAGGACCGTGCGAGGTTGTCGAGAAGCTTTCTCTGGTAAACTTCAGAGTCCGAGAAGTGAACCGGCGCTTGATAAGGATACACGCAAATCGCCTCAAGTCGGCACCGGTTCAGTATTCACGAAATGAGGGAAGGGAAAGTGCGGATTTTGAGGGGGACAGAAGTGAAGCGGAGCGCACAGATAGTTCGCAAGAAACGCCCTCTCCTGCATTTGTTCGGCAGGCGCCAGAGGTGACGGCCGGAATGCCACCGGATTTACTTCATGCATTGCTACAAGAAGAAGAAGCGCGCAAGGTTGCCGCGCAGATAACGCCAGGAGAGGCTCCTGCCACGAGCCCTCGCGAGTCTCAAAGCAGACAAAGGGTCACAGACTTACTTGGTATGACTCATGAAGGCCGATATCCGCTGCGAAATCGGAAAGGTAAGTCGGACTAATGGCGTAAACAGAGCGGAGTTGTGAACTGGTTAGAATTGTGTAATGCCGCAGCTCATAACATTGCTATGTGCTTAGGTGTTAAGATATCGGAGTTGGTAGTTAAACCTTTCTGTCATTAAGTAACACCTTCACAGGAGAGCATGCGGAGCGCATGCAGAACCTGCCCTACTTCCTTTCGTTATCTATATTTTTGTCTGTGCCGTGATCGTGCTAGAAGTGGGAGCTCCTTTGTAACTGTGGTAAATTTATTTCGTCCAGTTTGGACTAGAAAGGAGAGGCTTGGGTGCTGAGTTTCATGTTTATCTGTAAAAGAAGATCAGTGCTGCCCCTGGAGACGCCAGTTATGACAGCTGAGGCATATGGTGTTGTGCAGTGATATTGAGTGCAGCGAAAAGTGTTTTGTCGGACGCACTGTGCGAGGCGATTCAGAAAGACAAGGGGAGCTGCATGGACTCAAATGTTCGGAGAACATTCTTCTGGAGGGTGAGCGAGTGTGACGTTCCTTGTGTGTGCTACGAGGGTCCGCGTTCGACGGCGCGGCGTAGACGGAGCCCCAGTGGCGGCAAAAGCACTCAAGGGAAAACAATTCAGCTGGAAGAGAGGAGATCGGCGACAGCCGGTCTCGTTTTGGAAGCAGCCAGCACACGTTTCTACTGTATATGGCTGCAAGCAACTTGAGTGGGATTGCTTTCGGGCCTGCCGCCATGGACCGCACGGAGACGACCCCTGTGACAAGACGGCGGGCATCATCCGAGCCATACTCGTTGAGAGTGAACGACCAAAACGAAGGGGTTTAAGCACAACCGGACCCCCTTTCCATAGTGTCGGCACGTGTCGAATGCCGCCGCCGCAGGGAGACGGGCGTTATCTTCCCCAATTGCCGTGACCGTGCCGGGGACAAAGGGGCCTCGTTTCGGCGGGCCTGGCCCCGTGACAAGACGGCGGGCATCATCAGCAACCCTCTCGAGCACATCCCAGGACAAGGGACCACTTTCCCGGCCTTTTAGTGACCTCGCGTTCCGGCCTTGAGTGGCGAGTGTCATTTGATGGAGAACGGAGGTCGGTGACCCGCGGGAACCGTCAGCGGGCCAGAGACCGTCTACCACAGCCGACGCTACCTCGACGACAACCTTCTTTCCCTCGGACTCAACACGTGAAGGGGGCGAGACCATAAGTGCGGTGGTGTGTTTGCGCGCCCAAGTGAAAGCCCTAGGCCCCTCCCACTCCGGCGTGGGCATCCTCACCCTAGGGAATGTGGGGATAAGAGGATATAAAAATCGACAAGGAGTGCGGAAGAAAGGACGCTGAGGACGACATCGTTCGCCAAGGGGGCCTTCAGCGCCGAAGCCCGACGGCGTGCAGCTTCTGCCAGCAACCGTTCGAGCTCAACTCCGGAGCCCCTCCATCGTCCCCATGAAGTCGTCGGCACGTAAGCTCGGACACCCCAGCCTCTGATGTATAATCATAATCATGCAGAATTATTGAATATTTCTGTTTGTATAAACTGAGCCATACGTTGTCTCTTTGCCTCTCCGTCCCATGTGGACCTGCGCATTATGGGGGGGTTGTCACAGAAACTTTCCCCTATGCTTTCATTGGCTCCAATGATTTTCTTCATGCGTGTTTCGTCATGAACCCTTCAATTCCCTACCCGTCTGCTAAGTACCTAGAGTAGCCTGCTAAAGCACAATTCCTGTTAAACTACTGCTATTTTTTATTATACTGTGAGCCCTATGGGATGGCTTTTTCTGACTTAGTGGAAATAAAATAATGATGTTCAGCTTCAACAAACTGATGTAACTACCTCATTACAATAATGAGTGGTCCTTTTGGCCCATGCTTTGCCTAATTCCATGGTTAAACACTGCACAACAAAGCATGCACAAGCTTTGACCAATCAAATTTCTGTCAAGTTATTAGATTTGTTTTATCATGCATGGCATTACAAATGCATGCATATGTAAAGGTTTTCTAAGAAGCAGTATGCCTGTCATGTCACTCCTTGAAGACCCTAGAAACATTTCCAAAGGATTTTAAGAGTAGCATAAATGGAATACCTGCAGCATCGACTTCCGACAGGTTCTTCTTCCACATGGCATGTCTCTCCGGTGCATGGCGCAACCAGGACTTGATGCACTCCTCGCAGCGTAACAATTCCCCCATTCGTCACTTGCTTTCCAACAGCTGCAAAAAGAATAAATATATTAAATATATATGTATAACTTCAACGCAATCTCCTTGCAGATTTTCTTTCTTGCGATTAGTGATGCAAGATGCGCACTAAAAGGTGATGCTTTGCCAAACAAACACTTATGAAGTGAAAAAAAAATTGTGATGAATTGTCTCTTACTACTTGAAAATGAGTGTGGCAGGAAAAATTAATACTCTGGGAACATAACTGAAGAACCTACACCTTTAACGACCTTTAGACAAACACATCAGCCATACAATGGTTCTCCATCATGCAGTAGCATACATACATCATAGGAATGCTTGAATAAACAGCCTCGGTGAATGCACAGGTGCCCACAGAATGCAAAAGCGCAGCCTGATGTTTCATGATGAACAGTAAAGATTGTGAAAGCAAAGTACAGCTGCAGTTTGCAGCTGCATGCTTACGGCTGCCGAAATTTTAGAATTTTCCTGTTCCATTGTAGCCGGAACTTATGCAGGCATCAGTGCAATAATCAAGACAAATAAGAGTTCCTCAGCATGACCAAGAATTGAGCCCTACTCTTGAATTACTTTGTGCTCATCCAAAAAACAATCAAAACTTGTCTTCGAATATTAAATCGAACATTACTTTTTACATTAAATGAGAGTTTGTGGCTGATTAAGAAACAGAGGCACCCTAGGCATCATTACTGTCTGCAGAAATGTCTTTGGCAGAGTCCTAAGCAGTTTGGTTTCATGCGGTTTAACATCCCAAAGCGACTCGGGCTATGATGGACACGCCGTAGTGGAGGGCTCCAGATAATTTTGAGCACCTGGGGTTCTTACGTACTGACATCGCACAGTACTGACATCGCACGGACCTCTGCCATTCCGCCTCCATCGAAATGTGACTGCGGCTGGGATCGAATCTATGTCTTTCGGGCCAGCAGCCGAGCACCATATCTACTCAGCCACCGCGGTGGCCGAGTCCTAAGCAGTATTGAAAATTGCACTCACCGATTATGACAGCCGCAGACTTCAAAGCTGAAAAACTCAATTTCCCCTTCTTGCCAATCCATGAAAAGTTCGTAGCTACTTCATCGTTCATTAGGTAGACAAGCATTCACTTGGTTGCTGTGCCGACGTCTCTGCCACCAAGCTGGCGCAGCTCACGTGCCTGCATAAAAACCGTGACAAAACATGATGCATGTGATGGATATACCTCATTCGTCACCCTCAGGACTTCAGGGCTTTACAGAAATTAGTTTAAGAAAGGTGTGCTGCTGACGTGATGAAAGAGTGTAACACAGATTTGGTACAATGTAGACAGATTTAATCATTCAAAGAAATGTTGTCTACCGGAAAAACTTCGATGGTCACCCCTGAGCTAAGATATGTGCACAAAGTTTAACAATGGCCCAGAGGACCGCTACGTAGCAGCAGCAGAAGTTTGAAAGGTAAACAACAGCTGTGATGTTAACACCTACCCTACACAAAAGATACATAATACAATCGCTTGATTATACAGCAAGATAAATTCGATACAAAGCTGCATTCTTTGTTTTTATGCAAGGCTATTCCTGGCCCTCTAAAAGACCTTCTAAAAAGACAATGTATGGCTGGCTCTTAGGCTATGTTTATGTTTTGTTGGCAGCAAAAGACACTTATTGCTGAGAAAATAGCATTTCAAAATTCCCCTCAATCCGATTTAAACTCCCAATGTCAAGATAAACAAGACTGATCCCGGTTAAGAAATGAAAGGCAGTGTAGCACTGCCTCAGGAATCATGCACAAAACTGTCTTGATATTATGTAAATTTGCAAACAAGAAAGGTTGTGCAGGCAATGCCTGCATTTCATTTCTTGAGCTTTTCTAGCTTTCATGAAAACTGCCTCATGATCATTAGAATGCAGTCACATCTCAGTGTCCTTTTCATACTAATTAGTAACAGTACCTATGACTACTGTGGTGAGAAAAATATACCAGAGTTGCAGCCTTTTCGTTTTCCAATTTCTTGTCGAATGGCAAGAGGTCTTCAAGTGTTTTGAAAGGTTGTTCGATGAGAGGGGCCTCAATGACGATGCTGCAACTCGGAAGGACTCCATATATGTGATTTAGCATCTCTCCATGTTGCTGTTGTGTGAAGCGAACAATGTTGAGGAGTCTTATAACATGTTGCTTGAATTCTGGTAAAAAAAAGAAAGCAAAACACAAGTTTACGCAACCATTTGTATCAGGCACTACTTTACCACAAACTTTTTTTATTCGCAAATTGAAAACGCAAATTAGTAGTGCTAAAAAGATGACTCACAATGAGAACGAGAAGGCAAAGTACTGCATTCCGTAATGTTTTGTGCAACCTGTTTAGTGCTCGATTAAAACTGCATAACTTCTGCAATGAAAAATGACCATTGCTTTAACACCGAATTAAAAACTAGGCAAGAACTGCAATACTTAGTAAAATTGTTACACAGCTCAGAATAACAATAGGGAATGATTATTCAATAGGCAAATGCAATTAATTTCTTCTGCACTGGGTCAACGTGATTAATATTATTCACAATCCAAAATTTAGCTTGCATAAATGTTTACCACATATCTAGTGGGAATCTATTAAAATTGCTTAGTGCTCAACAAATTGCCACTGCAAAGGTGCATATATATTGGTAGCATGCAGGGTTCAATGGCCTGGAGCTGAAAGTGGACTATAAGGGAGGCCACAGCGGACGGCTGTACAATAATTTCGACCATTGGGAGCCCTTTAACGTGCGAGATCACATGCATAGCACACAGACATTTTTGCATTTAACCTCGACTGAAAAGTGGCCGCTGTGGCCATGATTTGGGATCAGTAGCCGAACATCACAGCAGCTGATGGTTTGCGATTCAGGGGGGGTTTTAACGTCCCAGAGCGACTCGGACTATGAGGGAGCTTTAGTGGGGGGCTCCGGTCATAGTCACTGAGCCATTGTGGATGTAAATGCGTGTTGGCTTACAATGCTTTCTCAAAGAAATGTTGGTGAACAATGCATGACTATTTAAATATACGTCGAATGTCAATTTGGAGTGAGTAGAATTTGGACCTCGAGATTGCAGCTTGTGCTGAGGAGACCTCTAAATAAAATTCCCAAGCTGTAAGCAACAAAAAAATGCACAATACCTTGATCAGCCCAAGTTGCCTCCTGAGCCCTCCTCCCATCTGAAAATTTATTCTCAATTAACACACACCAGTAGGTGCACAACACTACTAAAGGAAAAAATAATTCTGCCAGGGGAATGCAAGAGGAGCCTTATCGTATGGAAGAGCGAGATAGCAAGCAGCAGCATTAGATGACAGTCACACACAGAAATGAAAATTAAGACAATAAAAACAGATGAAGAAACCCTGTTCATAAAATGCACCTTAATAGGAAACATAAGGACTGCTTGATTCCATGGACAAAGTACAAACAAGCGTAAATTGTTTTCTAGCAGTTTGCAGTGAAGTTGACTAGAAATAGGAAATATCTAGAATACAGGACTGCAAACATACCCTCAAAACTGCACACTTCTTTTGAAGTCAAGCTCTACACACAGTAAACAATGCTGTTAAACCAGAATCTGGTTAAGATCCTTTTGATATTCTTTAAATTACTTACACTACTTATCCAGTTATTGCACAAAGGCTTTAGAAGCAAGGCCAGGGCTAACACCAAAATTGAATGCAAATTCCAACACTGCCGACTTTCAACTTTAGTAAAGATAGGCGAGACTAAGTGGAATAAATACACTGGGAACTGGCTATGTGCATGACACATAAGTAGAACATAAGCTAGCTCTGACATTCCACTCATTTTGTCATGTGCGTTGCCTCCCGTCACCATTCCCCAATGTGTTTTAGAGCGATAGCTTCACCAATTCAGGTATAAACCCAGAAAATGCCTCATTCCACCAGGCTAACCTTCAAGCTCGGTTAAGGTCAAATTGCTTGGAGAACTGCGGAGTGAAAACAAAGAGCGGCTGTCAGCGGCACAGCCAGGAGCGTAAACTGAAATAACTGCCAAGGTCTGTCTTTCATGCCGCTACCACTAGAGGCACCGGTTGCATCCAAGGTCGCTGTGAGCTCTCGATGCAAACACGGATGGCGCTGAGCAGTGCCTGTGTGTTGTCTTGTGGTGCAATTCTAGATTTCGTAGTTGCTATCACTCGACAAACTTGGTTTAAACGCAGTCAACCACTGCTAATTTTTCATCCCTCTTGGTCTTGACTATCTTCATTAAATTGAAAAGTAAGCGATGTGTCTCGTCCTTCTACATCCGTGACTCAATGTTCAAGCTGGCCCACTCAAATGGAATTGCACAAGCTAACCCGGAAACATGGCATTCTTCACCGATGTTTATGATGCAGTACCAGTAACGCATATTGCCCATGGCAGCAGCATCCCTGGAATGTTAGTTTATTACACGGTATAACAGCACAAGCTGAAGTTACCAAAATGAATATTTTAATGGTATTTCATTACACAAGCTTACCCATGACTGCAGTTTCCTCCAAGGCTTCTCATGATGACCCTTTCGACTCCCTACCACCTGTATGCACAGCATACATGACATTACAACACAATTTTGTCAAACCTTCTTCACATGCAAGGATGTATAAGCTGAGCCTAATTATAACATGAAGGATCTTAAAAAGCAATGCCTAAATAAAGCTAAAGTGGTTACCATCTACACTGCAGTTGTCAGCAAAGCTTGCTTGGTCCTCTTGAACCTTGTTTGTACCTACACACAAAATGCAGTTTCGTTTTAAGATTTACCAAAGTGGAAGTCCAAACTCCCATAAGAATCGTTATAGTTTAGCAGTTCATTAAATATAATATGGAAGCAGAACAACAGAACGGCTAACTAAAGGGAAACATTACACGAGGAAGGCATTGACAGGCCGTGCGTTCATGCCAGTATCTCAATCAGAAGCTTAGCATACAACAGTACAGAAATGTTGTATGCAGCAACCCTTCAACTTCGTTTTCACTTGGCAGAAGAAATTGACAGAATTTGGCAGAAGCATGCTTTGTAAGCACTGTAAAGCTAGTACAATATGGCACCTGTAGCTTGAGACCGTAATAGATGTCTCCATAAAACTGGCAACCATACTTCAGAGCAGTCACGCACCCCACGCTTAGTATCAATACCCTTCACAGAGTAGAAGTTTTCAGTCCTAATGAAGCCTTCATGATTATTCTCTCAGCATGCCTGTGCTGTACAACTTGTGGAAGCGAGCGCTACTTCAAAAGTATCGGAGCTCACGTGCACTCAAGCCAGGCACAGAGATACCACAAAGAAAAAACTCATCACACTGGCAAAAGCAACCAAGATAGAAACGACTGTACCTTAACTCCAATAAGGTAGCCGCAAGAACGATCATACTTCCAAACACTGTAGCAGCATTAAAACGAACAACCAATCAAAAACAGGACAAAAAGTCAAGGCCACAAGCACATGTGCTTGTCTTACCTAGTTATCCCTAATGCACTAGTCCCAACAAAAGCAACTTAATATAAAATTGCGAGCGAGTCTGCTGGTGGCATATCATTTGAAATTTACTTGCCTTCACTTCCTTCCGAGCTGCTCTGCTTGGGCGCCATATAATGTAGGCCTGGGAATAAAAGAATAAATGCTTTATTTTAAACATTGTCTTGAATATCGAGAACAATTCTTTTCATGAGCTAAATTTTTGCAGGTACTAAATTTTGTGACATGAAAGGAATAGGAAGCTACAAAGCTTCCTTGGACGCTTCAGCCATATGAAGAAACATGAAGCAGTCAGGCAGACAATAGCAATGAAAGTTCACTGTTGTTGATGTTTGCATTATGCAGTGAATAAAGAGTGCATGTGCTCCAAAAGCTCACTCACTACAAACATCTCAAAGGTCATTGTCCCATCTACCTGCACATAACTCCTCCAACCCAACAATCTGAACACAACAAAATGAACATGCATACTCAACCCAGAAAACTGCTTCATTCAAATGGATACAGCAAATGTGCAGAGGGTGTAAGAGACAAGGAGCAGGTGTCCTTCAAGTAGCCTTGCTACATATGCAACATGCTTTACTGAAGGGTATATTTAAAGAATCATCATGCCATAAAAGAAGTGGCTGTGGTTTTAAGTATTATCTGAAGATGTGATGTACATGTGTGCATTCCTGTCTGAAACATTATTTCAAAAATGTTAAGTATTCTTTTCCAGTAATAATAAAAAATGTCAAAATTGCTGACTCTTAAGGTCTTGTCTGTTAGTAAGAACCCTTTTGGGGCTATATTTTGTGTGATATAATCTGCATACAGCTTGACCATGTTTAAAAAAATAAATTCTACTTCTGTCTTTACTAAAAAATAGCCAAAATACGAGTAGACGTGTGTGACATGTTAGCATCATCCATGGGGTTTTGCAGCACTAAGATGTCAGAACAATGATCGCATTTAATGTATTGTGTTGCTTTAGACAGATCACGCCACCAATCCAATTGCATGCTGTAACCAGCAGCCCGTTTTTCTAAAAACCGATTTACATTTCTTGCAGATGACTCAGTAGTATTGTATCAGGGAGCAGGGCCTTGCATCAACTTGCAGTCATCAGGCAAGGTGGAAGTGGTAGAGCCAGCAATGCTTTTTCCAAAATATTACAAAATAGCTGTGCAATTTTAGGTACTACTGAAAAAGCTACGAAATGGTCACACCAGAAGCCCTATAATAAGGGAGTAATTACTCATTGGCATCCATCCGAACGCAGCCATACGGCTACAAAGGAAAGCTATGCAGCTTTCTCAGAAGCTTCACAGTTGAAGAAAAGTTCGTCCTGGTCCGGGTTAAAACCTGGGACCGCCGCTTCACCAGAGTAGTCTCTCCACCAACTGAGCTAACTGGGATGGCAAGCTTATGGTAGGGCAAGAGCGAATTGATGTATAACTCGAAGTGGGAACAGTGCTGGTCAAATGTTTAGGGGAATCCCCCAATGTGGAGTAGATTTGTAATAAGGAAGTAATTACTGATTATTGGCATCCACTCGAATGCACCTAACACTGTTCCCACTTCGAGTTATTGATCAATTCGCTCTCGCCCTAGCATAACCTTGCTGTCCCGGTTAGCTCAGTTGGTAGAGCGGCTGCTCTGGTGAAGCAGTGGTCCTGGGTTCGAACCCCGGACCAGGACGAATTTTTCTTCAACTGTGAAGCTTCTGAGAAAGCTGCATACTTTCTTTTGTAGCCGTATGGCTGCGTTTGAGTGGATGCCAATGAGTAATTACTCCCTTATTACAAATTTACCTTGAGAGATTCCCATAAGCATTTGACCACCAGAAGCCCTGAAGCATATTTTTGTGCACTGTTCCGGAAGTGCCGATGTTTTGTTTATTTCTTTGCAAAACTAATACAACTGGCTATTGACAGTTATAGCTATAAGGAGATCGAGAATTTCCTCAAATTATGTTTTAATTTAGGGGAGCCTTTCTGATATATCTGATGTTGGCAAAAACCAAAGCTTCTATTCAAACAAAATAGAAGTTAAAGCAAAGTCAGCTCAATTAACTGAAGGCATCTGGTGTGTGGACCATTCACAAAAGCTTGATAGTCATGAAAAGCAACTCATTCGCAATACATGCCTAACTATATCCAACATGATCACAGTGCAACTCAATAGCCAATTACCTTGAGGAAAGCTACTGGGGACAGCAGGAATTCTTCGTCGCATTTTTTTTGCTGGGGCCAGCCCTGTGTCTTCATCCGTTGACCATTGTGGTGATGGCCTCCTAATCCTTTTTCTGTTTGGTGTTTCACTGTCACTACTCAACTCTGACGTGTACTGGCTCCGTTCTAGTTTCTTGCGTGCCTTGTCATATCTTGCTGAAAAAAACGACCATTGTCTCAATTGTCTTGCATATGTGATTTTCAGTGAAAGCTGCTTTACTGCTTTTGAATTTGTACGTACCAAACAGACCCTTCACAGTGATGTCAAACCGTTTCCATAGCACATCTGGGATCGCTGCCTTTTTTACCATACTGGTAACCCTGTCCCCTTTCAACTTTTCAGGCCATGCACACTTGTTGTCTTCAATCCACAGGGCTGGTACAACTTCAACCTGATCGAGTTCGGTAAATTCAACGATCGCATATGCTATCTGAAAATTAAAATTCCAGAACAAAATCAAATGAAGAATAGCTTGCAGCTGGCTTTACAAGCACGAATACTTTTCAGGCTTATTATAGGACTAAAGGCACCAAATTTTAACTGCCCATTTTCTTTTTTATGATGCATGAGAAAAAGTATACATGCATCACCAAGTGGTATTTGCCTACATCATGATTCCACTAATTTTTAATTGATTTCATTATCTTATACTGCTTCAGTTTTGGTTTCAACCATCAAACGATGACTGTGGTAAAGTTCAGCATTGGTCAATCAGGCACGCCGAAACCGCACTGCTTCTTGATTCTTTGCGAATAAATATTAAAATTTGTCCCGAAGTGACACACAGGCTATGGGAGCTATCGTATTGGTGGGCTCTGAATTTAGACCACTGGTTCTTTAAGACGTGCTGACCTCAGACAGCACTGTAGTTTCTGTATATCGTCATCAAAATACGATCACCATGGCCAGGATATAACCCGTGACCTTGCGGATCAGTAGCCAAACGCCAAAATCAGTTAGTCGCTGCAGAAGATTTCTTGGTGCTTTGTCATTTCGACTCCTGAGACAGGCTAGGTTAGGCACTTTAGATATTTAAATTGATAAACCATAAAATTACTATATGGCATTTTTAAGCTTCATGTGTTGCTATACTAACAGTGCTGTCACAGCCACTCGTATATAGTTGAATTGAAATCAAAACTGCACTAAAAAAACTAAATAATGCATTAGTTACTTGTAGGCAAATATCAGGTGGTTATCCGTGTATACTAATGTTTTATGCATCTTTACAGGTAATGGAACATGGAAGAGAAAATCTGGCACCTATACTCCTTCAAAGGTGTGCATCAAGCTAAATGAATAGCGCAAACATCATCAGGACTTACTATATTTACGCACGGCACCAAAGAAGTAACCTGAACGGTGCGGAATTAAGCCGTGTGGAGCTCAGGAAAGACTACATATTTGTCATCCCAAGGCATCTTCACCATCTTTCTCACTTCACACAAAGAGAAAGGCTTTGGCTCTGACAAACGTGACACAACATATATTCCAAGCCTCGATGACTCCAAAGGCGTACAGTACAAGTCTTCCTTCAAAAGGAATTCCTGACCAATAATGCATGGCTCATTTGAGCCCTTCATGTGAGCAATGTTTCTGGCTACAACAACGTGGCCATTCTGCATGAAGCAATTGTCTCTTTCGTTAAGAGAAACAATGAAGTTCTTATATATTAGGGCTTGGTACTCGGGAGGGGAACATTCTGGCAAAAGGAATCCTCCACAGTGAGGACGAGAGAGTTTCACTGGCTCTTCACAGTGAGGAGGCTGTTGAGGTGGCTTCGACCGTCCTTCCACCATCCTGTTGCTGAGCTGCTCTAATGGACTCCCATGCCTGCGACTCTGTCTCTTCAATGTTTGCATGTTGCTTTCAAAGGGGAAAGCACTATAAGAATCTAGCTCACCATGCCGTTGAGCATCAGACGAGAGGTGTATAAGGCAGTGAATGTTATACAAACAATGACGGTTGCCATACAGTTCAGAAAAATGAGAAACAAAATACCGGATTAGCTCGTCAGCATAATTTGCATGTTTCTGACATAGCTGTTTGTTTGCAAGTACTGACAGGGAAGCATGAAGGAACAAGAAGTGTTGATAGAGGCAATCTGGCAAACAGAACTTCAGAAGAAAAGGTCCAGTGTAAAACAAAAAAGAACCTGAACTCGACCGCCTTCCACTGATCAACTTCATCAAGCCCTCTTGATTTTCGGGGGAACTCTGAAGGAATATGCCGCCTTAATTGCAAGCTCTTTTCATTGAAAGTGCAACGATTCAGCGGGCCCATGCGAACAGCTAGTGGACCTGAAGTCCACAAGGTCAGCAATTTCTTAACCACCCCAAGCAGCACAACATGCATATAGTCCAGCGGCACATCTTGCACAATGTCAAAAGGCAAATTTAACAGGACTGAGTCTCCCTTGTGGTGCTCTGTATCATGCTGCTGCCTGAAACTCATATCTGTGCGTAATGGACAGTTTACATCTAGAAACACAACTCTTCCATCTAAGTAGGTGCCCTCAACTGTGCACTTGGGGCAGCCGTTATAACCTGTGTGACCTTTCGTCATGGTTATAAAGGCTCGAGCAGGAGCATCACAAACAATTGACTGTAAATGCACTTGGAAAGCCCTGCTATTGATTACGATGCCCTGTGACAGCACTGTTTGGAGCTCATGAACGAAAGCCTTCAAGAATTCGTTTGAAGACGCTGGCTTCGAAGTTCCGGCAAAGGCACCGACAAGGAAGGGTGCCATATAACCACAGCCATGCACCATACACTGGATCGGCCATAGCTACATCTTTGAACTCTTTGATAAAGGCAAGCCGTCTATGTTGAAAACTAGAGGTAGTACAGCTGGAAGATCTTGCACATGGCACAGTGAATGCTGAAGTCCAGCAGCAAGTCCAAAATGGCAGTATTCTCCCGGTTCCATTGTAGTGATGGGGAACTGGCCGCGTGGTTGGCGAGGGGTGCGTAGCAGTGTGCGCCCGTCCTTTGGAAAGTGAGAAAACCCATCTTGACTCCTTAACAACTTGAGAAGACCTGTCAACGCCCTCCTTTTAATGCCATGCTCTACAGCCCACTGCAGCAAGGAATCCTGAAAATGCTCTTGACCATTTTTGCCTTCAGGGCCGTTGTCTTGCAATTCGGAAGTGCCAACACCTAACGAGCTTTCGCCAACGAGTGTGGCAAGCGAAGTGTCTCCGCCGTGGCCACCCCATTCATGCCTTGGCTCCGGACAATTCTTCGCTCATTGAATCATCGCTACCACTTAGCCGAGTTGTCGCTCCGCAGGCGCCGATTTCACTCGACTGCTCGCTTCTGTGTTCCAGGTTGCGATGTTTTCTCACATAACTGCCCTGCCCGCGATAACTGAGGAGTTCAGTAGCTTTTCTGGTCTCTCATGAAGCTCTCTCACGGGCTTTAGCGTCTTGCGGTCGAGGCATGGCGGTCAAACATTGCGCGTCAAACCCAAACAACTCGTCTAGTGCATAACGAAACGATAGGCCGTAAGAAATGAAAGTAAGCTATACTCACCTTCCCGTTGGCGCATCTGACGACTGAACACTTGATGACACCAAATCGTGCTCGTGCCGCTGTCGTGGAAACAAATTCCAACAAATATATCTTCGCCGCCACTCAACAAGACACTCTCAGACACTCTCCAGTGACGGTCTGTCGTACTTCTCTATGTGCTCGCATCTGAACGGCATCAACCGCTATCAAAACCTGGCACCCGAGAAAACTACAAGATTATCACTGTTATCAAGAAAAGTTTTATACTTTGAAAACAAATCCGCGTAAAGAATTAATACGCCAAAACAAAATTTTAAAATATCAGTGAATGGTGACGTCCCAGAAAGCAGTTCGCCTATCACGAGTAGCGCCAAAGTTTAAACCACGGAAAGCTGGTGGCGGGAAGTGTGTGTGTACATGTGCGCTTTTTTGTGTTTTTTTCGCCGTCAAGCACCTTTCGCCGATAAGATGGCCTTTGTGGTCAACGAATGAGTATCTCGTGCATCTGTGGGTACCACTTGTTTGGTATTTTGTGCGAAGAACATTCACAACAAACGAAGAAAGCAGTTCGCCATTAATCCTCGTTTCACGTAGAAGGAAGGCAGCGGAACGTTTTGTATTCGAGTGCATGCTTCCTGAAAAGAAAATGAGTGATAAATGCGATTTGGTGCGGTAATATCTTCTTTGACGGCCCAGGTGTTTTCGCCACCATGCAAGTACTAGTGGTGCGTTTCAGAAACTTGAGAGTAGAGGCGCGACGCCTGACCGCGTTGAGTTGTCACGCCTTTAACCGAGTGGAAAATGTTCATCGACAGATTGCCGTGATTGTAGGTGTTCTGATTTACTTCCGCCACGTGTGTTTGTTGTATACAGTGCTCGTCACTTCGTTAATAGTCTGTCCTTTTTTTTCCAACCTTGCGACGAGTTTCGATGGCGAGTGCTTGATATGCCGAGCGCTGGATATTCGTGGCATGTGTAGTGGTGTTGTACATGACGCGTGTGAGCGTATATCTCACCCTTGTGCACGAAACGCGTATAAGGTTCGTCGGTCCTTTGATTTTTCTTGTCTCCATACTGCAAACGGGGAGGGAGCGGAATTTTGTTTCAGGTCTTGGTAGTGGTGCTTGTGGATTTGTTTTTGTGCGTTTGTGCTCAGCGCGTGTATTGCAGTTTGATTTTCACAGGTTGCACCGACAAGTATGCCACAGATGTGTAAAGGGCAAAAAAAATCTCTTCAAAATGATAAGTGCTGTGAACAAACTCAGTTAAGTGGTGATGCTAGTGAGCAGGATTTGAGCTGTTGCAGTAGCATTTTACTGTACTGTTGTTAGATCATGCATGTGACGATCGGGTTCCTTTAATTTTTTTCTTGTTTGTGCTGGTTCAAGTAGCTGCCTCATAGGGAGTGGGGCCCTGTCAAGCTTATAGCTGAGTACCACTTTGTTTACTCTTACTCCATTTTTTGTCTTCTCACAAAGTTATAAGCATGTGATGACTGATTAAGAACTGCTAGTTTGTCAGGACTCTTGGACTGGCTGTTACACAGGTTTTCAGGAAGGATGACAGTCGTAGTCACAGCTGCCTCATGTTGGCAGCATTGTTGGGTACAGTCCACTGTGTGCATCTAAATATGCCCCACAAGACCCCTTGTATCATCAGCAGACTAACTGCATCCACTGCGAGAGAAAGGCCACTCCCATATCCTCACACATACTCAACTGTGATTCAGAATTGCTATTCTTCTGACTTCCGTGCCTTTGAACACCAAAGCCAAAGAGGGGCCAGACTTTATGGTTATTGTGTGCTGAAGTGTGGGGACTTAATGATCAATCAGACTTACCATGCGCTGTGTCCAAACACCACACTTTTGTCCACTCTGATGTTACAAGGCTCTTAGTGGCATCCATCATGCTGAAATGTCACTGAGTTCTGCATAGCTCTCTGAGTGTTTAGGTTCTTGTCTTGCCAATTTTTCTTCTGGGCCTTCCCTTGATGGTGTCTTGTTTAGTTATAGAAGAGTATTATCCTTGAAAAATCGGTTGGGATTGCATCATCTTCAAGGTGGCCAGTTGACTGTTGCAATTATATTATTTTGGCCATATTTTCGTTCTCATACCTTACAGTCTGCTGAAGGCTATGGTCTTCGAAGTGACATCCACATGCTTGGTGGATAATGAGCAGCAAAGATTATTAGCACAGCAGTTACACGTATTGCCCATCCCCGAAAAGTTGTTTAATTGCTAAGCATTGCCATTACTGAATAGTGCTCGAGCAGCCAAGAATGAAATGCAACAAGAATGTTTCGTCTTGCTCAGAATTGGGACTCCCGTGCATGGATTTGTTGGCCTGAACTAAATTTCTTTCAGTTTCTGACCCTGCTTGACCAATTCTTTCTTTCAATACAAACCATTTTAAATTTTAGCTGTCTCTGTCTATATGCATCCTATCTGAATGTCGTGATTTCTTTAGAACACACTACCCATTTTTCATGTCACAGGATGGCTTTTTGCATCTGTGCATTACATTCTTGTGCTAATTGCTTCTAGAAGTGTGTGATGAGAGGCTAGTTGGTAAGACATTCTGAAGACATAAAACGCAGGAGACAGTACAAAGAAAAGATGCATACAGGACGAGCGTAGACTAACAACTGATTTATTGGACGAAAAAACACAAGCTTCCTTCAAGAGCAACACATGCGCAACCAAACTTAACGCCCAAAGCAAAAGTACACAATCTTATCAACCCAAAAAGTCAAGTTCCTTCTGATACAGGTGAATTGATGCTTCACTAACACATTTTTCCGCACCGTATCTAGCAATTTTCCAGGCTTCAAAAATCTCGCGTGCCTTCCGGTCCTTCGCGCAGCCTATAATCTTCGCTTGCTTGAAAAGCGGCGTACAAAACACTTTTTTCATCTTGTCATTGATCTTACAAGACTGGCAGTGCCTTGCTAAATGCTGCCCACCGTGTTGGCTCAAAGAGTTATTGTGCTCCTGAAGGCGTTTATTAATGCAGCGCCCCGTCTGCCCTACATAAACGGAACCACAGCTGAATGGGATCTCGTAGATAATTCCCATCTTACAGGCTACAAACTTAGGTCTGTGGTTGACTCCGCACCCTACTTTTTTTTGCAGGTTATTGTTAGTTAATCAGCATAAACGAGACAGTTTACATGGGGCGGAAAAGAACACTTTGACACCAAATTTCCCTCCCACCTTCTTCAAACCGTGCGAAGTCTTGTGCACATAAGGAAGGACTTCAAACTTCCTCCTCTCGCTTTCAGTGAGTTCTTGTTGGTTTTGTTTCAACCATAGGGTTTTCAGCAAAGACTCCGCAACAGCTTTCAGAAGAGCAGGAGGAGGAAAACCAGCAGAGTAAAGCCGGTCTACCTGACTGGTAAAACTACATTTCACCATGTGTGGACATGACTTGACAAGCGAGGATCTTAAACATGAGGTTGCGATTCCCCTTTTTACAAGCTTTGAGTGGCACGAATCATAAGGTAGAAGAGCCTTCTTAGATCTTGGTAAATAGGCCCAGCATAAATGGCCCTCTGTATGAAAAAACAATTTCAAGTCCAAAAACTGTAAACAAGAGCTTGACTGTGCCCGTGCGCACGTCGTCTTCTCTCCACTCTGCGATGTGCTCCTCGACGAGCCTCCGATTCGTTGTGCTGCTAAGCTTGTTGTCGCCGAGGACACTGACATTCCCCCTGACAGTGCCGTGCTTGTCCCTGTTTGCGCCGCCTCAGTTTTTGACGCCACCGTTCTCTTCATGCCTTCCCCTGTACTTGCCTCTCGCCGACACCTATGTCTTCCCTTCGCCGTCATCGACATTCACCACGGTGCTGCCGCCATCCTCGTCTCTAACGCCTCATTCTCCGCACTCTCCCTGCTCCGTGGCGAGTGCCTCGGCCATTTTGAAATCGCTGCTTTGATCTCTTCCTTCGACACTGATGTAACCTCCTCCAGTGCCGAAGTCGCTGCCCTCACCCCACATGGTGCTACTCCAGCTTTGTCATCGGACATTTTCGACCGCTGCATTGACCGCGCTCTCGACACTCCTCACCGCGCGCAGCTCCTTGCCTTGCTCAACCAGTTTCGCTCATCGTTTGACCACCAGTCGACTTCTTTGGGCCGTGCGACCACTGTCAAGCAACCACCGGCTTTTCCCCATTCTTTCTTTTATTCGGACGCGAACCTTCTTGTATGTTGGATACAATCCTTCCCTACAACCCCGACAGCTCGGAATATGCTTCGCTCTCTGACATCACCCGCCATGCTGAGCAGTGCCGCCAGTTGGCTCGCTCCTTCACCGCCGAACGTCAAGGTCTCCGTACCCATGCTTCCGATCAAGACACGCCCGCGGTTCACTTCTCCATTGGCTCACTGGTCTGGCTCTCTGTTCCGAATACGTCCAAATTTTCGGCCAAGCACATCGGCCCTTAACGCATCTTGGAGCGTACGTCACCGGTCAACTACATTATCGAACCGGTGACACCTTCTTCGAACCATCGCCGCTGTGGCCGCGACGTCGTTCACGTCAGCCGCTTGAAGCCGTATTATAGCCCCCTCGTAGTCTCCTCTCCTTGAGTCGCCAGGATGGCTCCCTCTTTCCGCTGGGGCACTTGGAATGAAGAAGATGAACCAGCCCCGAAGCCAACGACGACGAAGCGCTCGCGCCGCCGGTTGGATGCTCGTGCTGGATGGAACACTGCCGCTTGTGTCTGGTCTCTCGGCTCCCTGCCTCGTAGATTGCTTGTGCCAAGGTCTTCGTAGCCGGCGCTTCCATCGTGCCAATAAACCGCTCTACAGCACAAACACTACCTGAGGGGAATTGAAACGAGACCAGGGGACACCAAAAAAGGAGGTCGGCTGAGAACAGAAAATGCTTTGGGAACGGTGGAAATGGGATTCATAGATCCTGAGGTAAGTTTGCACAGTTAAAAATTGAAGTCGTGATAAGAGAGACGGAATGCGGGCTTCAAGGTACAGCACATTGATAGCCACAAATTTTAGAAGTCCGAGGCACATGCGAAGTGCTTCCCTCTCTAAAAGGACGAGAGGGCGAAGTTTATATGTAGCCGAGCCTGAAAACAACACTGATCCAAATTCTAAAATTGGCCTGACATACAAAGTGTAGATCATTAATAGCGCATCTCTGCGCATGCTGTACCGGTGATGGCATAATCTCCGTAACATGCCCACGGCACAAGCCCCTTTCGCCGCGACATGGGCAATGTGAGGTCGCCAGGTGAGTTTGTTGTCATAAATGACCCCTAGGTATTTTAGGGATTGAACCTGCGGTATTATTTTTAACTGGCAAGTGAGAGAGACCACTACAGGAGTGAATAGAGGGAAAACAAGAGTGGCGCACTTGCCAACATTTAACTTCAGGTGTAATGCGCTCAACCAGTGCTCAAGTGTATTCAAATATGACTGCAACAGACCATACAGAGAATGTATATCCGGCGCAGCAGCAAAAAACGCAATGTCGTCCGCATAGACGTAAGTGTGTACATGGCGGTGGAGAGCAATTGAGTTCAACAGAATATTAAGGAGCACAGGAGAAAGAACAGCTCCTTGCGGCACACCTCGCGTTTGTCTGTACCTCTCTGAATGAACACCATTATGGACGCAAAAGAATTCCCTGTTATAAAGAAATGCAGATATCCATGCTACTATATAAACTGGAAATTGAAGAGACTGTAGCCTATGTATCAGGATGGAGTGTTCTACACTGTCGTAAGCTTTGGCGACGTCTAACGTAACCAAAGCTGCGACCAGGCGTTGACGACAAGCAAGGAGAATTCTGCTCTCAAGATCAGCATGTAAATTCTATATCGAACACCGTGGCCGGAAACCGAGTTGGCACGGGCTGAGTATAGTTTTGCGGTCCACAATGGCTGACACCCGAATTAGTGACACCCTTTCTATCAACTTTACCACATTTGATGTTAAAGAAATTGGCCTAATATTATCCAATTCATAGCCTCCACCTTGATTTTTAAGTAAATGGATCACCTTGGACAGCTTCCACTCAGAAGGTATCCAAGTGTGTTTGAGAGTAGTTTATTAGGTGCAATAAGGAGTTGGGAGAATCTTCAAATAGAATCTTGAGCATCTTTGTAGTAACACCATCAGGACCAGGAGCAGCAGCTGGCAATCTCTGGACAACTTGTGAAAGCTCTGATAGATTTACTTGTGAGGCATTATCATTTGGCACGACTGGTGCAAACAACAAGGGCGCAAAGGTAGTAAAGACGAGAACCGCTTTTGCAGGCCTGTGGCAATTAATTCAACCGCCTGAATAGCTTCTACAGGTGACATAACTAATGACTGAAAATTATGAGAGGACACGAGCTGTTTCCTAGACCGTAGAAAACCGAATAGTGCACGTCGGTTGCCCGCCTTTGAAAGATAATCGAAGTGTTCTGAGTTATATTTTTCCTTCGCGCGAGAAACTGCGTTTAAAGGTGGCTGCAATAAATTTATAATCACTCCAGTTATTTGGGCATTGGTTATGAAGAAGCTTTTTCCACGCTGCTTTCCTCCGCCTGTAATCTCTTGTACAGTCCGCATTCCACCAGTTAGAATTCCCTTTTGCTGGCCTCACCAGGAACTCCGACTTTTTTCGGCTTTCGTCTATAGCCAGACATATGCTTGCTGACTGGTGGACCTCGGCGATGTTAGACACTGAAGCAAGGGCAGAGCGCAACGCCGTCTGAAATCTGTCATAATTTACATGTGACCACAACTGAGAAGACGCCGGAGTAACACGACATATGATATCAAAAGGAATACGTATGTGGTCACTTGAGGTGCCGCTATCAACAGTCGACCAATTCGTTACGCCAATTCCAGGGCTAATGAACGTGAGATCTAAAACAGATCGAGTGTGTGAGCGAAGATAAGTGGCCGATCCTGTATTTAAGCACATCAGGTTGTGATCAGAAACCCAGTCCCAAAGGCGCTTGCTGCATGTATTAGTCCTAAAACCCCACGACACATGGTGAGAATTGAAGTCCCCAGCCACGAGAACTGGGTTTTTACAGTTAGCGAGTAACAAGTCCAGAGGTCTAACATCCTGGACTCCATTGGGGAAATAACAATTTGCTATTGAAAATGGAGAGCACCCAGGATGTACAAAATCTAGTGCCAAAATCTCAAAGTCAGGAGACATTTGTTGGAAAGATACCATAGCCCTGTGGCAAAATTTTGAAGAGACTAAAGTTAGTAAACCCCCGCCTCTTGACTGGCGGTCTAGGCGAAATGAACGGTAATTTTTGATATGAAAATGTTTGTCGGTTGAAAGCCACGTTTCTTGCAGAATTATGAC
The DNA here is from genome assembly GCF_052857255.1 of Amblyomma americanum. Taxonomy (NCBI): domain Eukaryota; kingdom Metazoa; phylum Arthropoda; class Arachnida; order Ixodida; family Ixodidae; genus Amblyomma; species Amblyomma americanum. Next base: position 11,673,584 of record NC_135497.1, on the reverse strand, counting down.
ATCAGGATTAAGCTGGGTAGAAATGCAGTGTAAATCTGTGGAAGCGGAAAGTATAGAGCGACAGTTCCACTGCAGAACTCGCAACGACGCTATGGTTGCGAAAGTCTAGCAGCAGGAACTGCCTGCTCAAAATGTTATCCTTGGGTTTAGTGCCAAGCTGCTGCTTTTTTGATTTGGGCTGGGTGCCCAGAGAAGACAACGAATGAGACATGGGGGACCCGCTACGCTTAAGAAGCCGTGCATCAGGCTCCACCATCTCGGAATCATACATTATACCAACATCCCTCGAAGTACCCGAGGTAGGTACAGCGGAAGGGACAGAAGTTTGTTCCTGGGGTTGTGATGCTACTGGAATTGGAGACCTGATAAGAGGGAATTGCTGTCGAAAGAGGTGCCAAACTGGCCTGCACGGCATGTGTAAGCCGAGTCGCTAGAACGTTTGTAAGGCACTCCGACACACTTGCGACAATCTTTTCTACCATTTTAGACATCGAGGCCTCCACAGCAGCCGCAATTGCCTGGGACAGCGTTGAGTCTAACATGACACCTTGCCGAGCGGTCACACCGGCATAACCGTGGGCACGTTCTTCGACCTCTGTAATAGCGTCACGGCGCGAACAGCGTTTCCTGTCAATTATCTCCAGAATTTGGATTTCCTGAGCTCGAGATGGACAATTTGAGTAGTTTGCAGAGTGAGCACCACAGCAAAGGCAACACTTCTCATTCTTCTCAGTGCAGGTGCTCCTTGAATGACCATCCCCACAGTTGCAACACCTCAAGTTGGTTTTGCAACCGCCGGCGCTATGTCCATAGCGCCAGCAGTTGTTACACTGCAGAGGCCGAGATGATAACGGGTCTACCCGAAAAATTAGAGGCCATGCCTTGATTTCAGAGGAGCAGGAAGTGCCAGCAAAGGTAGCAATAACTGATTCAGTGGGCATCCGCACGTTGTTTACATCCGGGCTACAGCGGTGCACAGCAACAACACCTGCAGCCGACAGAAGCTCAAGAGTCTCTGCCGGAGACAGGGAAGAGTCTACGCCTCGTACAATACCTTTCGTGCACGCCAGATGTGAAGGGATGAAGGAATTTACCCGAAGGGAGGCAAAGGATGAGGAGTTTACCAAATCTCTTATACAGGCGAGGTCTGGCGATCTGCACAGAATCCCGATGCGTCCAAAGTGGCGTACCTCTCAGATTGACTCATAATGAGAAGTCGCCGACTGGAGAGCAGCCCGAACAGCACCAGGGTTGTTCATCTTGATTGCACCACCATCCTTAGGCACCAGCGCGACAGGGATACTGCCGACACCCCTGCGCAAAAAAGCTTCCAACGGTAGGAGATCAGTGGACAGAGAAGCCGACCAGAGGGAGCTCCCCTGGCCGGGAGACTGGGTGGACATCGCCCAGGCTTACTGCCTTACCGCGCAAAGATGCAGAGAGAAAATGCCACAACCAGCCACCCGAAACTTAGCCGATCGTTTCCAGCAGAGCAGAGCTTCCAGGAGCGCAGGGGGAAAACTCGGCTGCTTCTTCGGCAGGTTAGCGCCGGCGATCAGCAGGAACCTCGCTGCGGTTGCTTCTCGTAAGCAACCGTAAGCTGTCTGTTCGCAGCTGGCCTAGCGCCGCCAGGAGAAGCACTACAGACACGTCGTCGTCATCATCTTCGCTGTCAACTGGCTCACTCCGGTCAGCAGCATCGGTGAGCGCAACAAGAGGAGTTACCTCTTCACTCGACATGATGAAAGTGATCAGCAGGCAAAGTGAGCAGCAGGCGACGCGGACGCGCGAGTCGGCTGCTCGAAACTTACGATTTCCGGTGACTGCCAATTCACGTGACCATGACGCAACTTCTTGTCAGGGTTTAACTTGTTGGCAGTCAGCGGGCTGCCCGAGCGAGGAAAATCGAAGAGGCCCAGATGCCTGAAGCGTCTCCTCGATTTCAATGGGCCCCCGAGATCGCCTCGAGTTGCGCAGACTGGCCGATAGACGACGCTAAGAAATGACCTTCAATTTCGGTTTCTATGGCTTGGAGAATGTTATGCGCGGCGCCCGACCATGCCACTTCATCATTTTTTTCGGGCTTTGAGCAAAAATTTTTAGTTTGTTAATGACAAAAAACACGTTTTGGATGTGTCAGAGTGCAGCGAATGCTTAAAAAGTCTACGCTGACTTCCAAATAATATTGAAAGCGGATCATCAGTTTCGATTTCGAAATATAAGAGCGTGCTGTGCATGCCGTAGGGACCTTTTGTCTGCTGCATAACCAGTAACTTTTGGACGGTTTACAACAAAATGAACATGTTCAAAACATTCATATTGCAACAGTTGCTTGAAGTGGCTAGAAATGCCGAAAAATAAGTATTTACACTGCATGATACATGGTTTTATTGTACCAAGCAGAACGTTCAGTTGGGCGAGTTGGTATATATGCATCTTTTGTAAAACAGTGCGAACAACGACGGACAAGAACAAGAAGAGCACGGGACGAGCGCTCGTCCCATGTCCTTCTTGTTCTTGTCCGTCGTTGTTCGCGCTGTTTTACAAAAGCTGTATTGTACTGTTGCCAATGGCAAGAAATCAACTACTTCGGACAAGAAAAAAGGGAAAATAATCAATGAGATTGAATAAGGACAGGAGGAAGTCCGGAAATATCTGAGCTCTCAATTGTAGCCAGGTGGCCCGTGGCAAAAGCGGACTGTATGGCGCTCAATGGATGGAAGCCGGAGACGTCGCGGTAACCTGCCTGGGGAGTCGTTGACCCGCAGAGGCCACATCCCTAATAACTAATGTTCTTAGAGCTGTCCGAAGCGCGCCTCTGTTACAGTCTTGCTGCGGAGCATTGCGAGAAATGTTTCGATCGGGTGAAGTAGATCTTGGAGGCAGCCTGCGCTGTTTCTGGTCGCAATTTACCGACGAGCTTTCACCGAGCGGTACCTCATTGAATAACGTTGACAAATTTCAAATAAACCCATGCCCCTCTTCTCTGTTCTTTTCGAAAGAAACACAGCTCATTAGGATTTCCTGCGTGATGCACACGCAAACAGCGACTTTGGGAGTAACAATGCAGGCCTGATTGACCGGATTTCTCCAAATGGCAATCACGTGCGTTGATGAAATGACAACTGGATTAAGGGGAGTATCAGACATGGCGAGCGACTTGTGAATATTAAAAAAAAAAACTGCGCTTGAAGGCACAGGCACGTGCGCACTTACAAGAAAAAATGGCATGCGTCGGTGTGATGAAGGCGCCGGAAATCGTTTCTTACTGCCGTTTCAAGAATTTTTCGGGAAAGAGGTTTCTTTGGTACACCTTCGCAACTGCGTTAATTCTTAATTGTCTGTTATGTCAAGTGCATGGCTTGTTAGCAACGGTTTGATGAACTTCTTGCATATAATCTGCAGTAGTGCTTCCCTGTGGCCGCTTTCCTTGTTCTCACAGGTCAGGACAGGCAAACCCACGATTTTATTCACACTAGTTGTAGAGCAAGCCTGTGTCCAGTGGCCTTTGAAGATGCGTTCGGTCTTTGAGCATGATATCGACGAACTTCTTGAGGCCATGTAACACTCTTAGGAACGCTGACGTCGGGTAAAAGAGTCCACCCCAGTCTTGGTGAGCAGCCAAACTGTCTACAGTAGCATTTTCTTGGCTGGAAATGCAAGCTACAAACTGCAGAGTAATTTGATGTTGTGCTTGGCTGCCAGTTATTTCTTCGAATTACCTTGAGCCGTCTTTCCCGAAGTTCTAAGTCGGCATGAATTTCATGGAACAAAACGCAGGGCTTCTTGTTCCGCTGACTGGATATGCAAAACGGAACGCAACAGTAATGCATTTTCGCTCGCTACTTCCCTCCAGCAACTGCAGTCATCGACGCGTCACTTGTCAGACGGTAACACTAAACGCACCACACAAGTAATATAAGAAACAGCGCACCAGGAGGCATACTTTTTGCTGCAACGGCAGTCAAAAGAAAATTCTGTGCTGGATGTGTGTCGTCTGCTAGAGGGTCATCTGACAGCGTCACCATCCGGCGGACGCGCGCTCTACAGCGGGCAGAAAAACCCCTGACGCTTCAGGCATGTTCTTGAGGAGGCACTGCGCGATACGTCGGGTTCTGCGCATGCGCATTTGTTACCCGCAGTGTCGTTGCATGGGCAAGATCAGTGCGCAGATTGTAAATTGTGTGTGGCAACGCATGCATTATGGAGACGTACGCTTCATGTTCCACTGCAATGTTCGTCGCCATATCTACAGAAAATGTGAGTCCTTCGCGTCATTTTCGTTTGTTCGACTGTACTGAGAGTCACCCTCCAGCAGGGATCAATGGTTTGGTTTGGTTTAACGGGGTTCACCGTCCCAAAGCGACTCAGGCTATGAGAGACGCCGTAGTGAAGGGCTCCGGAAATTTCGACCACCTGGGGTTCATTAACGTGCACGGGATCAAAATGATTCATTACAGCGATGTTGTTTCATGTGGCTTGCTCATCTTCATTGTTCTTTTTGATGGAGTTTTTATTTATTTATTATTTTTTCAAGTTTTAAAGGTTGCCTTGGTAAGCACCGTTCGTACTCGGTGGTAACCACGGTGCGAAGGCATCACTTCGAAATCCATGAACATCGGGAAGTAGATCCGGATTACAGCATAGATCGAATAATCTACTGAGTGTATAGAAAGCCTATATTGTCTAGCTAGAAGTATTTTCATTGGAAACCCCGAAATTAATGTTGAGTGCTTCATCTCAATAGCTGGCGTCCGTGGACACGTTTTCTTCACAGCGGACAATATGGCGTCTCATTAGAACGGGCATGCGAGACCCGTTCTACAATCCATTCGCATCGACAGAAAATACAGCCAAGTGGCCTTAATTCAAGGCATAATGGAGGGACAAATTAAAGGATAGGGCTAAGCACATAGTAGTTTTGTGGGAAACAAAAATAATGTTTGTAACGTGAATCGCAAGTCCACAGCGGCGGCGTCCGCTTCCCCGACGGGTAGGAAGCGCATGGCGGCAACGGTCAGACGCGAGGCCTAACGGAACCGAGAGGAAGTTGTACGCTTGACAGTAGCCTTGGAAGGTTGGCGTTCATAAAAAACACTGACTCACTTTTCTTTTTTTCTTCGAGGAATACTCCAGAGTTTTCTAGAAATGTTTCATTACGCGGTAATACCGAAATTCAACATGCAGCCACCGCCGGCGTCCATACTGAAGCCTTGGGTCCCGGTTTCTCATTAGTTGGTACCAAAGGTCGCTGTAAGAAGGGTCACGACTGCCAGCAGAGCACAAAGGTGCACTCCTCATTTGTCCCCTCGACGATTAGGGTGGTGTCAATTATTAGGCACGAAAAGCTACTCAGCCACCTGTGACTACGACGAACGCAACGGGCCAGGACGCCCGAGACGAAGAGCTACGGTCGCTATTCTGAAGCTGACATGTTCCCTATAATCACATGTCATGATCGAGCGCCACCGTTTTCAACGCAGATGGCAAGAGCCAGGGGGGATAATTTCCGAGTATGTTACAGCTCTGCGGGACTTGGTGAACGCGTGCTACTATGCCGCGTCTGAAGAGATGCTTTGCGACCAGTTCATAATGGGAGGGGCGTCTGAGAGGGTCCGTGAAAGACTATTGGTACTGGGATGGTCAGTGATGTTATAGACGAGTGTCCGCATTGCGACGCAGTATAAAGAAATGGTGGCAGACGCTAGGGGGTTTGACGCAGTAGTGCAACTTGTATGCCGCACCGTCCGCATCAGAAGTGCGTCTGGCGACAAGGCAACGGACATAGCCAAGCCAACAGAACAACTGCAAACAAATTAGTATGTGTGGTTTAGATGTTTTCATTCTTGATTCAGCTGAGTGGATTTTTTGACTTTTTATGTGTGCACTTTGCAATTGGCTTATATAGGTGTCATGAGACTAAATGATATAAATATGGGTGTCTTCGCCTAATAAGCGTTCTTTCGTCTACCATTCGACCAATGAGCTTTGTCTCCCTCCCTTGTAGGGCTTAGGCTCCCCCCCCCCCCCCCCCACACTTTTTTTTCTTCGATAAAAGTTATTCGCTCCCTCCGTCTACAAAGAGGAGACAAAGAAGTGAGCCAGAGCATGAGGTGAGCAAGCAAAAAGTTAGTAGTGGAACACGGTAGCGTTTCGATGCAGGCCAAGCGCTAAGGCGCGTTTGTGCTGAGCAATGTCAGTGCATTTTGGGGATCCCCAGCTGGTCGAAATTACTCCGGAGGCCAACTCTTTCTTCTTTCACTCCCTCCTTTATTCCTTCCCTTACGGCGCGGTTCAGGTGACCGCCGATATATGAGACAGATACTGCGCCATTTCCTTTCCCCAAAAAAGCAATTTTCAAACATCAATTTCCCTTCCTTTCCTTGAGCTGCCGTCGCGCGCTATCTGTTGGGGCAGTGGCGTACATTGCGAGGAGGAGGAGGAGTAATAATGATTGGTTTTTTGGGGAACGAAACGGCGCAGTATCTGTCTTGTATATCGTTGGACACCTGAATCGCGCCGTAAGGGAAGGGATAAAGGAGGGAGTGAAAGAAGAAAGGAAGAGAGAGGTGCCGTAGTGGAGGGCTCCGGAATAATTTCGACCACCTGGGGATCTTTAACGTGCACTGACATCGCACAGCACACGGGCGCTTTAGAGGAGGAGGGATTTTTCGTTCACGGGGAGGAGGAGGGATTTTAACGCGACAGCGTTAAGGAGCTCGTGTCGCAGAAAAGCCGGTGCCGTCGGCCGTGAGCGAAAAAAAATTGATGTGGATTAGCTCAGCTAATCCAGGATATACAAAGCGAAAGATATCGGTGTTTACTGTGTTCATTGGCGTTGACAATGTTCCAGACGGCGATGGCTTTGAGGAAAGGAAGGGCGCATAACTGGCTCCCTGGATATGTGGACGCCTCGTTCGTGCTTTGATTCGTGATGAGAGAGAGATGTGGAATGAATGAATTAGTGCTGACAGCGCTGTGGCTGACATGCGGCACTGAAGCAATACCTAGGCCGCAGCGTTCATTTGGTGATCAATTTCTCGCGATCAACCATTAACTGCATGCGACCTCCCAGGGTGGCAGGGAGGACGCGCTGCCTATCCAGTGTGCGGAACTCAATCAAAACAGGCTTTTGACACCAACGCCATGTACATGAAAGCGAGATTGAGGTCTCCACTGTCCCACGGAGCCGGTTGTGCGCCTTTCCTCTCGTGAAAAGACACGATCGCACGCGAATTGATAGAAGCGCACAGAATATGTAAGAGTGGGAGTGCATGTGTTAGCACCCCGTCGATCGTGATGTATAAAAAAGAATGTCAGTTTTTAGATATGGCATAGTATCTGCGGAATCACCTGTTCTTGTTGTGCCATATTCGAGTTTTCTACGCACGTGCTTTCAACTGTGTTCCCCCCTATCTGTCTTAACCCCCCCCTGTGGTTGATATATACGCGGCGGTTTATGAAGACAGTAAAGTGTTGCAAGTAAGCGCCTGTCCTGTCGGTTTCCTCCTTCTTTGTGTCGTGTTGTTGCGCTTTTATTCTTGTTAGCTATGAACCAACATGCCCCGGAGAGTGTTTTACTGAAAATTAAGAGCCTTTGCAAAGTTGTCAACGCGAATGAATTCTATGAACGCCGTCGGATCACTTGTTTTGTTTGATTTTTGAGGAAAGGAAATGGCACGGTAACCGTCTCTCATATCTCGGTGGGCACCCGAACCGTGCCGTAAAGGAAGGAATAAAGGAAGGAGAGAAAGAAGAAAGAAAAACTGAAAGTTGCATTTTGAAGAAAGGCGCGGCGTTGCGCGATAGCGGAACACCTGTGGCTCGGTGTGACTAGAGTCACTAAATAAAGACTTTATTTAGTGACTCTAGGTGTGACTAGGGAGCGAGAGAGAGAAAAGGCGACGGAGTCAGCGGCGGCCACCGTGCGCGGTGCGCACGGTGGAAGACTAGGGAGCCTACATGTCGCGCCCCCTCCAGGCGGCAGGCGGCATGTATGTAGGCTCCCTATGGAAGACTATATAGGAGTGGAAACTCCGCTGCCTGCGGCGACCAGAAAAGGTCACATCCCGCGGCGCCACTATCATGCTGGCGGCTCCTGGCGGCCTGGAAAGAAACTACCGCCTGTTGCGTGTTGCTCCCGTCCGGCAGCGCGCGCCTGACTTCTATTGAGGGAACTCTCGCGCGCTTCTTTACCGCTGGTAGCCCGAAGAGCAACTGGGGCTACGATTCAACCATTTGACCAGAGGCACGGACAAGAAATGTTGCTGTTGGACTTAAGGGCGCAGAAATATAGCGTCACGGAGTGCCCGCTGAAGCAAACACCCGTGTCGTCTGCTTGAGCGCGCGCCGCCGAAGAACGCGCCGGAGCCGCCTGCCCTAGTCATTGGAACGGGAATAATAATAATTGGTTTTTTGGGGAAAGGAAATGGCGCAGTATCTGTCTCATATATCGTTGGACACCTGAACCGCGCCGTAAGGGAAGGGATAAGGGAGGGAGTGAAAGAAGAAAGGAAGAAATAGGTGCCGTAGTGGAGGGCTCCGGAATAATTTCGACCACCTGGGGATCTTTAACGTGCACTGACATCGCACAGCACACGGGCTCCTTAGCGTTTTTCCTCCATAAAAACGCAGCCGCCGCGGTCGGGTTCGAACCCGGGAACTCCGGATCAGTAGTCGAGCGCCCTAACCACTGAGCCACCGCGGCGGGTAACGGGAAAAGTACCGCATTCGTTTTATCTCGCCGCCACGCCGGCGGGCCAGCGCGCGCGCGCTTCCGATTCGTCCTCCGCAGTCACGCGGTCACTCCCCGCCATAAATGGTCCGCTCGCTTCTTTCTCGCGGCCGCCAACACACAGATTGTCCGGAGTATTACGTAGCATTTGCTCTTATGGGCCGAGATAAGCGTGCACGGCCTTTTCAGTCGCGTAGTGACGCTTGTGCAGTTCATGCCTGCGTAGAGACCGCGCGGACGTCGCTTCAGCGGCGCTGGACCAAATATAGCGGCTCCGGTGATGGTTGCGGTACTTTTCCCGTTCCAGTGACTTTAGCCTGCCCGGGCGCCACTTTCTTTTTTTATCGCTGCTACTTCTACGATGCGCCGCCACTGCATGCGACCCCGTCGGCGCATACAATTGACTTTATCTGGTCGCCTGCGCTCGCTCGCACTGAAGGGAGTTTCACCTCCTAAATAGTCTTGCTCCGGGGCCGTACGTGACGTCACTCGTGCTCCGACATACGCGGCTCGCGCGGTGTTGACTAGCATAGTGAAGCTTTCAGCTTCAAAAAATGAATATCATTCTTTGTATGTTGAGTTAGTTTCAGCACACTTTTTCGGAACTGACTGAGCAGAGAGATGTGATAACTGTTTCCCACTCGCGACAATATCTTCTTCAAAGTAAGGCACGTAATACGGCACAGTTCGCAATTGACGTTACCAATAGCACTCTTGCCCTGCTACATTTTTTTGGCCCATTGAGTTGTTTCATCCAAATTGGCAAGGTTTAAAAAACATTCCTGCAATAGCCAACTTGCTCTTGTTCTTCACGACATGCACCTTGACTACAATATCTCTCTCGATGCTTTTTTTTCTTGGGTTTGAAAAAGCATGTGATTTGCTTATTTATGTATGGCTTTTTTGTCGTGCTTTAACTTGTATCCAATAGCTCTAAACTGGATCCAAGCCAGCCGTCGGCAGATTTTCCTTGCCAATTCTTAAGCATCCTGCCGTTTCCTGCAGTCTTGGACGTCCCCAAAGGCATTGCCCTTGAGCCTCAGCTTTTTACTACCTACATTATGGCTTTACCTTCAGTGTTTTGTTACATGCCCTCACTGATGGCTATTTTAAGGGGTCTGCCATCTTGCAATAAATAGCCATGTTCTAGTTCTCCAAAACAACATTTTGCATGCTCTAGAATGGCCTGTTTGCTAATGTTACTAAGAATGCACTCATATTTTTTTTATTGTGAGCAAAACTACATTTTGCCTACTTATAAGGCCTTACCGAGAAAAGTATATTCACTGGATACTGGTTGAAACACTCAGCCATTCACATGGCTCGCAATGTAGCATAGTCTCACCTCATAATGCTTATAAGCCCACCTGGAACCTAGGATATTTACACCATAACATGTACTTAGCATCGCAGTCTTCCAAGGTACTTGCGTTCAGATCCCCTGTGTGGCATCACCTTGGGCGTTCTAATCGCACATGGCACAAACCGAACTTAACTGAAATACTAAAATGAGTTCAGACCTGAGCCCTTGTTATATTTTCTCGGACTATTGTTGAAGCTCCAGTTTCACAGCCCCAAAGGTGAATCTTCAAATTTCTTCATGTCGTGCAGAAACTGCAGTTTTTTTTTAAAACTCTTTACCGTCACATAATTAACTATTCTGTTCTGACCCATGGTTCCTTCTACACTAGCCGCACTAGTACTGTTGTGCCTCAGTTAGCTCATGCCACTGCATTTCAAGATTGATTTTTGTTTTTGCCACTAAAGGCTGGAATGGCCTTCCACCTCACAAAGCTTACTAACCTCTTGTCCTTTGAGCTGGTCACTGCAGAATTCCACCCAGTAAATGATGATGTTCATCTACTGATTAAAGTGATTCCCCCAAGGCAGAGAATATTTGTAATAAGGGAGTAAATACTCATTAACGTCCACCCAAGTGCAGCCATAAAGCCACAAAGAAGAGCTACAAAGCTCTCCTTTGTAGCCGTATGGCTGTGCTTGGATGCTAATGGTTGATTACTTATACGCAAAGCTGACCACTCAAGTATTGTCATTTAGTGCTGTTTAGGTATAATAAATGTTAAAATAAATTGTTCTAATGAAGTGCTTAGTCGCTTGCTCAGCTCGGCAAGCCAATACAATGCTCTCTTACGCGTAAGAACTTTCCTCACAATCTATTTCAAGTAATATTGGGGCAGATTTACACAATAGTTTTGTCGGATGGCATACAGTTGTATTTACGCTAACTTGCACACTGTGCACAAGCTAGGCCTAGCCAACTGAACCTGTGCACTGAAAAGCTAAGCATGCATTATTGTGCCTATCTGTGTCAGATTTTTCTTGGTTTCTCTCTCTTATTGTCTCTTCAGCTAAGCAACACACCGCCTTCATAACATGGCTCAGTGAGAATGCTACGAATGCATGTTTATGCATGTGACTTTTATATATTCAGGATAGTGTTAACAGGGCTGTTGGTTCATCTTGAACGCAAAAGCCATCAACTTCAATTTGCAGCAAAGAGACACCAATAAAGACAAAAGTCATCACTGCTTTTCTGGTTTTTTTTTTCGGCATTCTTCGGCCTAACTTCAAATTGGTCTTTTCCAAGTTTCTGATGCCTATCCATGCCTCAATTAATTTCTTTCTTTGAAAACCAGACTGGCAGTGAAATAGGCATTTTGCTGAAAATGTTGATAGTCAGCAACTAATAGCACACTCTAAAAAAAACACATGTTGAGTGGTATAATCATCAGTTAACGGTAAGCAATGCTCACTTTTGCTAGCTAGATTGGGAACTGGTCACCTTTACATTCATCAGTCTACATTTTACCAATGAGTGAGAATAACTCTTAAACATTGCTTTAAAGTTGTATCAGAGAACATATGCATATATATGCCTGTCACATGCTTAAATGGCTCAATTTTCATTTTATTTTATTGTGCAACATCATAGACCTCATACTGGAAATCCAAGTTTACAAATTCTGCTTGAGATGTTGGTGTTTGCTCGAGATAACAATATTATAGGGTCATTGTATCCTGTTTCCCTGACTGTACAAAGTATTCTTTCTCAGCCTAAGCCAGGAGCCATTGCAATGCGAACCCTCCATACTGGTTCTTGCATTTCCTCTACCTGTAATCCACTTTACTGGCTCCCACATCTCATTGTGTTTATAGTAATAGAAAGACATGTGTAGACTTTTATGCAATACAAAGGCACCCACTTTGTTTTCCACTCACAGCGACATTTGAGAATGCTTTGGAGTTGCACAGAGTATATGCCAGCTTATTTTGTACATGGCAACAATGACATCGCCTTCGGCAGAACTTCCCATACTTGTTTTCAATGCTGTAGTCAGAACTTGTGCAACGGCAATATCAGCTCATGAAGGAATGCTAAAGGACTACCTGATGGCCCGCTGTCACTGTGGAGAACAAAGCCTTGCACTACAGCCAAGTGATGCATGTCTAAGCCCCTTTGTAGCCACACAGTGCTATTTCTATTGTGGCTTTAATAATGGACTGGAAAACAACAAAAATAAGTCGCTATTGTTACATTGTCACTGTTCTGAAAAATGTAGAACTGCTGTAATTAGAACTGATTTTACCTGTTCCAAACAGCTGAAAAAGTCATAATTTCTAATGTGCATTTGTGTTTGAAAGCAGTGTGCTAAAATGTGAATTTTTAATGCATACACAATTCAGACACGCAAACACACACAACTTAAATATTGAATAGATAAATATGTCTTCTGCATTAACAGTCAGCTGATTGTAGGTAGGTATTGTGCTGATTGTAGGTAGTTGGGGGGGGGGGGGAGGTTGTTTACATATTAAAATGACAACAACTGTGGAAATGCTTAGGAAAGGCTGCAAGTGCAATTATTTTTTTCTCTGTCAGCAGTGCAAAAACACTGCAGTGTGCAATTTTGAATAACTGACTCAAAATTTTAAGTATGTAATCTTAACTATTTGAAAAATGTGATTATCCCGGTTATAATTACGATCGGTTGATAGCAGCCTGTACTGTGACCTTTGCAATAAGAATCGCGTCGTTGTTCTGAAATCCTGAGGGTAGCCTAACTTTCAGAAGGGGCAGCCTTCAAGCTGTTATTTTGGCAAATCGTCGACCATTGTGAAAACTTCGCGATCGAACGAGGAGGAGTTCGCGATAGCGATGTGACGCGTTTTTCGGTCTCTTGGATATAAGTGGTCCACATGTCGTTTCCCACACGACCACGATTGTAGCTTCGACGAAAATCCCGCGGCAAAAAAAAAAGAAACGTTGACGAAACTGATGTCTCGAGTACGCCCCAATTAATACAGGCTATTCCTACTGCAAGATATCTGCGTGTTTTGCTACAAGCATGCATGCCTGTACCGCCACACGCGATTAGACAGTCACTGCCCGGCGCGCCAGTCGGAATGCTGGGACCACCCGGCTCGCTCGCAAGCGCCAAAGTGATCGTACAACATGGTTGGATGGATGGATACGGCTGAACCCTTTAAATCGGGCGGTGGCTCAAGTCACCTAGCCATGTCTTGTGAAATTTTACTCCTGTCTTGCTTTTAGCCACCAATCAGATAACCTTCGCTTGGTTACTTCTAACCTTCTAACCTCTTAAAATCTACTTTCCCTTCACTGTGCTTAAACCCCAATGCCTTGGATAAATCAGCTCCGCTGCTTTCCACTGTAGGGTGAAGCCCTTTACAGAAAAGTATCAAGTGTTCAGCCATTTCCTCCTCCTCTCCGCACGCAACGCACAACGTGTCTATCTCGTGGTACCTGACTCTATATGACTTAGTCCGCAAAACTCCCGTCCTGGCCTCAAACAGCTTCCCCTACAATTATCATATATATTTTCTTTGGCAATTTCCTGCTTAAAAATCCTGTACGTTCGCAGTGCTGATTTCGTCAGCATCCCTGTTTTGCACAGAGCTCGCTCTGTTTCTTTTTCTTAACCGATAATTGCTGATTTGCCCCCTACTGCTGTCCAGATATTTTCCGACCTTTACCTGATCATTGTGCAATGGCTTCGCTGTTTTTCTGACTGTGCATTTTTATGCTAAACTGCCTTATTGATCGCATTTTTGTCAATTACTAGGCCAATGGAAAAGCCGGGAAAGACTCGGGAAAGGCGAAAGTCAAAGCAGTCTCCAGGTCAGAGAGAGCGGGACTTCAGGCAAGTTCATAAAATTTAATATTCCTGTTAAATTGTTCATGGGTGTGTTTCATGGTCTTTATATATTTGCCCTAAATATTTACGCGTTAGAACTCCTGGAATGATCTGGTGCTAGGCCTATCTGCGCATAAATATTACCGTCGCAGAAACCACAGTTGGAAATGTGTTGCGCGCACGTAGCTATGGCCTGTAGAAGCAAGCAGCACGGATCCGCATCGCGGTATTACGGCGGCAAGTAGTCGTCAGCAGCGTTGCCATTTTCATCCTCCTTGCTGTCTGCGCCCCCCCCCCCCCCCCCCCCTTTTTTACTGGCTGCGCTGTTGGAGGGAGCGAGGGAAGGGGTTGCATTGTTGATGTTGACTGTTGGTATTGCGTTGGCGGGAGCCTGACAACAAGCTGTCTGTATGAGAAGGCGAAAAAAATGGGCCATATTGAAGTAGTATGGAGCACTTCTGCGTTGGTGCTGTGCGCGTTTCACCGGATACGCGGGAAACTGTATTCAGACGCTGGCATCTGTTCTTGATAGCCGCTCTTCGTTGCTTGTTACTGTGCATTTCCTTGCCTCAACCAGATATTTCTTGTGCTTGCAGTGTTGCATGGTTATGTAATGTGCTAGACTGAAATACGACGCAACATTTTTGTTGTAGCCGTGGTGTGCGTTTAACGCAGATGCGGTCAGATGCATACATCAGACGTCAGCGTCTGTTACTAATAGCGGCTTTTCATTTGCCGGCGCCAGTATTTCATGTTGAATTGTTTAATTTTTAGAACTAGAATGGAATAAAACATTTTTCATGGTTATGCGTTCATTTCAGCATAGACGCTGTCAAGTACACAAAGCCGCCAGCAACTGTTGCTCTTTACAGCGTTTCGCTGCTTTCCGCGATATGTTTGTGCTCACATGGTACGGTTGTTCTCATTGTTTTGGAAAATAAGTTTTTGCATTCTAGTTTAGGCGCATTAATAAAACTGGAGTCAAGCAATTTGACCCGCCCTGTAGGTTGAATCCAGAAGATATAAAATGTACCATCTAATTTGTGCAAAAATACTTATGGGAATTATTTGCACAACTTATATTGCATCACATAAAGGTGAAGGCTCAGCCTGACATGTTTAGAAGTGAATTGAAATTTTACACACCCATCCACGTAAATCAGTCAAAGCAAGTCACACATCATTAACATGGTCAATACATATCAACATAATGTACTTTTGTTCACTTATATAGCCTGCCTATGGGACCCTCATGCTAAAGCCAGTGGTGCTTCCGCATTAAGCAGTAAATTTTGACCGTACATGCGGCACAGATGATGAATACAATTTATATCTAACTTCTAAGCGCTTATATTATAAAAAGCATATCAGTTCTATGCCGAATATACAAGAGTATGAACGCTCGGTGGCAACTGTACTCTACATAGTACAAGCATTTTAAAGCCAAGCTCAAACACCCCTTTCTGTGGCCCTTCAAAGCACATCTTCATACTATTAGTTATAGCATGGCACGATCTGCTTATGTGAGGGCGTAGTTGCACCTTCACAACGGCAGGAGTACAACCCGCGCTGCCATATGCGCATGCGCTCAGATAGCTTCCTGCTGAAGAGGGTCGCGCTATGCTAAAACAGCTTTTAGCATGGTGCATACCGCTTGCTGCACATCAGCCTGAAGGTGCCAGGCGTTGGCCAGCTGTGCACACCCGTGCAGAGCCAGAACCAATCTGAGTGTGTGCATTGATGGTACACGCACTGTTCCATGTCTCTACCCACTATTTATTGTAAATTGCTGTTAGCAGAAAGCCTTTTGGACAGCAAGCCATATCTTGACTATCAATTGCGATCAGCATTGTACTAGAGGTGTAAGATTTCAAGAAAAGTGACGTATCTTTTCTTAAATATAAAACATTCCAAAAAAGAACACATAGCTCCCCTTAAGTACCTTTATTTTGCGACTCAAATCTGTAGAGAAATGAATTTTTGCACCAAAACAAACATGCTGCAAAGCCTTTTCAGGGAAAGATTGTGACATTGCATGCAGTACAGTAAAGGCATTGCGCCAGTCACTTGTCACTGCTGGGTAGGGAAATGCTTGCTTGTACACTTTTACTTTTTGCCAAGATGAGGTTTGATTACACACATAGCCATTGTCAGAATATGCAGCCCAAAGATCTTGCTTCTGAGCCCTGCAGCGTACGTGGCTCATTTTACACCCTCAGTGACCCTATTCTCTCAAAGGAAGGAAGAACTTGACCTCCACCCTCCCAAGTTTAGGACTACCAAATGTGCTGGAGAGGCTCTACACAGTTTAGACACAAACCTCTTTGGCTGCTTATCTTTGATAAATGCTGCAGACAGGATTTTTGCTTGTGCTTCCATGCAAGCCTGGGGGTATAGCCATGAGGTGGTTCGCTTTGCAACCGGCTCTCTTCCACGGTTCGCTGCGTGCTGTTGCGCTGAGAAGAGAGCTGTTCCAAGGCGAACAGACTCGAGGATATATGCCCTGTTATGCATCTTTGTTTGCATGTTACTGAACTGCGACTAGTTTTTATCGCATGTTGCAGACACGTGGGGCACCCTCCTTTTTCACTAGGTGTTGAGGAATGGCGAAAATTCATCTTCTACTGGTTGAAAAACGCTCATGAGACATGGGCACGATTTGGTTCCACGAGGTGCCAACTGCACCTGCGGTCAGTTTTTGTAACCTAGCCGATAGTGCATATACAGCATCAAAAACAAAGCTGAAAATGCATATGCCATCATCGCTACACGAAAACATGGCATTGGCTGCGGGCGCTTCATTACACTGTTCTGTACAGTAGCAGAGTGCCATCGGCAAGGTTTGTACCCTCTGTAGGTTGCAGGTGCAGGCATGCAAGTGAAGCACCAAGCTTTCAATATTCCAGACCTTTTCAGTCTAGCACGTACAGCGCACATGTAGGTTGCCCTGAAAGCACCAGGTGCCGGCCAGCTGCGCGCAAACCTGTCATGCCAGGACTATTCGGGGCATGCTCACGGGCAGCATGCAGTGGGGGTACGCACTAAGCTAAAAATCTCTTCGAAGCTACACATCACAGCCAGATAGGTCACAGTCTAGAGTTTGCTCGCAGTGGCCTCACTATGGGTGCCCCTTCCCCCCATATTGCCCGAAAAGGAGAAAATTCTTTAAATGGAACATCACTGGTTATCCCCACTTTATCACACTGAAGCTGCACCCGGTGCGGTGCGAACTTCCGGCCCAGCACGTTTACTCGCACAAACCACAATGACCTGAAACCTTTAAAGTGTAGGTAACGGTGCACCTTCTGCACCTGCCTAGTCATCCATGAAGCGAAAGGAGTCTTTGCGGGCCTGTCATGCCTTAAAAAAGGACCAACCCATCACCTTGCATTGCTTTGACTGCAATGTCACCGTGACAGCCCAGTGCAGTTTGCCTATCTTCTGGGGTCGTGTTCAAGCTAGTCACTTGTAGGAGTGGACAGGGGCACCAGAGCATTGGCAAATATGAGTGCCGGGATGTGCACAATCCTTCACAGCACATGCACCAGTAGGTACATGTTGCACTCTGCAGAGGAAGTCGCGTGAGTGCAGCCGGCTCGTTTGGTGGTTTGTTAAACAGTGAAAAAGGGAAAGAAAAGGTGTTCCCGGAGGAAATAAAATGAATAGGGCCTGTGTCTCGGAGATCGGTTGTGCTGTGAGTAGTATTAGCGGTATAGATCGCTTGGGGGACCTGACGCCATGAGTGCCATGATGAATTGCACATGGCTTCGGTACTGCAGGCCAGAACAGGTTTCGATAAGTGGATTCTAGGAATGAGCGCCTTCTCTCATTGCTCCTGGTTCGTCAGCATGGTGGATGCTGCAACTTTGCTGAAAGGCTCCGGTGAATTTGACACCCAGTGAGGGTATGCAATCAGCACATGGAAGGAAGCTGCTGTAGGTTGTCAATGTTTTGGCCAGTATTACCGGACCCTTGTGAACACCAGTGTGGGAGCACCCATACATCCATTAATCCTTGAGGCGGGGCTGGAAGCGATGACCAGACTTAATGAGAGCACGCTTTGTCTGTTTCATAATTGACTCTATGGAAGCGAGTGCTGTGAAAGAATGCCACTACAGTGTACTGCACAGGAAGGAAGCTGCTGTAGGTTGTCAATGTTTTGGCCAGTATTACCGGACCCTTGTGAACACCAGTGTGGGAGCACCCATACATCCATTAATCCTTGAGGCGGGGCTGGAAGCGATGACCAGACTTAATGAGAGCACGCTTTGTCTGTTTCATAATTGACTCTATGGAAGCGAGTGCTGTGAAAGAATGCCACTACAGTGTACTGCACAGGCCACACAGTAGATTACCCACTTGCCTTCTGGTAGTGACCAATAAAACTGATTTAACTAGACAATAGAATTGTTTCTAAGTCTTGCTTCACGTTAAGTGAACATGTTTTGTTAAGTGGCACCGGATAATATATCTCGATCTGAAGAAACGTGGCTTGGCTTGAGAGAGTTCTGAATCCATCTAGTCCATTTGTTGCGCTGTGCTTGTGCGAGTAAGTCTAAGCCACTCTTTCAGTTTGCGCCGCCACGGTGGATCAGTGGTTGTCACTCGGCTGCTGACCCGAAAGACGCGGGTTCTTTCCCAGCTGCGGCGTTCAAATATTGATGGAGGTGAAATTCTAGAGGCCAGTGTACTGTGCGATGTCAGTGCACGTTAAAAAACTCCAGGTGGTCGAAATTTCCGGAGCCCTTCACTGCGGCGCCCTTCATAGCCCGAGTCACTTTGGACATTAAACCCCCATAAACCAAACCAAACCATCTACACCTTCACTGCTGTTACTAGTAGTTACTGGTAGCACTCGCTTCTATGCTCTGTAGTAATCATTAGAGATTCAGGACTCCACTTGAATGTAGAGGTTTCACAAGGCACTAATTCCGTTAAACTTCGTGTTTATTTGTGTTCTTCATTCTCTTTGACTTTGTTGTTACACTTGTAGTTTGTTTTTCATGGTTCCTTTTTATTTAACGTCTCTCTGCGGTAAGTAATGCACATACTAGTATGATGCACGCAGTCATCTTGGATTTGTTTGCATGTCATGTCGTTCCATGTTCATGATTAAGCACTGTGTGCGAGTTCATGCTGTAATCATGTAAACTTGTTCCCGGTATGCCTGTAATAGTAGATTCTTTTTGGAGTGCAGTTCCCTGTTGGAAGAATCCATCGTTATTTAAAGAACCGTACCATCAGCCATGGTCGTGTGGGGGCCACTGCAGCTGTTTACAGTGCAGCGGTCCTGGAGTACCTGACGGCTGAGGTGTGTAAGGTGTTCTGTGGCGATTTGGCTTTTGCCCAGTATTTTTAATATCTATACTTTTTTGCTGTTTGATCATCAGTGTACTTCCGAATGTTGCAAAGTCTTTACACTAAAGGGAGACTCAAGTGACAAAGCAGGAGCAAGAAAATGGCACAGGACAAGCGCTCTCGGAAACTTTGGCTATTTGCTAAGGCATGGTTCTGAAGGTAGGTGCTTGACAAAACAAGGACAGAGGGACACAGCTTCCTTTCAGAACCATGCCTTAGCACAAAGCCTAAATTTTCATTAGCGCTTGTCCTGTGTCCTTTTCTTGTCCCTGCTTTGTCACATCGAGCCTCCCTTTAGTGTAAAGACTAACATTTGATGTTCTCTTCATGGTGTAATGTCACGTAGCATTGGAAATCTGTCATTGATTTGCGCGACCGTTCAGTCGCTGCGTTGTATAAGTTTGCTTTAGTTGTGAATGAAAGATCTTCATGGAAACCTCTTCAGAACCATGCCTTACCAACTAGCTCATCCTTCCACTTTGCTCAAGTTCTTTACTAATCTTAGCATGGCTTATCGTACTTCTGTATCCAGTAGGCTTGCAAAAAGTCCTGGCCATCAGTCAGTTAGTTCCATGGCTAGAAAAATGCTAGTTGGAAGCTTTGCATGGAGCCTATCGTTCACTTGTCATGGTTAGTGAAGCTGTTCTTTTGTCTGTCTTGCTTTTAGGTTTTGGAATTGGCTGGCAATGCCAGCAAGGATATGAAAGTAAAGCGCATCACTCCTCGCCATCTCCAGCTGGCCATAAGTGGTGATGAAGAATTGGATACTCTTGTGAGGGCAACCATTGCAGGTGGTGGTGTGGTCCCTCACATCCACAAGTCTCTGATTGGCAAGAAGGGATCCCAGAAGACGCTGTAACCCTATTCATCATTAAGCCAGTGATCATTTCGACAAGACTGCTTTTTTTTAACCACCAGTGGCCACATTTCTTCATATTCAGCTCATTTATTCGACTACAACAACCCTTCAGTCACTGCGTTGTGGAAGTTTGCCTTTGTTGTAAATAAAAGTTCAAGGAAACCTCTTGTAGGCTTGTATGCTTGCTTTAAAGGGGCCACGGACCGTACCAGTTGAATGGAAGATGAGTGTGGCATGTGGGCAGGGTGTGCCTGTCAATACCTGGGCCAAGTTACGTAACACACTATCAGGACACTTCCTTTGTGGCAACATTATCATTTTTGCACAAAGACCACACCACGCAGAGGCTTGTCTGTTAGGACATTTTGAGCTTGCACTGAAAACCTGACAAAAAATTTGGCAGCAGGGGTATTAGTGAGCGAAAAATACCCAAGGAAGCAACCTAGGAGGTGGGCAGGCCAGCTAGGTCACGCGACTGATGTCTGTGGCAGGTGGCAGTTAATGATTGCAAGAGGTTGCTGGGAATAGCAACCTGGATCACACAAATCCCAATGGCGACAGCACCTGCCATCCCAGGGCAGTGGCGCATCACTTAACCGCTGCACCAGGAGTGGTACAAGGACTCCCAGGGATCTATGAATGTTAAGTTGAGAACCAATTCTGCATATATGGGTATTAACCCATTGGTGGCTATCGCGTCATACCCTTAAGGGTGAACTGTTGTGCCCCCTCCAATTTTGTAGGCCATGTATTTGAGGTCACACTGCTCAGAGAAGTGTACAAGTATTTCGACTTGTCATGCACAGCTAGCAGAGATTCAAAAGTAGCCAAAATTGGATGTTTCTAATATTTTCTTCTGTTGCTTGGATCACTGATGTGTGCCTGGCATAGCGCTTTTACTCTCATCAAGCCTGAATTAACCCGTATATGCCTGAACTGCAGGCAACAAATAAATTCAAGTGTTTCTGATGTGAAATACTTTACACTTCAGAGTTGTCCTTCTATGGATAAAAATATTTTTCTCACCACAAACATGAGCCATCCCACAGGAAGGAGGTTAAGCGAATGCAATACCTATTGTGTGTGGCGAGTTTTAAACGAGTATAGACACAAATTTTGGGTGCGCGTTTTGTTTGTAATGATGCATAAGGCATTATTATACATAGATAACCACCTGGTATTCTCGTACGACTGCTAAATAATTTATAATCGCATTTATTTTTCGTCCTGTTTCGGTTTCAGCAGCCGAAAGAGGACTGCGACGTCAACGTGTACTTACAGGCCATGTGAGACATGTAAAAACTGCAATATAATCGCTGCTTCCTCATTGGTTGTCATTCCAGCTCTTGAGGAAGGCTGGCTTCAGCACTGCAGTAAATTAAAACAATGAAGCAGCGACCCTGAGCTTTGTCACGATGGCAATCTTGCATTCTTGTTCGAAAAATGAGGGGGGAGATGTCCCTTTATCTGTACGAGACAGAAGTTGTGTAAAGGATGTGAGGAGCGGGTCGAGACAGGTACTCATGAAGGGAAAAGATCATTGTAACCTTTCGACAACTTCTTTTTACAGCTGGCGGTGACTGTTGGGGCTTCATGTTCCAGCAGAATTGGGGGCAGCGCCTTCCACCTTTTAGAAAAAGAATACAGTGGAGGACGACTGGCTAATCTTTCCTCATGCTAACCTCTTCAGTCACCAGAGCAGCAATTGCAGTGGCACCATGTGTAGCAGTATATATAAGAAAAAGAGAACCGAAACAAGGATGTTCTTCAAAGTGTATGCTATATTTTGGTACAAGCTTTGTATTTGTGCACAATTTCACTGCACTGAAACTTTGTGCCATTCACCTCATTTGGTAAAAGTAGCCTTCCTGCCCTGTAATAGCGGGAAAATACGATGAACAAGATGCAAGTATACCAGTACATGTCGCCAAGTGTAGCATGCAAGGAGCCCCAGGGATGCACACCTCCACCATTGCAAAATGACGCAGGCAAAAGAGGCGAAGGACACTGCATACTAAGACGGGCCGCTGCAATAACTGAAAGCTGTAAGACTGGCCTTCGGCTTTGAATTCTTCGGAGGCTGGCGCTCAACGAAGATGACGACGAGAAGCGCCCAACGCTCCGAAGCTCGAGTGCCGAACGCTCGGTCCCTTGTGCATGCTCTGGACTGAATGCTGCCGCTGGTCTGTGCCTGGACTGTACCACTGGTTGTTCGCGATGCTGTGCTTCACAAGACGTTTCTTATTACAAGTGGTGGAGGTGCCAACGATCCCCTCGCCCTGGAGCCTCGCAACCGCGCATTGCCTACCGCCTCTGCAATGCCTGAGACCGTCACCCAAACCACTTCACCGCTTCCGTCAGCTGTCTTCTGTTCATGCGCCGCCCGCCAGCGTGACCCGACCATCTTCAGCGGCACAGATGACACGGATGTGGAGGATTGGTTGGCCTCCTATGAACGCAAAAGCACATACAATAAGTGGGACGATAGCATCAAGCTCACCAACATTATCTTTTATTTGAGCGATGTAGCCAATCTCTGGTTTTGAAACCACGAGGCTGACATCTCAAGCTGGGTAGCCCTCAAAACCAGCCTGACAGAAGTATTTGGCCGTCCCGCAGTACGTAAGCTTCGCGCCGAGCAACGTTTGCGAAGTCTGGCCCAGCAAACCAGTGAAAACTTCACCAGTTATATAGAAGATGTCGTCGACCTCTGCAAGCGTGTCAACCCTTCTATGAGCGAGGCCGACAAGATCAGACATATTATGAAAGGCATTGAGGATGATGCCTTCCAGATGCTCGTCGTCAAAGATCCCCAGACTGTTTCGGTGTCATCGGCTACTGCCAAAGCTTTGATGAGCTCCGCAAACAGCGCCTTTCCACCCGGAGTGCTGGCTATCAGGAGGCCACACTTTCCGGCTTCGCTCTAACAGGGGACGGTGCCCTGGACCAACAGTCGCTCCTCCAGCGCGTCCAGCAGTTTGTACGTGAGGAAGTCTCATGCCAGCTATCTTTGTCTACCTGCCCGCCTAACGCCTGCACCGTCGCTCACTCCCAACCTACAGCGTGTTATCGAGGAGCAGGTCGCTGAAGTCCTGCCACTTCCTCCTCAGCCACCCCTGATCACGGCTCCTCTGACGGACGCCGATGGCGTGGTGCGGCCGCGGCCCTCACCTGCTTCCCCTGTCTACAGGCCACCTACCCGGCAGTTAAAGCCCCAGCGACCTGCAACCCCACCTTGCCGTACTGTTGCCCGCCCCCG
The DNA here is from genome assembly GCF_052857255.1 of Amblyomma americanum. NCBI lineage: Eukaryota > Metazoa > Arthropoda > Arachnida > Ixodida > Ixodidae > Amblyomma > Amblyomma americanum. Next base: position 11,650,197 of record NC_135497.1, on the reverse strand, counting down.
ATCACAGCCGCAGCCACTCAACCCCTGGCGCACACAAGACAACCACCCTATCTGCTTCGCCTGTGGCATTGTTGGCCACGTGGCTCGTTTGTGTCACAGTCGTGACCACCGTCCCTACGATTATAGGCATGAGCCGACGTACGACCTTCCACCGTCGTCCTCGCCCGCATCACACGAGCCGCCTCCGGATTCTTCTTCTCCCAGTTACCATTCCCGCTCCCACCGCTCGCCGTCTCCTGCCCGCCGTTTCCGTTCTCCGATGCCAACCCGCCGTCCATGCGTAAAACTAACAGCCGCAGTTCCGGAGGCAAGAACTGCATTGCCAGCGACTCACTCAAGACCTGTTTCTGTGCCTGCCAATATTATTACCGTGTTCGTTGAGGGAGTCGCCGTCGAACCACTTGTTGACACTGGCGCAGCAGTTTCCGTTCTCAGTCACACCCTCTGTCGCAGACTCAAAAAAGTGACGACGCCCCTTTCTCCCGTTTCTCTCCGCATCGCCGCAGGTGCCGATGGCGGCGGCCGATCGCCCAAAAACTGCATTCGTCACACCCAATGGGCTCTATGAATTTAATGTCATGCCCTTTGGCCTCTGCAATGCACCCGCCACATTCGAGCGCATGATGGACAACATACTCCGAGGGCTCAAATGGCACACATGCGTTTGTTATCTAGACGACATTGTCATCTTTTCCTCGGACTTTTCGTCTCACCTCCAGCGCCTTGAGACTGTTCTTCGCTGCCTGGCCGACGCTGGCTTCCAACTCAATTTGAAAAAGTGCCGCTTCGGAGCTCGGCAGCTCACTATTCTCGGACATGTCGTGTCGAAGGATGGCGTGCTCCCAGACCCGGCCAAGTTGCGAGCTGTGGCCGAATTTCCGAAGCCCACTTCTGTAAAAGACCTCCGCAGCTTCGTCGGTCTCTGCTCCTACTTCCGCCGCTTTGTCCACAATTTCACCATCATCGACCCCCTGACCAAGCTCCTGTCCATCCACGACATTTCAGCCTGGTCGCCATCCTGTGACGAAGTGTTTACGACACTCCGTCGCCTCCTGACCACTCCACCAAATCTGCGTCACTTCGACCCTCGTTCTCCGACGGAACTCCACACCGATGCCAGCGGCATCAGCCTCGGTGCAGTATTCGCTCAGCAAAAGCAAGGCTTTGACGAATACGTTGTCGCTTACGCTAGCCGGACACTCACAAAAGCTGAAGCCAACTATTCTGTCACCGAGAAGGAGTGTTTTGCCATCCTTTGGGCGATTGTCAAATTTCGCCCCTACCTATACGGGCACCCTTTTGACGTCACCAATCACCACGCCCTCTGCTGGTTGTCCTCTGAAAGATCCCTCTGGTCGACTGGCGCGCTGGGCTCTGCGACCCCAAGAATACGACATTCGCGTTATCTATCGTTCCGGCCGCAAACATGCCGATGCTGATGCCCTCTCACGTTCCCCTGTACCATCTGAGGCAGTGCCTTGTATATCCGCCCTGCCTTCTTTGACGTTTGAGTCCACTGATATGGCTTCCGAGCAGCGCAAAGACCCGTGGATCACTTGCCTCTTAGATCTCTTATCTGGCCAATTGTCTCGACCTCCTTCCCATGCTCTCCGTCGTCAGTCCCACCATTTCCCCATCCGAGACGAGCTTCTGTACCGTCGCAACTACGTCCCGGATCGTCGCAAGTGGCTTCTCGTCATTCCGACACATCTGCGCTCCTTCATTTGTTCTTCCTACCTTGATGATCCCCAGTGTGCACATGCCGGATTCTTGAAGACCTTCACCCGTCTACGACAGCGGTACTACTGGCGTGGGATGGCCCGTTATGTCCGCCAGTTCGTTCAGTGCTGCACCGCATGCCAGCGACGAAAACATCCACCTCGCAGACCCGCCACTCCTATGCAGCCGCTGCCTTGCCCAGCGCAGCCCCTCGAGCATGTTGGCATCGACCTCTGCGGCCCTCTTCCCAGCACATCAACCGGGAACCACTGGATCATCGTTGCCATCGACCACTTTACACGCTACGCTGAAACATCGCCTTTACCATCCGGTACAGCCCACGACATTGCATCCTTCATTCTTCGCCATGGTGCGCTCAAAGAGCTGCTCAGTGATAGAGGTCCGGCCTTCAGGAATGCAACGTCATTCACTGCACCAGCTCCGCCTACCATCCCCAGACAAATGGCATGGTTGAGTGTTTTAACGCACCCTCTGCGACATGCTGGCCATGTATGTTGCTTCCGACCATTGTAACTGGGACCGCGTTCTTTCTTCTGTCACGCTTATAACTCCGCTGCTGAAGCCCCCACCGGATTCTCTGTACCTTCTCCTGTACGGCCGTGAGCCTTCTTACACAATGGACACCATTCTACCTTACCGCCCTGATTCTTCCGAATTTACTCTTTCTCAAGCCGCAACTTATGGCGAAGAATGCCGACAGCTTGCCCAGTCCTTCACTTCTCACTCCCAGCAGCAGCAGAAAAGCACCCGTGATCCCCCTGCACTTCCTCCCGCTTACCTTCCCGACTCTTTGGTCTGGCTCTGGGTACCCTCCTCAGGTCCCGGTCTTTCCTCCAAACTTGTTAGCAAGTACCAGGAACCCAACCGTATTCTTCAGCAGACATCCCCTGTCAATTACCTGATCGAACCCCTTAAGCCATCCCCTGGTCATCGTCGCCGAGGCCGCGAAATTGTCCACACAACCCGCCACAAACCATACTACGACCTTGCTGTCGTCACATCGGCCTAGGCCGCCAGGATGGCGCCCTTTCGCCCGGGGGGAATCGTAAGACTGGCCATCGACTTTGGAATCTTCAGAGGCTGGTGCTCAACGAAGGAGACGACGAGAAGCGCCGAACGCTCCGAAGCTCGAGCGCCGAACGCTCGGTCCCTTATGCGTGCTCTGGACTGAACGCTGCCGCTGGTCTGTGCCTGGACTGTACCACTGGTTTTTTGCGACGCTGTGCTTGACAAGACGTTTCTTATTACAAAGCGAAGGTTCCTTCCCGTGCTTACCGCACTTGCAATAAGTGCCTTCGCCGGATGATGCTAGATTATCACCAAGGCCAGGCTGTTTCAATCGATCAAGAGAGCGGCCCAGAATAATAACTAGAACGAGCAGAACATCTCGCAAGAATATTATTTCGTGGTTATTATAGTCTCCCATACATGAACAATGGCCAGAAACCAAGTGCCATTGGTGCTGGCGTCTCTTTATGCTGGCTCCTTCACTAGGTTTGAAATGCACATGCAATCGTGCAGGCCGGCAGCACTGGTGCAGCGGCAGAGAAAAGTAAACAAGAAAGGGTGAACAATGTGCCCGGACAAGATGGTGTCGAGCTCATTTCCGGCTTCACAAAATGTCACTCCTAAAATTTCCTCCCTCGATGCTGTAGATGCCTAAAACATACAGACAACAAACATTAGGGACTGACTCTGAGTGCGAAAAACCAGGGGAGGGAATGGCTTTATGAGCACTTGGCTTGTGAAGACTGGCCGCGTGACATCACGCTCTCTCCAGACTACGCCAGCCAGGCAGACAGATCGGCTCGTCGCACTTGAGCCGTATGCCGTGGCAACGCCGCAGCCGCGCTCCAACAGATGTGCTCCGCTAGGGTAGAGGGAGAGGAGGTGTCGCCTCACGGGGGGGGGGGGGGGGGGGGGGGGGTATATATACAGTAGAACCTCGTTGATACGTTCCCGGTTCGTACGATTTCCCGGTTCATACGATCAAAATCGAGGGCAAGAAAAAATGCCCCATAGAGTTACGTGTATTTGTTTCCCGGTTTATACGTTCCCGGATCACATGATTTCCCGGTAAATACGTTCAGACTTTAGAGAAACAATACGTTTTGCGACGAAAAGAAGAAGAGTTGGCTGAGAGCAGGCACACGCGACTTCTTCCTCCATGCTTGCGTGAGCATGGCGTAAATCGCCGCCGCGGCGGTTTCTCCGCTCGGCGCGGTGGCATGTCAATGGCGCTGCCCCACCTACTCCTCCAGTCTCTCCGATTCCTAGCAGGGTTAGTACGTTCACTATATGCAGCAAACAGGAAGCGCTCGCGATATCGCTTGGTTTCCGCCAGTCAAGCGAGCGCCACTCTGGTTGCTTTATAGCCGGTAAACAGGGTGGTTCTGCTCTCTGGTTGCGTAATCGGTACGCACAAGCCCGTCAAAATTTTTATCTCCTAATCTACCGCAGATTTGACTATGCAACTTTGTTTTGGTCGACGCGGGTTTATTTTGATGATTGCCTACTTTTAAAGCTCCCAGACACCATCATCATCAGTTCCCACCACCCTGTGGTCGGACGAATAGCTACCGATTCTCATTTCCACCTTCTTCCTGCGTCGTTTGCTGGCTGCCATGGCGTCTCGTAAGCGTAAGCCGTTGTCCTTGAAGGAGAAGTTGAACATCTTGGCAGTCGTCGACGCAAATCCCAAAAAGAAGCGAATCGACATTGCAAATGACCTCGGACTTCCAGCATCAACTGTCAACACGATCGTGTCGAAGCGGAAGGAGATCGAAGGCAACGCGTTGGTGTTCGGCGCAGGGACAAAGCAGGCCCGTGGAGCCAGGCATGGGGAGCTGGAAGAAGCACTTCTGAAGTGGTTCAAACAAGCGAGAGCGTCCGGTGTCAACTTTGACGGAAGTATTCTTCGCGAGAAAGCAATGGAAATTGCAGATGTGCTTGGGATTGAAGACTTCACCGCCTCGAATGGCTGGATTAGCCGATTTCGAGTTCGGCATGCCATCGCGTATCGGCAAGTGAACGGCGAAGCTGCAAGCGTCAATCCAGCTGACATCGAAAACTGGATTTCGTTGCTGCCCGGAATTTTGAATGCACACGATCCACGAGACGTGTACAACGCCGATGAACTGGGACTGTTCTTCAAGGTACAACCGAACAAAACGCTGTGCCTGAAAGGCGACGATTGTCACGGTGGCAAAGTAAGCAAAGACCGCGTGACGGTCCTTTTATGCTGCAATGAAGATGGGAGCGATATGCTCAAGCCTTGGGTAATTGGGAAAGCAAAGAACCCGCGCTGTTTGCGCAATATTGCACATTTGCCTTGTGTTTATAAAAATAACACAAAGGCGTGGATGACCTGCAGCATTTTTGAAATGTTCCTTCGGTACCTCGACGGACGACTCGGATCGAGAGGACGGAACGGGCTGCTGTTTCTACACAATTGTGCGGCCCATTCGAAGGACACTTCTTTTCTTCGAAACGCCCGCGTCATTTTTCTTCCGAGCAACACAACGAGTCATCTACAGCCCTTAGACGCTGGGATTATAAAAAACGTGAAGCACTTGCACAGAAAGTGCATTGTGCGACGATTCCTGGCTCGTGTCTCGACAGCAGGACCCGGGGAAGTTGTCGTTGCTAGACGCAATGCACTACTTGGTCAGTTCGTGGGAAAGCGTTACGAGCGATACTGTGCGTAACTGTTTTCACAAGTGCGGTTTTCGGCGCGTGCCAGGGGCCGAGGAGACCCAGGAGCCCAGCGATGACTATGCAGAGATCGACGAAGAGTTTCGGTCAACCGGTGCCGATGGCTTGTTTTCAGAGTTTGTTGCCGTCGACGACAACGTGCTGACCTGTGAGCCGCAAAGCGTAGCCGAAATAGTGGCCGAGGTACGAGGCGGCGAAGCGTCTGATAGCGACGAAGACGACGAAGAGGACATCCCGACTACTTTCGCCCAGGCCGCCGCCGGACTAGATGCGCTGCGGAGTTTTTTCCGCGACAAAGAGAACAGCGCTGCAGATAAGAACATTCGTGAGCTAGAAAAGCAGCTCTACCTTTCTAATGGTCGCACCCTTCATCAGCGAACGCTGGTCGACTACTTTAAGCAGTGAAAATGGAAATAAATGCCCTTGCACATCGTTCTCGAGTCTTGATTTTCGGAAATCAAGGTGAGTTTGGATCATACGTTTTCCCGGATAATACGTTTTTTTCTCGCATTTAAAAAAAACGTATCAACGAGGTTTTACTGTATATATATATATATATATATATATATATATATATATATATATATATATATATATATATGCTTCGCCTCAGTGGATTCTAGTCATCATGGAGAGCATGAAAGAAGCAACATTGAAAAAATGAAGCGAGGAAGAGACGACGCGCTCAAGAGACGGCAGAAGAATGCGCCGCACGACTCAAGAAACGTTGCAACAAAGATGCGGCTAGAAGAAGTGCCACGTCCCGGAGTGACTCTTCAACTGCGGAAGAGACCAGTTTGAGTTCTCGAGAGCATCGGAATGAGACGCTGCGTAGACGACGTGCTGAGGAAATGAAGCTTTCGCAAATCAACTAGGGTTAACCAGAGCTAAACCACAGCCAACTTTTTTTCCTCCATAGGATGGGAGGGAGTTTCTCTCTTGTATTTGCAGTCAACATTTTTTTTTTAAGCCAGCGAGGAGTGCAAGTTGTGGGGTTGATGTACAGGCAGCCATACATGGTACATACCAGGTGTCCCAGCAAAAAAGTAACCAAGGTTTTTAAAAAACATGAAATTTCCTAGCCGCATGGCCTAGTCTGCAGTATTTTTTTCGTTCTTCAAAGTTAACTAATTAAGTCTTATTAGCTAAATTTTTAATTATTATCCTAGGGAACAAGGTGCCAGTGTAAAAATTGTAGATCACTTTGAAAAACAGTTAGCTGCAACGTTTGCACCAAGATAACGTGAACAGTTTTTTTTTTTCTGGCCTTAAACCCTGGCTCGCACAAGAAAAAAAAAAAAAACGTCCACATGACAATAGTGCCATTTAAACATCCCAAGATGCATCTTAGAGAACAAAATCCATTTTTGTGCTCTCCCCGATGAGCCTCTGCGTGTACATTGGGGCAGAGTTGTGACCCAGCAACTGGTCACGTGATAGCTTTCTTTTAAGGCCAATATTTAAGTAAAGCTACATAAACCGTACCTTGATGGAAGCGAGTAGCGGTTTTTTGAGATGATCTACAGCTTTTACATTGACACTTTGTTCCTGAATTCAATAACTACAAATGTAGCTAATTAGACCTAATTAACTTTGAAGAACGATAAAAATACTGCAGACTGGATCACGCGACTCTAAACAACCCTCAGTTGGTCTCACATGGCTAGGACATTTCGTGTTTTTTAAAAGCTTGTTTACTTTTAGCTGGGACACCTGGTATAATGCTTCGTGCTCTCCATGAATAAGCGCTCCCGACATCTTCCCTTAGAGCCATTTGCTGGAAGAATTCTTGGTCATGCACATTTATTACCAATACCTGGTAGTAGTTGTCTCATGCTTATTAAACTAGGACAAAAAAGTCATATCTAACAAATTTTCAAAATCAGAGAATAACGACTTTCCAATTCCTGCAGGAAAACCAAGCTGTCTGATGTTCCAAAAGTGGTTTTCACATGTGAGGGAAAAAAAGATTGTTTTTATTTTTTCAGCTCGGATAATTTTGTAAGTGGCTCCCTGTTTTTAGGCTAAAGTGCTCCCCATAGCATGAACATCAGTGGGTTAAACATTACTCTATCTTGCCCAGCAACTTGGGAATACTCCCATGAAGGAGGGGAACAATATTCCACAGTGCTACCAAAAAGTTCACTATTGTAAGTGCCCAATTCTCGAGCACCATACAAGTGAGTTGAGCTGCAAACTTGCCACTGAAAATGGGAACACAGAGGGATCCACAAAAATTTAGAAACAGCTCTCTTTCAGGCAAAATGTGTTTTGGCAATCCTTTGTGCCTGGCCCATGCTGCTTTTACACCATCACCAGCCACTGCAGAAGAGAACAGTAACAAGCAACAGCCAATGATGAGAATCCTACCCCCTGCAGTAACGTAGACTCTACCCTGCAGGAGCACAAAAAAAGCTTTCTGGATGGGGGGGGGGGGGGGGGGGGGGGGGGGGGGGGGGTGCTACTCGGCATCTTCAGCAATAGTGGCTGCGGCAAACGCCATGAGCGCCGAGGCTGCCTGGCGAGCTTCCAGATGCAGCCGCAGCTCATGTATCCAGTCCTGGGCCACCAGCCGTGGTTGGCCACGTAGCTGGCTGGCATAGCGCAGCGCCTGCTCCAGGTTCTCATGCTGGAGCCAGTAACGCACACGGGAGAGCACATCAAATGTGTCCCACATCTCAGGGTTGACCCGCTGCTCATCCGTCAGCTCCTCTTGAGGCAGCTCCTGCACAATTCCATTAATGTACTCTTTTTGCCAGCACATTCCAGGCAAGTACAGTCTCCATGCCACATTAGTTGTAAGATGGTTTTGAGGCAAATCTATTCCGTTGTTTAGAAAACTGTTTTCACTGCAGCCCTATGGCAACACAGCCCAGCAGCATGTGTCCCACCTTGGGGTAGATGATGCACAGCGACTGCAAGTAGGATGCCAGGTACCGCAGCAGAGATGATGGGCACTTGTCATCCACAAGGGCCACACGCTGGCATGCCCGCTCGACGCGTGCAAAGCGCTCTTTGAGGGCCACCTCTGGGTAGACGCCCCGTGCCAGGGCCTCCTCGGGGATGGAGGCCAGCACCAGGGGCACGTAGGGGCTCATAGGTGCCGCTCGCTCCACCAACTGCACATCTGTGCTCAGCGACTGGGGCCCACCGGCCGGCCCATGCACCAGTGTGTGCCGCAGGCCCTGGCAGGCCAGCCAGAGACCCTTGGCCTGCTGTGACAGTCGGTCTAGCTCGTCGCGGGCCCTCAGGTACTCCTCCATGCCCTGCAGCTTGGCAACCGAGGAAGACAGGGCAGCATTGTGCTGCGCACGCTCCTCCACCATCTTCTTCTCCAGCTCCAGGGTAAAGGTGCGGCTCAGCTCCTCTTTCTGCTCTTCCAGGGCCTCCTTGAGGTGTTCTGTGTGCGCTGCCACCTGGCGCCGCAGCTGCTGCTGCAGCTCGTGCTCAAAGGCTTCCTGCTGCTTCACCAGCTGCAAGGCGAGGGGCAAGATCCTCAACCCATTTGATTGCACTAGCACTCAAGGCGGCAGCAGGTCACTCGCAGGGACAAATGCAAAGGAGACTCAAAACACTCAAGTGGTTCTTGAGTTTCAGCAAACACTCAAGCAAAGCAACCAACTATAGGCGCCTGGCCGTCACATTTATAACACTAAATTGATCTGTCCAGCAGAGGTCATGAGAGTCTACAAAAAAGCAACACCTAGCTCGCGATTTCAACTATCAAGAATAAGCATCCATGCGATGTACTGTCGCATTTTGCATTAATTAGAATACAGCTCTTTTACAACCCCGCTTTCAGGCTCAGTCTTACCTTATTCTTAAATGCAAATGCACCTTCGAGACCTAAAAAAATCATCCCTTGTTTTAGTTTATTTTTGGGCAGGAATATATGTACTAAAGTGGGAAACATACATTACGCATTCAAACAATTTTAACAACCCTTTAAAAACAGATTTCCCCTGTTCGTGACGGAAACCAAGGGGACATCATGGTGGAGTATGTTTTCGAAAAAAAAAAAAAAACAACCAACTGCTTGGCTGAGCACACTATGATGCATCTTGCAGCTGTGTATCAGCTGCACCAGCAAGACCTCACCCTTTTGGGCCATTTAGGTGGCATAGGGAAAATGGAGTGGCCAACTTGGTTGAGATGTTCCATTTACTTTTTCTGTGACGCCCAAGCTTACGTTTGTCGCATGATGAAATATTAGTGAAATATGCAGTACAAATTCAGAAAACAACGGTTTTCTGATGAGCGGTCTTTGAAAATTGAGCCTAATTGCATTTCTGAGCAAGGCTGTATCTAAAAAGGCTTCTTTTTTTTTTGCTGTTTTTTTTTAACACCGAAAGGTGTTAGTATGTGTTTTGCATGTAGCACAGTGGCTTTTTCTGCTCTGCTATCGCACTGATCATAGTGTGTAGCCCAGTGATGCAGTGAGTCCAAAAGAAAAGTTCTCAACTGCCCAAAAAACCAGGAAACAATACAGCACAAAGCTTTCTATAAAAACAAGTGCTACTGTTGTCACTAGTTCAAGCAATGCTTAAAGTCGGGGGGTCTTGAGGGGGCGAACCACTTTTGACTGTTCTTGTCAGTGGTGATCATAACATTTCTCCTCTATCGTTTCGAAAATTTTTCTGGGATTTTTAGTAGGAATCCTTAACATGTTTTCTAAAACACGAGACTGAGAAAAATACAAAGTTGGCAGCACTACGCAAAGGATGGAAGAAAAAGAGAAATCCGTGCCCTCACACCACGAGTCAGCCCAGAGCTGACAGCTCAGCTCCAAGAGTACACAGCGACAACAACATAAAAATGCAGGGATAACCAGGACACAGGGGAATGGCATGCAACTACACGACCTCTGTTTTGTCTAGCAGGGTTTCGTTGTAGGCTATTTGGTGGTCCATTCAGAAAAAAAAGACCAGACAGAGAAGAAACAGAGCACAGAGTGCCACTTGGAACTACTTTTACTGAGGCCCGCGTTGACAGATATAGTCTTTCACACGTGAATCATAAGCGCAATAACAATGTACAGCGTCAAGAAAACAGTTTTATAAACTGACATCAAAAGCCTAAATGCCCTGTTTTGCAATTTGCTCATCTGGTTTAGCAGGCATTTTCCTGATACTGCACTCATGGGCCTCATATTTTTGCTGCATCACACTTGTCAGTGGAGTGTGAGTCAATGACAGTGGCATATACACCTCATCCCACAGTTTGTGCAGGCTGCTTAGTCACCGTGAAGACACTGCGAACGACTGCACATGAATACGGTTAGGTTTGGGCAAGGAGCTCAGAAGGAACAACAAAGATTTTCTTATTCCTGTAATTATGTAGATAGTGAAAACAGCTACTTGAAATACATTTAATATTCATTCACAGTCCAGAAACAAATGGACTCGCTTTCGCACACTACTATCAACACCTACGGCTCTTTGTAAAGTGAACCGAGGGAAACGAGGTAGTTAGACATGGAAGTTCAGTGCTATGATACTCTGCTTTCACAGAATAAGGTGTCACACATGCTGCTCATATTTTTCTCAGAATTTTTACACTGTCGGAAACAATTTGCTTGCACGGAGGTGAGCACTTAGCCAAATGGCAACATTACCAAGCTCGCGACCATCTACAGTAAAACCTCGTTACTACGAACATCAGATTAACGAAATTTTCAGATTTACGAATTTTTTTAAAATCCCCGCCAAAATGCCTATACAGTTAAACCTCGATGTAACGAACTTCAGTGTAACGAAATCCTCGATGTAACGAAGTATTTCAGTTTCTATAACTTCGCTTCCATAGAACACAATGTATTTTCAACCTCTGTATAACGAAGTAGTTCTGGCGCAATTTCAACGTAACGAAATTTTGTTGCTGGCTCGAGATGAACCAAAATAATTTAATAAAAGTATACTGCGAAGTTTAGTGGTTGAAAAGTGTGCGCGCACTAACCTGCGCCCCTAAAAACGGCCGCGGCGCAGCTGTACATGGCTGGCAATCGCGATGATGATGACAAGGTGCCGTTTGCCGCGCCATCTGGGGTAGCACGGGTGACACTGCCGAACGTTGTGTCGAGTAAGTCCGCTAGAGGACACTAGCATCGACACATTCAGTCGCGCAGTTTTCTCGCCCACGCAGTCTAGGCCTTGCCACCGAAGCGTGCACGGCAAGTTTTCTGACGGTTTTGTGCTGCTCAAGTGTACGCGTCGATGTGTCTCGCGCTGTGTTTTTGTGCGCGCGCCTGACATCTCGGAAAGAATGAGTGGGAAACGCAAAGTCCTAGCTCTTGAAGAAAAGGCGAATGTGCTCAAAGCCGTGGAAAATGGTGAAAAGAAGAAGGATGTCGCCGTCCGGTTCGGCATACCGCAGAGCACCCTTTCGACGATTTTGAAAGCGAAAGACTCTATCCTCAAATCCCTGAAGAACGGAACAAACGCTCAACGAAAAAGGTTGAAGGTTCCCACTTTCGAAGATGTGGATAAGGCGGTCTTTGCATGGTTTGTGTCGGTTAGGGAACAGAACATTCCCATATGCGGCGCATTACTGCAAGAAAAGGCGAGGAATTTTGCCTGTCTGTTCGGCCACGACGATTTTCAGGCCAGCAGCGGGTGGCTGCACCGCTTCAAAGCCCGTCATGCTATCGTGGGCAAAATCTTAAGTGGTGAATCAACATCAGCTGACACGACAGGATCGGCTTCTTGGGTCGACACAGAAGTGCCGAAGATCTTGGCGCACTATGATCCAGCCGACGTCTACAACGCCGACGAAACGGCGTTGTTCTATCAGATGCTGCCGTGTCGTACGTTGGCATTAAAAGGTGAAAAGTGTCACGGTGGGAAACATAGCAAACTGCGCACCTCGGTCTTGCTCTGTGCCAACATGGATGGCAGCGACAAGCGTGTGCCGCTCGTGATAGGGCGCAGCAAGAAGCCGCGGTGCTTCAGCAATTCGCGCCAGCCAGCCAAAAAGCATGGATGACGCGTGATATTTTCCGTGGCTGGCTGCAAGCCTTCGACGCGGACATCAAAACCGCTGGACGCAAAGTGTGCGTCATCTTGTATAACTGCTCCACACACCACATTGAAGATTTAGAACTGTGGCAAGTTGAGGTGAAGTTTCTGCCGCCGAACTGCACGTCACTAATTCAGCCCCTGGACCAGGGCATAATAAACAGCGTAAAGTGTGCATATCGCCGGCGGCTAATTGACAAGCTGCTGCTTGACCTCCGACTAGAACGCCCCACTAAAGTGGACTTGTTTCAGGCCCTTGAGATGTTGTCCGCGTCCTGGAACTCCACCTCAAAGGAGATTTTTGAGAATTGCTTCCGCAAAGCGGGCTTCAAGACAGCTGAAGCAGCTAGTTCTGAAGCGGACTTGCCCGCGCTGGAAGAAGAGGCGCTTGATGAGAGGTGGCAGCGTCTTCGCAGCGACGGTGCCATCCCGGAAGGAGTCGAGCTGGATGACTATCTTTTTGGAGACTCCTGTGTCCTCGTGACGGAGGAGGTGACGGTGGAAACGATCGTGAACAACGTGTTGGGAAACTCTCAAGACGACAGCGAAGGCGAAGCCGACGATGAGTGCGACATCCCAACCACTCACGAAGTGGCCGACGCGATCGACGTGCTCAGGCGGTTTGCTAGCGCAGAAGAAGACCAAGATGCCATCCAGTCACTCTGGGCCTACGAACGACGTGTGACGCCTTTGTTGATGAAGAAAAAAGCGCAAAAAAAGATAACAGTCTATTTTCACCATTAATAAAGCGTTTTGCCGTGCGTGCACCGCACTCGCAACACGTTTTGGAAGTTCCTTTGCATGCTGGGAGGCGAATTTCGGCGTAACGAAATTTCAATTTAACGAAGTAAAGTGCCGATTTTTCCGACTTCGTTGTATCGAGGTTTAACTGTATTTTAAATGTAAAAAACTTTCAGTACTACGAATTTCAAATTACCGAATATTTCAGAATAACGTATGTAATTTAATCTCGCAATCATCGCAAGACGCTTCGTTATTGCGAAGTTCCGTCAAAGCTTCATACCAAATCCCTGAAGCTGACGCCTATCATCATCATCCGAAGCAGCAGCTATGCGCTGGGGAACCCGTCGCAACGGATACAGCCCCAGCGGCATTGGCATCAACACTAGTGTCGCGTTGAATGAATATAGGCTAGGTGGCGCAAGCTGCCGCCCGATACAAAGGGTAAGGCCATTATCATCCATCCAGCGTGTGGTCGCATACTGCGCCGCAGTCTTAAGCCTATTCAGCGCAGTGTCACCACGTCGACAGCGAACGGTAGGATCTGCAAAGTTATCGGCGCTGTGATTATGTTGTGCATTAGCTTTGCTGACAATGAGTTCTCCTGGCCCCCGCGTTAAAAAGAAGCGACGCCAGTTTTCGCTTAAAGAAAAAGCGGACATTCTGTTGCAGCTGAATGCTGGAAAAAAGCAAGTAGACTTGTGCAGGAGCTTGACATCACACAGTCAACAAATGCAACGATGCTCAAAGATCGGGACAAGATCATAAAACTACATCGAGAGTCGCTCCCTCAAGAAAACGTCTGCGGCTGGGCAACTACCGTGGACAGCGACTTTCGAATTATGTGGACAGCGACAGCGTGACGGCTACATCCGCGGAGCTCACCACCGAAGACATCGTGAATCAAGTGCATGAGCAAGAAGAATGTAGTAGCGACGAAGACGATGCCGACACTGGATCAGCGCAGGAAGAGGAAGAGATTGTTTCCGGCTCGGATGTCCTAGTCTTTCTAGAAAAGACCCGATCATTCCTCGGGCGCTGAAAAGATGTCCCCGATGACGTGCGCAGGAAGGTCGAGGATGTGGAGGCGCTCGTCCTGCAGCGCTCGTCGTCTACTCGCCAGAAGAAGATAAGATTTCTTCAAGCAATAAATTGTAGTTAAACTGTGCCCAGCGTTATCGTTTATTATTTACTTACCAATACATAAATCTGCTGCAAAGGTACGTAATTTTAGTTCTTGTGATGCATTACTGACATGAAAATAAAGGTTTTTCAGTACTACGATATTTCAAAATAACGAATTAAATTTGGCGGTCCCGTGAAGTTTGTTGTAACGAGATTCTACTGTATTTTGACCATGTAAGATTTTCGGTGACAACTAGGTGACAGCATGATAAACGTTTGTGCTGTTTGCTCAGGCAAAATTTGCTCACTGGTCCGATGTGGCAAAATGCAGAGTAGGAAAAAAGCTTAAAAGCAAAAAAACATAAGACGCCTTACATGTACCTTTCAAAAGCACTTAATATAGCAAGAAGGCACTAATCAAACAACTTGATCTTGCATATAGAGGATACAATATGGCCAGTTGAAAGTACACATTCAGCTTGGCAGCAATCTTCAGGGTGACATGTGTGGGTGCCTGCCAAATCCAAAGTATTAACTGCCACATATACAATCATCAATGGACAGCAGCAACTTGGTTGTTTCATTTAAGACAGCCACCGGTGCTACGTTTGAAACACTGCACGGCAAAGAACGTGTAGTGCCACAGACTGATGGAGGATGCGATGATTCTCTACATAATTGATGCACTTGACGTGGACAACTGATTGCCTTCACTGCACAATAGGATGACACCTCATTCACATTTCTTTCATAAGAGGAAGACAAAATGTAGGTGTACACACTGCTGGTGAGAACACGACCCAAGGCGCCATCCGCACTAAGGAGCGTTCGCCGCAATGTGGCGACTGCTCAATCTCACGGCCAATAGTAACCACGCCATTGGGAAGTGTAAGTGATCTCGCATCTCAAATGCCGTAATCGTGACGATTTTCCAGGACGTGCTAAAAAAGCCACCGGCGAATGCATCCGTGACATGGTTTATGCAACTGAAGGACCAGCCTGCCTCCCTCTGGAGCATGTAAAGTGCCGTGGCAGAAACAGGTTGCATGTTTAGTGGCAACTGCAAAAGAGCATTTGACGGAACTATCAAGCAAACGGTTTTTGGCAGTTTGGGGGGTGGGGGGTGGGGGGGGCTATTTGATATCTCAGTCACTATATCCACTCCTTTGAAGTCTGAATTAACGAGGTTTTACTGTACATGCATACACTCTCAAACACAAAGAGGCAAAGATGGTCACAGACCCACACACTAGTCCCCCATTAACACCTTGAGCATTCTGGTGCCCACAACAGCTCTGGCAGGTAAAAAGGAAATAACACACTGCAGCCCCAGCAGCCTGTGTCCATGAATGCACTTCTCTTTACAGGTTACAGCCATTGAGAACTGGAAAATCCATTTCCAGCAAACAATTCAGTTAGTAGTCATCCTGAAAAGAGGGGCAAACAGACCTTCACTTCAAGCATAGCATCCAGCTCGGCCCGCTGCCTGTCCAAATCACGAGCCACCCGCTCCTGCTGCCTCTGGAAATGCTCGGCTCTCTCCTGTTCCGTCACCTGCAGAAGCAAATACACAACCACGCCAGTTTCAGAAAGATGAGCGGCTGGTGCAATGCAGTGATTCTGCTGCATGTAAAAGAATGTTACCCTTTCACTGCTAGCCTGCCCTTCAGATTGCCATTGTCACAAAAAGAAATGAATTACCTTGATTGCGAGATTTGACACGTGCCACATTTCCGCTGGCACTAGTAACTTCCGTGTATGTTTTTTCCAATGTTCTTGTGCTTTTTCCTTTCTGATAGCTAGTAAGTATAAAAGCTTGCTGGCCGTCCAATAAAAATCAGTTGTCAGTCAGCGATCTGTTGTGTGACTTGTGTGTTCCTTCTGTCCCGTCTTTAGCGCTGTAGATATGGAAGTCAAAAAACACTTGAGAAAGCTGGCACTCAGGCTGTATAAGGAGTTCATGTTTATCAAAATGCCCAGGACTGTAATGTTTAGGTCTTTGGCTGGGGGGTCTTTGTACTTGGCTGTTCCAGCTCCTACAGGTGACACGGTCACAGCACAACATGGCGGACAAGACGGTAATAGCGTTGCTGCCAAAGCATGGCCTCTAGAAACAAAAACTTCATGGTGTGGCACCTTTCGTGTAAGATTTAGAGCCTAGATAAATAGGAGCAAGTCATTTTTAGATGTTAAGAGCATATGCTTGTGTTTGGCTGCATTTCAGCCTTGAAAAAAAAAATAACATCATCTGCTGGGCTAGTTAGTTGCGATCCATATGTATCAGCAGCGCGATCAGCACTCTGTGCTGTTGTCTCCTTCTTCCGTTTTGTGTTTGCGCTGCTGATAAATATACATTTGAAATAAATGTTCTCCGATACCAGCCGGCGTTGACACAAGACTCTGCACAGTAAAGTGCGG
The DNA here is from genome assembly GCF_052857255.1 of Amblyomma americanum. NCBI lineage: Eukaryota > Metazoa > Arthropoda > Arachnida > Ixodida > Ixodidae > Amblyomma > Amblyomma americanum. Next base: position 11,633,446 of record NC_135497.1, on the reverse strand, counting down.
CAAACACTATAAACTAGTTTTTGTGAACTTTATTAGAGCCTCTTTCAGAGCCCCATTAAGCTCAAAGAAATGTACTTGAAGATGAACGATGCAAGCACAGGAAACAAACCAGAGACATTAAGCGGGAGAATGTGAGGCACCAATCATAAACAAAAATATGCTGTGTAGACGATTGTTATCATGCAAGCATGCGAATGTCACTAAGATGCATCCGTGAATGAACAAAAATTAGGCCAGCATCTGGAAATCAACTGATCCAGGTGTCCCGCCATCGGAAATTCGATACCTCGATGCTTGCAAGCTACCAATCTGCATTGGGATGCCATGGCACATGCCGCTCGGCACAAAAGAAACCAAAGGAGTGTCTTTCTGATGGCTGTTTCCTACTGCTTTAATCTAGCTGTTGGCTTGCATCCGTCTCGTGTATTCATACAGCTCTGTGCATTGTCATCTCTACTACTGAGCTGCTCTGTGGTTTCAAATTTTAAGATGTACCAACCTGCCAAGACTTATAATTTGTGCCATTTCCCAAGACTGCAGCCAATGAGAGCTGAAACTCATTTCCAACAAAGTTATCCCGGTGCATTAACCCTTAACAAGGCGCAAGCTAGGTGCATCTCTCACATGCACACAAATGGTATAACAACACTCAGTATGACTCTAGGAATTGAATGACATCAGTTTCAAGCCATTTAAACCACTGGTTTTGTAGACAAACATTTGAACCAATGACTCTGTAAAAAGGCCGCAAATGTGGTATCTGTATTTTGCACGAATAAGACAACTTGAATTAAATTCGAAAATTGCTTCGAAGAGTATTATTATCACATGCAGCCGATAGAGCATTTGCATAAGCGGCAGATGGTGAGATGTTTTTTATTACGTGGGTGATCCCAACGTTTATGATGACTCGCTGCGACATCATCTGCACCTCTGCTTACAGTAGCGACTGGCCTTGAGGTTGCCGCCAGCCCAAGCCTTCGCTTGCCAGTCAGTCAGTCACTGATAGTCACTCCGCCGCCATGTCCGCTGACAGTTAACACGAGTGAGCTCAAATAAGTGCAAGTTATCAGACAACTGTTTCCTTCTCTAATTGGCGGACAACTGCAGTCACTTTTCGGATAAAACGGCAACATACTGAACCATACGTAAAAACTTCCAAAGGTCGTCTCAAGTGGCAGTATGAATAACCTCTTGAATTCAAACTTTCTTGCCTCTTCAACGCACCCGTTTGCTTAGTGACGGTTGACCTGCACCACTTTGCACAACGCAAGGAAAAAGACAGCGTTAAATTCTTCATAATTTTTGGAATTAACAAATTTCATGGTCACTCCACGAATGTGCCACTTCGAACAAATGCACAGCATCCAATAAAACTAGCGCAATCCCGTGCATATGTCAAACCACGTGACAAACACCAGTACAAGGCCGCAGCAGACTAAAGTTTCTGCGCTGGCAAGGCACTTTTGTGAACTCGTATAGAAAGTGCAGCAGACACAGATCGAGATAAGAGACAGATGCACAAATATACAGCTGGGCTCCTCCAGAGCACTTGGAGCCTCAAAAGTCAAATCAGGAAAAACAAAGAAAAACAGCAGTCGCTGCAGAAAAGAAAGAGCGAAAAACCAACGCTGTTTTAAAGTAGGATAACATGACTTGCACATCCTCACTGTTGAGCTCGCTTCATGCAGAGTGCCACATATGTTCAATCTGCAATTACCCTCTCTCTGCAGGGTCATTTTATTCATTGTTTTCATGTAACACCTATTTGGACACACATAGCATGCGATGCTAAAGACCCAATAGGCAGGATTTTTACTCCCTGCCAGTGGCACCTCGACTCCGTCCCCTTTAGGAGTCCTGCAAGTGGGCTTTCTTGCATACCATTGTTGATGAAAACGAGACGTCGAAGCTCATGCTAGAAGAGTTGTGTAGGTGACAGGATGACTGCACTGAGCGTGGGCGTTAAGTATGCAACACATTATAGAAGGATCAAAGAAAAAACGGTGTGCTTTCACGTTGTGATTGTTCGAAGTGGCTGGTCGGCCATCTTGCTTAAATCACATGTGATATGAGGCAAAGCCCATTTGTGGAACAGCGCACGAGGTCAGCGTCTGAAAGCACGACTGGTCCACGCGATGAACAACTGGGAGGAATCGTTTTCCAGACACTTTAATCTCAATCTTTGGATAATTGGCCCACATACTGTGGTTTTACCATGGCTGCGTTAATGAAAGTTGGCAGGATATTAGATCACTCCCAAATATTCAAAAATGTTCAAATATCTATTTCTCAAATCAAATATACCCAATTAACAAACATATTCGTATTCAAAATTTCTCATATTCACACACCCCTACTTAAAAGCAATGTCACTCAATTCCCAGAGTCATTCTGATGCTATTCTACCATCTGCATGCTTGTGAGACGTGCATACAGCTCGCGTTTTATAAAGGCTTAAACGGGTCGTGACATGTTTTCCAAAAATTTTGAACGACGTGTGTGTTTGGAAATCTGACCCTTCATTCAAATGTATACCTTGGTTCGTTTTATCGTCCGGGTTGACTGAATAGTGAAAAAACAATTTCAGTTTCAAAGCGCGCATCCCCCTTAACTAAACAGCAAAAGTCATCTTAAGCAGCCAATCAGAGATTTGATGATGATGGATGATTATGGATTTTTATGACACATGGCTCCCACACCACAGGATCAGCACCGGAAACACGCTGTCAATTTAGAAAAATTGGTCACAAACATGCATTAACCTCTCAGGAAAGCTGGTGGCTCATCACATAAGGATGAATAAGTCCGAATTTCGGAAGTCCGAAACGTCTTCAGCAGATGTGGTAGCTGCAGTCACATTGGCATCGACCAGGTAATGATGATGAATTTTTATGGTGCCAGGACATCTGTGGCCAAAGAGCGCCATGACAAGGTATTTTATTTTTCTCAAGGTGGGGTCAAAGACCCATTTCCCACGCATTTCACCCTAAACAAGCCGAACACCAGACCAGGAGAAAGCTTGTACCCATTGTATCACCGGTGGGTACCCGGCGATACTGGGGATCAAACCCTGCACCTCCCACATGCGAAACGGATGCTCAACCACTTGGAATCAGAGACTTCCGTCAATACAACATGGCGGCTTAGTGAGGTCTGTTGTGCCATAGTTGACTGAGGTCAGAGCACCATATAGACTCAAATGTGATGTCAAAATGACGTCAGGTCAGGTAATGTTAAAAAATGGCCGATCCTGTACGCTGCTTGGCTACTTAAAGTTTGCACCAGAAAGGACAAAATGACTCTACTGTACTCGAGCGATGATAAAGCATGCCTACCCAAGCAGTGAGCTTTCGACAAAGGCGCTGGATGCAGGCGTGCCGGGCAACGAACTACGCTGCTGCCTGGCTGCCCCGGTTGTCGCTAGGCTTATAGCTAGTTTCGCATCATAGTCGCAGCAAACAGCGCTTCGAAAGTCGCCTGCGCTATAATAAAAGGCCTACTTTTGGCATCGCTTTGCTGTGAGCAGCATTATCTCACAATCAACTAAAATTATGATCAATTTCAGCAACGCTTTCGGCAGCGGAGCTAGCAGACTCCAGGCGCGCAAGCCGGTTGTGGCAATAAATTTGCTGGTATCACAGTTATTACTTCGACCAGCAACCCAGTATTAGTCAACGATCCTCAAAAATGGTATGTTTTCCACATTTCTCTGTCTCCGGGTATATTACACAGTTTTAGCTGTGCGTCTGCAACTGCTTAGTGTACTATGCAAGAAGTTTACGGGACAGTAGTGTGCATGCGAAGAATGCAAGCACGAGCCCTGCATCTTACATACATACGCAAGCCACTGGACTTTGCGTTGCGGTGTTTGTGTGGCTTGCATTGCTAACAATGACATCATGGCAGTGCCCTGGCCGCCCGCTTCGGACCAAATACTGCGTCGCCACTGCATTTTTCGACGAGATGGTTCGCTTTAAATGGTTCTATTCACTTTTATGTTGCGCATTCTCACCCCCCCCTTAATGATATAGCTAAGAAATAGTCAATTTTTTAGATAAATTAATTAATTTCTTGATGTTAAGCCAAAATATGTACAGCATACACCGTCATCATAGCAACTGATAGGCCAAACTATGTACAGCATACACCGTCGTCATAGCAACGACACCAGGCGAAGCACTTCTCCAAATTTGCACTGGAATTTATTTTCATTTGATTCAATTAACTTACTGTAATAAGGAACGTCTTGCCAAGCACAGTGTCGCGAACAACCAGCGGTACAGTCCAGGCACAGACCAGTGGCAGTGTTCAGCCCAGAGCACGAACGAGGGACCGAGCGTTCGGCGCTTCTCGTCGTCTTCTTCGATGAGCGCCAGCCTCTGAAGATTCTAAAGCTGGAGGCCAGTCTTACGATTCCCCCCGGGCAAAAGGGCGCCATCCTGGCGGCCTAGGGCGATGTGACGACAGCGGGGTCGTAGTATGGTTTGAGGCGGGTCGTGTGGACAATTTCGCAGGCTCGGCGACGATGACCAGGGGATGGCGTAAGAGGTTCCATGAGGTAATTGACGGGGGATGTCTGTTGAAGAATACGGTAGGGTCCCTGGTACTTGCTAACAAGTGTGGAGGAAAGGCCGGGACCTGAGGAGGATACCCAGAGCCAGACCAAAGAGTCAGGAAGGTAAGCGGGAGGAAGTCCAGGGGGATCACGGGTGCTTTTCTGCTGCTGCTGGGCGTGAGAAGTGAAAGACCGGGCAAGCTGTTGGCATTCTTCGGCATAAGTTGCGGCTTGAGAAAGAGTTGTAAATTCGGAAGCATCAGGGCGGTAAGGTAGAATGGTGTCCATTGTGTAAGAAGGCTCACGGCCGTACAGGAGAAACTACGGCGAGAATCCGGTGGGGGCTTGAGCAGCGGAGTTATAAGCGTATGTGACAAAAGGGGAGAACGCGGTCCCAGTTAAATGGTCGGAAGCAACATACATGGCCAGCATGTCGCCGAGGGTGCGGTTAAAACGCTCAACCATGCCATTTGTCTGGGGATGGTAGGCGGAGCTGGTGCGGTGAATGACGTTGCATTCCTGAAGGAGAGCTCCTACAACTTCAGAGAGGCAGGCCGGACCTCTATCACTGAGCAGCTCTTTGGGCGCACCATGCCAAAGAATGATGCGATGGAGAATGAAGGATGCAATGTCGTGGGCTGTAGCGGATGGTAAAGGCGACGTTTCAGCGTAGCGTGTACGGTGGTCGATGGCAACGATGATCCAGCGGTTCCCGGTTGATGTGCTGGGAAGAGGGCCATAGAGGTCGATGCCAACATGCTCGAGGGGCTGCGCTGTGCAAGGCAGCGGCTGCATAGGAGCAGCGGGTCTGCGAGGTGGATGTTTTCGTCGCTGGCATGCGGTGCAGGACTGAACGAACTGGCGGACATAACGGCGGAGAGCGGATGTCGTAGACGGGTGAAGGTCTTCAAGAATCCGACATGTGCACACTGGAGATCATCAAGGTAGGAAGAGCAAATGAAGGAGCGCAGATGTGTCAGGGACCAGCGTGCAAGGGACAATGGCGAGGCATTTGAGTTCCAAAGAGTGGCAGCAGCACTCAACAACGGAGAGCTGTCGGCTGGCACAAGCAAAGACCCTCTAACCACTTGACTCGTCTTCCTGCAGGAGGATTGCGCCGAGCCCATCTTGGCTGGAATCCGTGTGTAGGATGGTTGGAGCCGATTCATCGTAATGGGCCAACGTAGGAGGCTCGAGGAGGGCGTGCTTGACGTCAAGGAACGCGAGCTTTTGGGCTGGTGTCCAGTTCCACACGGCATTTTTGGTTGGTTTATTAGGGTTTAACGTCCCAAAGCGACTCGGGCTATAAGGGACGCCGTAGTGAAGGGCTCCGGAAATTTCGACCACCTGGGGTTCAACAAGCACTGACACCACACAGTACACAGGACTCTAGATTTTCGCCTCCATCGAAATTCGACCGCTGCGGCTGGGATCGAACCCGCGTCTTTCGGGCCAGCAGCCGAGTGCCATAACCACTCAACCACCGTGGATGCCACATGGCATTTTTCTTCAGCAGGGCGGCGAACGGAGCGCTTCGCTTGGCAAAGTCCGGAACCAAGCGACAAAAATAGGAGGCGAATCCAAGGAAACTTTCAAGCTCCTTGGGAGTGGTTGGAGCTTCGTAAGCTGCGAGCGCTTGCAGCTTTTCAGCGTCGGGACGAATGCCATGCCAGTTCACGACGTGACCCATGTACGTCGCTTCCACGAAACTGAAGAAACAATTTTTTGGTTTCAAGCGAAGCCCAGTATGGTAAGGGCTTCGAGGACAAGTTTGAGGCATCTTTTATGTTCTTCAAACATAGCCGCGTAGACAATTATGTCATCCAGATAGACCAACACCATAGTCCACTTCATATGGCCAAGATGCGGTCCATGAGGCAGTGGAAAATGGCAGGAGCATTAGAGAGACCGAAGGGCATGCGGTTTAACTGGCAAAGGCCATCAGGAGTCACAAACGCAGTTTTTTCTGCGTCGCTGGGGTGAAGAGGCACCTGCCAGTAGCCCGAAAGCAGACCTAAGGTGGAAAAACAGCGGGCCCTCTTTAGGCGCTCGAACGCGTCATCGAGGCGAGGCAACGGATACATGTCGAGATGGATAATAGCGTCTAGCTAGCAATAATCGACGTAGAAGCGGAGTGTTCCATCCTCCTTATGCACAAGGATGACAGGGGAGGACAATAAACTAAAAGAAAGGGCAATGATGCCCTGGTCATGCATGTTGCACACGTGCTGCTGGATGACTCGCCGTTCGGCCAGCGCTACACGACGAGGTTGGTCACGAATGGGCCCGTGGCCTTCGGCGTCAATCCGGTGTTGAGCTCAGGAAGTGCTCCAGAGCTCGCCGGTGCTGACAGCAAGGCAACTGCAGTGCCCGAGCAGCAAAGCCTTCAGAGAGGCGAGCTCCGCGCTGGTCAGGTTGGGTCCAAAATTGAATGTTTCCTACGGTTTGAATGTTTCCTATGGTATGACCACCGGCGCTGGACAGTGGTGAGGCCTCAGTTTGCAGAGACGCAACCAGCGAGCCAGGGCAAAAAACTGACGCTGTGCCCAGCTGTGCGCCGGGAGTCAGCACGAGAGGTACATGGCTGATGTTAAGCTGAAATACGTGGGCCTCTCCTTTGAGTTGTGTTGTATTGGGTTTCATGGCACATAGGCAGCTAAGGTCATCATGCGCCAGGCTCAAGCTATAGAATTGGTTTTCTGTAGAATGTTTAGGAATATGAAAAATCATCGATGGTGTAGATGTCCTAAAAAGATTGTACTGCCTAGTAATTACAGAAGAAATCTGGAAATAGCTAATGGTAAAAGCCCCAGAGAAGGTCAGGTAGCCTCAGCGGCTATCCTTGGCTGGGCAAGGATCCTGAGGCTCCCAACCAATGAAATAAAAAGCCTCAGCCTTCGTCTGAATGAGAAAGTGGCTGAGGTGTATCATGTAATAAAGCGAACCAGTGGTTCAAAATTTACAGTTTTTCAAGTACCCCTGCTTCATTTGAAAAAGCAAAAAACAGAAGGTATGTTAACAATGGCATTATCATCTAAGAGCAGTGCTGGATGAAAAGGAATGCATTCATTATAAAATTGAGTAAAATACTTTTTTCTTAGTGCTTCCAGTTTCACGCATGAGAATAAAATGTGATTAACCGTAACATCATCTCCGCATTCGCATACAGGTTTGTCTTGTTTTGTTAGCAGGAAGTTGTGCGTAAGGTGCGTGTGGCCTATCCGGAGACGGCATAAAATCACTTACTTAAAACGTTCCTGGTGCACACGATTTAAATTCACCCAAAACCGGCCTTACCAAGTGTAGTTTATTATTCACTTCGCCGCTCCATGCCGACTGCCATTTTTCTCTTAACGCTGTACCAAGTCTATGCAATATTTAAAAGGTATATTTACTTTTTTTATTTCTTTGCCATGAGCTTTAGCAGTGCAGTAATCTGCCCTCTCGTTGCCTCTTATTCCGACATGACTGGGAACCCAGCAGAATGTTATGTTTAGTCCTTGAGCTGTGGCTGTTACTATCTTGTGTATGATGTCACCAAGAATCGGAGTGACTGCATTTCTAGAGTGCAGAGCTGTAATTATACTAAGGGAGTCTGTGTAAATAATACTGTTGGTGAGGTTCTTGTTTTCTATTTTTTCCACGGCCACACAAACTGCGTAACATTCCGCGGTGAAGATGGATCAGCACTGTGGAAGTCTACTGTTTTCTCCGATTTCCCTAGGACCACTGCGCTTCCTACATAAACGTCCGTTTTTGAACCATCTGTATAAAACTGAGTAAAACTACCGTATATTTCTTCAATGCAAGGAATTCTTGAACTATATGTTATGGAGTTCGTTTTTTATAGAACTGTGTAAGAGTGAGATCACAGATTGCAGTAAAATTGTATCATGGAGGCAGTGGATCTCTTCTACGAGCAATGTCAGGTAATGTATCTAGTATGCCGAGGTTTTGGCACTTCTCTTCAAAACGCAGGAGGAGTGGCCTGATAGCGAGTGGTTTGTTCTTACACAGTGCTCTAGACGGGCACTTTGTGACTATTGGGTAACATAGGTGTTTGGGCAGTGAACAGATTTTTTAAATGTATGAGCATGTGACCATGGTTCTTCTGTCTGTATGTGACTGTTCATTGATTTCTACATAAAGAGTATTTATGGGCGACGTCCTGTAAGCACCAGAGAAGATGCAAACCTAAATTATGTATTGGATCTAGTCGTTTCAGGTACTAAGGTCTCGCTGACCTGTAAACTATAGATCCGTAGTCTAAGGTAGAGTGTACCACGGAGCAATAAATTTGTAAAAGTCCTATCAGCACCCCAACGTTTACGTGACAGTACTTTGAGTATATTTAGGGATCCGGAGGCTTTCTTTTTCAGTGCGTTTATATAAGGCAGCAAAGTGAGCTTTTTGTCAAAAGTTATCCCTAGAAATTTGTGTTCATTTTTGACGGGTGTCTGTGTTCCGTTCAGGTGTATAAATGGGTCGGCTTGTATGCCCCGTTTCAGCGCGAAAAGGATGGCTACTGTTTTTAGTGTGAAAAACTGGAAACCGTTTCGATCTGCCCATGTCACTAGTTTATTCATTGTCAACTGTATTTATCTGTCGCATGTTGCTATGTTTGAGGATGTGCAGGTTATTTTGAAGATCATCAACGTACACTGGAATTAATTTTTATAATAAACAATGTCGTGCTTAAAATACACCCCTGAGAAACCCCGTTCTTCCTGGACAGGGTTGATCCCAGGCGTACTTGAAATGAGCAGTTGGAAAGGAAGTCAGTGAGGCAGTTTAACATCCTACCACGGATACCTGGGTCGCCCAGGTCGCGGAGGAACCCAAACCTCCAGGTTGTATCATACGCTTTCTCCATATCAAAGAAAACGGCAAGACAGTGCTGTTTATGTATAAAAGCTTCTCTTATTGTGTTTTCGAGGCGAACTAAATGGTCTGTTGTTGAGCATCCCTTTTTATAACCGCATTGATGGGCATCAAGAAGTTCGCGGGATTCAAGGACAAATGTTAATCTTATATTAAGGACACTTTCGAAACATTTCGCGAGACAGCTTGTGAGGGCTATCAGCCTTATAGCTACTTCGGGAAGTTGATGGTTTTCCAGGTTTCAGGAATGGCACTATGATGGCTTTCTTCCACTCCTTAGGTATTTTTCCTTCGGTGAATATTTTGTTAAAGAAATTCAAGAGTGCCTCTATGACAGGCTGGGAAAGATGGGCAAGCATTTGATAGTGCATCTGGTCAGGTCCTGGAGCAGTTTTTTTCCCGGCAGACAGTAGGGTACCGATTTCTTGGAGAGTAATTAAATCGTTGTATTGTTGATTATCACCTCCACTTGTTGGAAGCCTGTTTTTCGGCAATACTTTTATATTTCAGAAATGACTGCGCATAGTGAGATGAACTAGAAACTGCAGTGAAGTGTTCCCCCAAAATGTCTGCCTGTTCCCTTATGCTTGTTTGTATGCCAGGTGTTGTCAAAAGAGGAATCGTGAACAATGAGAAGTTACCATTTAATTTCCGAACTTGTTCACACTTTTTTTTTGTTATTTGACAGCTTACAGATTTTTAGTGTTTTGTAGCTGACGATGCTGACTGCAACCGCCTCAAGTTTTGTTTTGAGCTTCATTTCTTGAGCAGGGACGCCGCTTCGAACGACAATTGCGACGCCTCCCGAGAGTCGATTTGCCTGCTCTCTATCGCGTCTAAAAGTTTTATAATGTTTCAGGATATGCACATGTGGACCAAGATTGGTCTCCTGAAGACATAAGACTATGGGTAACATTGACCCTAAAATATCTGTTATGTCACCGCAATTCCGCATAAGTCGTCTACAATTCCACTGAATTAAAAAAAAGCCATGTTTATGTTTTTGAGAGGAAATGAAAGGGGATTTACTTAGGTGGTGGGTCCATTATGAGGGGCCTGTCTTCTTTTCGCTCAAGAAAGCTGTTCCGCCGCTGCAAAGTGGGCAGACTGGGAGTTATATCCATCACCTCGCCAGAGGTGCTGGAGAACAACGTAGCCGCGGTCGTGTTAGTTTCAGGCCTCCCCCGACGGGGGGAAGTTCTGCGGGATGCCAACCCATGGACCGGCACTCCCTGCTTTGGCAATGGCAGGGCAGCTTTCGCTGACCCTCCCCGGGGCGTGGATAGCCCTACCATAGGCTCTGTGAAAGCAGCCTTGGCAGGTGCCGGAGTGCTGTGTGGTGCTACGCCCCTGCACACCACATCAGCGAAGTTTTGTTTTGCTGTGAAAGAGAATGTATTTGTAAGCGTAAAATGCCTTCTCACTTCTTTAAATAAAATGTTTTCCTTGGTCTTCATGGTGATTATCTCTTTCTTTCTTCAAGGGCGGACATGCCCTGGAGTATGCAGTATGGTCTCCTTCACAGTTTGCACAGCCAGGGGCTGCGTCACATCCATCAGACTGGTGGTCATTTCAAGCACATTTATTTTTATTTTTTTATTTATTTCGATATACTGTCAACCCTAACCGAGGTTTTTACAAGGGTGGGCGCACTTCAAAAAATACACAACTTCTAGATAAAACACTTATAGAACAGTAAGCAGCTGTACAATGAAAAGGATAGGTCTAGTTAAAGCAAGACAAGAACAAACAAATTCGAGGTAATCAGTTATACAGAACAAAGTGTATATCACCAACATTTTAGTAAAATTTAGTCAGTTTTGTGGCAATATACTCAGCTCGGCAAGCTCCAAAACTTAGTGGACTGCCGGCTGCATTACAATCGAAGCATCAAGGACATTCCATTCGCGCACTGCTCGCGGAAAAAAGGAAAAATAGAATGTGTTATTGCAACAAAAAAATTCTAAGATGATGTTTGCGGCGGGTGATTCTGGAGTGGCTTATATTGACAAAGTCTTCAAAGTTAAGCTTAAATGAATTGTGCAGAAGCAAGTATAGGAATTTCAAGCGGTGCAGTTTCGATCGGATAGATAAAGGCTGAAGTCCTGCGCAATGCAAAAGTTCAGTAGGTGAATCTGTGCGTCTGTACTGGTTATAGATAAATCGCGCAGCTTTTCGCTGCACACTTTCCAGCGCGGCTACGCTAGTACCTGTATAAGGGAACCATGCATAATGTTAGCATATTCTAATACCGGGCGTATAAGCGTAGTGTATGCCAGAAGCTTTATTTCAGGAGGCGAGTTGTTCAAGGCACGTTTGAGGAAAAACAGCTTGTTCATTGCCTTATTTGCTACATATTGAACGTGCGTTGTCCAGTTCAGGTCGGATGAGATAAGGATGCCCAGATATCGGTATTCCGTAACAGTTCATAGGGCAGTGTTATCAGAACCATAAGTGAACTTAAGCGGAATTTTTTTCTTTGTGACGAACATAGAAACAGCCTTGTCTTTGTTAATGACCATACTCCAATCATGACACCACTGAAAAGATTTATTCAAAGAGCTATTTAGTTTGGTCTGGTCAGACTGATGTTTAATTTCATGATAAAGAATGCAAACGTCTGCAAACAGTCTCACTTGTACTTCATTTTGGAAAGTTATATCATTAATAAATAGCAAAAATAAAAGAGGCGCCAGTACACATCCTTGGGGGACACCAGCTACCACGGGAATAATGTCGGAGGTATGTCCGTCGAATTGGACAAATTGGTAACGTTCAGACAAAAAACTGCTGATACATTGTGTGACGGGACCATCAGCAATTAAATGCTGGAGTTTGTACATCAATTTTTGGTGCGACACCCGGTCGAACGGTTTGGAAAGGTAAAGGAAAATTATATCAAATTGCGACTGATTGTTAATACCTTGCGCAAGACCATGCACGAATTCAACAAGTGGAGTTATAGTGGATAGTCCATTCCTAAACCAGTGCTGGCAAGGGTGGATTAGCTTTTTAGCCTTTACGTATTGAGTCGGAAATTTTAGGATAATGTGTTCCAGAATTTTCCCACATGCACATGTCAGAGATATGGGTCGATAATTATTCGGGGAGTGCTTGTCACCTGATTTGTGGGCAGGGATTACTTTGGCGATTTTCCATTCAGAGGGAGTACAACATTCACGAATTGATTTCTGGAAAAGAAGACAAAGATATTTGCTACAAGGCTCGGCATAACGTTTCAGAAAACCATTAGGAATGTCATCTGGGCAGCTACTTTTCTTTTCATCAACATTTAGAAGCAAGGACAGCACACCAGCCTCAGAAATCGTACGCGTACCAACGAGATGCTCGTGGCCATATTGCTATGCCGCAATCTGGCCAACGTGGTTTTTATCAACAGTGAAGACCAATTGAAAATATATGTTGAACGAATCTGCTTTAAGTTTGGCGTCCAGAGATGACATGGGAAGACTTATCTTTTGCTTTGTGCTCAAGTAACGCCAAAATTTGCTTGGTGCAGTTTTAATAAGGTTTTGTAATGTAGTGTTGTAGAAATGTTCTTTTGCATTTCGAGTTGCATGTTTAAGTTGCCTATTTAATAAATTAAGGCGAGAGTGGTAGTCAGGGATGGTGCGAAATTTGTTCCGCTGTCCGAGTCCTTTGATCCTTCGTTTAATATGAATTATTTCACGCGTGATCCAGGGATTCTGGTTTTTGACAACTTTTCGAACTGTTGGGACGAAGCTTTCCATGCAATGCATAACAAGATTTTTAAAAAACTGCCAGACGCTGTCAATACTTGACTGCTTATCTAGACATAAATGGAAAAACTTCTCGTATTCATGGACGAGATAAGTCATAACAACATCATCATTGGCCCTATTAAATGCAAAGACACGTTTTTCAGCACGATCCGGGCTAACAAGGTTAGTTATAGGCAATGTACACAGTATTAATTCATGGTCTGATAGCCCTTGAAGTGTTTCTATTGTTATGGCACTGCCTGGAAAGTGATCGTTAACGAAGAATAGGTCTAGAGTAGCGCTGGTTTGGTTATGGACACGAGTCGGAGTATCACCAATCTGCGTAAGGTTGAACGCGAACAAGAAATCTATCATGAGGTTATTTGTAGCATTTCCGGGGCTAAGAGATTTCCAGTTAATATCTGGTAGATTAAAGTCCCCAGCCATGACAATTTTGTCGCCGGGGGTATGTCTAAGCATGTAGTCAAACAATGGGTCTAGATACATTGCATCGGAATTTGGAGGCCTGTAGACAGCTCCAAAGTGAACAACGCCATCGGTTAAATGGATCTTGCACCATACAGCCTCAACACCTGCCACTTCCGGCATGATGGAGTATACTATTGCTTGTTTAAGAAGAATTGCCACGGCCCCACCTCCAGATTGTCTATCCTTCCGAATAACTGTATATTCGGGTGGGACAAATTCGGAGTCTGAAATGCCAGGATGCAACCATGTCTCAGTGATGGTCATGATGTCAGGCTCAATAGCCAGCAAAGTAGCCTCCAGTTCAGGTACCTTATTAGCTATGCTGCGGGCATTCAAGTTGAGGAAGGTAATGCTTCGGCTTTTGCTTCTGGTCATTCGAGACTCTTGTTGCGGTGTTTCGTTTTTTGTTTCTATTTTTACAATGTCGTTTCGGGCGTTACCCCAAGCAAGCAGTTGTCCATTTATTTGCACTTTATCGTAGGTTAAGAATACCTTTTCTTTGCGGTCGCGATTTTCTTTTGTTCGGTCCCAGATTTTTTTTCTGATATCACGAACAGCATGTGAAAAATCTTCACTAATAGAAAAGCCAGAGCCTTTCAATTTCGAGCATTGTTTGAATATGCTGACCTTATCACGGTAATCGAGAAGTTTCATGATTACAGGTCTGCATTTTGTTGGATCATCTTTGTCTGGTTTTACAAGCCGGTGTATTCTCTCGATTCCTGAAATATTAAGCCCTAGCAGACCCTTAAATACGATATCTTTAGCAGATTGGAGCAGCGTTACAGTAGCTTCATTCGCATCTTCTTCAATGCCGTACACAATGATGTTAGAACGACGACTTCTATTTTCCAGTTCATCAATTTTTTTTGTCATAGCTGCAAGGTTTTTCTCGAGCTCATCTACTCTCTTTGTGCAAGCCGATACTTGTCATTCGAGCCCAGTTGATTTTTCAAGTTTCTTGTCAATTGCGCTTAGTTTCTGGTTAGTGACAGTTTTCTCCGCCTTGATTTCTTTAATATCATTCGCAATGGCCTTCAGTTGATCGGCAAGCGAAGAGTCCCCAGGGCCGGGGTTAGATTCAACATCATCTCCCAGTAACAGAAGAAATCGCAGTGAAAAACAGATGCACAGGAGTACATCCACAAGTGGGCACGGGCATGGCAGCAGTATTAAGCAGACATTGTTACTACGAAATGATTTGCCGTAGCATTTCCTCACCTGGACGAGGAACAAGAGAGGGTTGGTGATCTGCATCTTGACGCAGCTGCCGTGCCCACTGCCGAGTAGACGGTCAGTGCCTTGATTTATAGAGCCAAATGTTGGTGCCGCTGGCGATGAGTTTCCTGGTTCCGACACAGTGCCACCGACGGCCACGACACTGTAGTAATGGTGATCCACTGAAGCTAGATGCGGTATCAGATTTTCACGGACGCCGCAGCAAAGTTGAAGCCGGTCTGTCGGCGCATTGCTGGCCAGTGCAGGCCTTGTCATCGCCGGCAGCAACCCAAGCGATACCTGGACGGGGAACAAGAAAGGGTTGGTGATCTGCATCTTGACGCAGCTGCCGTGCCCACTGCCGAGTAGACGGTCGGTGCCTTGATTTATAGAGCCAAATGTTGGTGCCACTGGCGATGGGTTTCCTAGTTCCAACACAGTGCCGCCGACGGCCACGACACTGTAGTAACGGTGATCCACTGAAGCTAGATGCGGTATCAGATTTTCACGGACGCCGCAGCAAAGTTGAAGCCGGTCTGTCGGCGCATTGCTGGCCAGTGCAGGCCTTGTCATCGCCGGCAGCAACCCAAGCGATACCTGGACGGGGAACAAGAAAGGGTTGGTGATCTGCATCTTGACGCAACTGCCGTGCCCACTGCCGAGTAGACGGTCGGTGCCTTGATTTATAGAGCCAAATGCTGGTGCCACTGGCGATGGGTTTCTTGGTTCCAACACAGTGCCGCCGACGGCCACAACACTGTAGTAACGGTGACCCACTGAAGCTAGATGCGGTATCAGATTTTCGCGGACGCCGCAGCGAAGTTGAAGCCGGTCCGTCGGCGCATCGCTGGCCAGTGCAGGCCTCGTCATCGCTGGCAGCAACCCAAGAGTCACGAATTTTTTCCCTCTCTCTCTTGTCGATGTTGTTGCATCCAGATGTTGACGCAGAGTGGTAGAGGGCGGGTCTCGTGAGTGACCCGGGGGACGTACTTCGCGACTGGTGAGTTTTGAGACAGGCGTGCAGGTCTTCTGACGTTGGCACTTGGAAAGGCTTTCCTCAAAAAGTTATTTATTACAATATTTACAAAACTGATTTACATCTGCCGAAAGATTTCGGCCTCTTCGTTTTAGCTAAAAAAGACAAAACTCCAAACTCTCGCGACTCCGGACCACCGTCGGCCACCACACGGCCAACCTGCCCGGCCGCCGCTCAAAGAACTCGCGTCTCCAACTCCGCGACCCCGGGACCACCACTGGCCGCACACGACCGATCTGTCCGGTTGCCACCAACCAACCTCCCGCGCTCTCCTTAGCGCGCCCCCATCTTCTTGTACTCCCGCCAAAACTACACCCTCAGCCAATAGGTGACTTTCCCGCCACCTTTCAGACGCAACATACTATCACAACACAAAAGAAAAGCACACAATATAAAACACATGCCTTGCAATGCAAAAGAAAAGCACAAAATATCGAACACACGGCTCGCTGCAAGCTGCCGTGGCTAACTAGAAAAGTGCCACAACGAGGGGAGAGAAACCATTTACGACACATGCGTTCTGTTAACCGCTCTGGCCTAGGGTGCCCGGATGCCCGCTCGCCTCCGGCGCTGGCCCATCGAGCAAGCTGCCGTGGCTAACCAGAAACATGCCACAACGAGCGGAAAGAAACCCTTTACGACACATGCGTCTGATCAGACCATTCTCCCCTCGCTTAGGCCGAGGCTCCCGAAACTTGCGTGACGCCACCCTGAGAGCCTCTCCCTTTTGTCGGCGTGTTCCCCTGCTCCCCTTCGGCGGCCCACCCCACGCCTTACCACGATGTACGCCAGCTGCGTTGTGACACCTCCCCTCTTCTTCTCCATTCTTTCTCCCCCTATTTTTTTTTTTGTGCCAGTTCGAAAAAGAAACATGTTTTCCCCCTAGGCTGGCTCAGGACGCCGCACCTCTCTCTATTGCGAGAACGCACTAAATCTTCCCCTCAAGATACACTCCGAAAAGGAATACAGGCATGCAAGTATATGAAAGCAGGATACACTGCTACACACCACACTGTACGCCACAGGATCGCATATTTAAAGTGAAGGCAAAGTATTCAATAAGCATGCATAAAAATAAACAGAAAAACAACAACAGTCCACCGAGGTGAGCCTCGAACATTGCTGCTCTCAAGTTCCAAGCTCAGGGGTTCCTTCTGCTTGACCAGTTCGTTATAGTCCTTCACTGTTAACGAGCAGTCAATTTCGCTTGCCAACTCCTCTGTCACTGCGCACAAGATGGCAACATGTGGGCCCTCCCGATCGATTCTTAGCGGCACATGCGCGAGCTCAGCCTCAATGTGATGTCCGAAGGCTCCCTTCAATGCTACTCTGCCTCGTGAATCTACCCTTTCCTCCAGCAGGACGGATGGGACAGGAACTTGAAAGCAAGTCCTGCCCACGCCAGCTGTACACCTCAACCATAACCAAATATGACGCAACTCAGGGTAGTTGGTCACACAAGGTTAACCCTCGCTGCCAGGAAAAAAGGAAAAACCAAGAAGTGAGTATAGGCGATAGGAGAGTTGTGAGAAAGAGATAGGAAAGTGAAAGATGGAGGGGAGGATAGGAAAAGGCGACTGCCGATTTCCCCCGCTCAGGTCAGGCCGGAGGTGCCGTTCACAGGAAGCAGGGGCCAAAGTGGTGTGTTGCCTCCGCCGAGGGGCCTTAAAGGTCCAAACGCTCGGCATCGGCTCAACCACCAGGATCCCCTTTTCCCTGGACATGGCGATGGCCCGTACGGCGAAGCGCGGGTGCTCAGGTCCGTGATGATGCACTGTTTGCGGGGATGTCCCTGCAGATGCTCGGGGACCTGTGGTGTCACCACTCACCAACGCCTGCAAGCTGCAGACGTCCCCCTGCGGGGAGGCCTCTCCTTTGAGCATGGGCAGGAGGCTTTGAGGGGAGGTCATCTTGCGGGCTGGTGCTGAACACCGGATAGGTTCGAAAAGCATGTCCGCTGTGACCGGGCTGTCAAGCTTAGCATGCACCCAAGTTGCCACACCCGGTGACAAAGTCACAGCGGACGCATCGGATGGCTGGATTCAAAGTGGACATTTCGTTGCGAGGTAGCGCAGAAACACTGAGACATGCTTGGTCGCCGACACCAGAGACTGGCACACGCTGACATCGAGGTTGGAAAACCGGCTAAGCCAAGCCAGCCCGCAGAGAGTTTGGTTCCCCCGTGGTTTTGCTGTCGCAAAATTGAGGATGATCCCTGTTTGCTGGCACCACCCGCACCCGAGGACCATTGGCCAAATACAACCTTTGTCCATAAAGTTTCGAGACTGATTTACCGTAAAAACGCGTGTACGGGCCGCACCCCGTATTCCCAAAGGAAATATTTGAAAAAAAAAAAAAAATCCGTGTAAGGGCCGCACCCAAACTTTCCAGGAAACACGCAAGAATAGCCTTCGAAATACATGCGCACAGGAGCTTCGAGGTGCCGCCCATGGATAGCGCCCGAGGCCGCGGGTCATCATCATCATCTTTTCTTCTGTCGCGAGCTTCTGCTACTGTACTTCCGCTATCCGTATCGGCATCGGTATCGCCAGGTCTAACTTTGTTCTGTTCTGGCTGTCAAAGCATGCGTTTTTTGGTGGTTGTGTTAGCGTGGTCGCTCGGCATAGTTGTTGCTCTCGTGCGCTGGCGTTCTTCACTTTTGCATGAACTGCCTCCGAGCATTGTCACTGTTGCACGATGGGCAAGCACCTCAACAGCTACACGGCGGACTTTAAACTGAAAGTAGTGGAGTTCGCTCTCGAACATGGCAAGCGTGCCGCGGGCAGAAAATTTGACGTGGACGAGAAGTGTGTCCGATGGTGGTGCGGACAAAGGGATGCGTTGAAGAATACCAGCTCCAAAAAGCGCGCTTTCCGAGGCAAGCCATGCAAATTTCCTGCGCTAGAAGAAGAGCTGCTATGCTATTCAATGGAAGTGCGGAACAACGTCTACGCGTTGACAACGGACATGCTGCGCGTGAGGGCACAAGCCTTGGCGCGTGCTAAAAGCATACCGCACGAGGACTTCAAGGCTAGTGCCGGCTGGGTACGAAGATTTCTGAAGAGGAAGGGCCTATCATTTCGGCGAAGGACCACGCTATGCCAGCGGCTGCCCCCCGACTACACCGACAAGGTGCTCGGCTTTCAGAAGTATGTCATCGGTCTGCGTCGTGAGCACAACTATATATTTTCGCAGATAGCGAACGCCGACCAGACCCCCGTGTGGTTCGACTGTCCCGAGAGCTGCACAGTTGAACTGAAAGGAAAGAAGAGTGTTTTCGTGCGGACAACCGGCGCGGAGCGCCAACGGTGTACCGTTATGCTGTGCGTCACCGCGGACGGGCGGAAGCTGTCTCCCTATGTCATCCTGAAAAGAAAAACGATTCCTAAAGGCGTTTTCCTCAAGGGAATTGTAGTTCGGGCCCAAGAAAAGGGCTGGATGGATGATGAGCTTGTGCTCGACTGGGTAAAAAGCGTTTGGGAGAAGCGCCCAGGCGCCATGCTGGCCTGACGATCGCTCCTCGTCTTGGACAGCTTCCGCGGTCCCTTGACGAGTAGGGTTAAGGAACGCCTGCGCGGTATCCGCACAGACATGGCCGTGATACCGGGCGGCCTCACCGGCATGCTGCAACCCCTGGATGTAAGCGTCAATCGGCCTTTTAAGGTTGAATTTCGAAGGCAGTATTCGGAATGGATGGCCAATGGCAATCACGACGAGACGGCGACAGGGCGGCTTAAGAGGGCACCGCTCGCGACTGTGCTTGGATGGACTTTGTCCGCGTGGAATTCCCTGTCGACCAACATTGTAACCCGGAGTTTCAAAGTGACCGGAATTTCAAACAGTTTAGACGGGACCGAAGACGGCTTTCTGTGGGCTGAACATTTACCTGAACACAGCACCAGCTCGGAGTCTGAAGACTCCGTGAGTGATGCCTGAACGGTAAATAAATGCCGCGCATTCCAGGTTGGTTTGCTTTCACTTGAAAAAAAATTTTTTTTTTCGAAAATCGAGTGTATGGGCCACACCCCAAAATTTTCCCCCCGAATCTGGGAAGAAAAGTGCAGCCCTTACACGCGTTTATACGGTATTTTCTTCTCTAGAAATGATTCCCCAAAACAAATGTTGGTGCGTAAGTGTAGCGCCATCTTTCCGGGCTAACCTGAGCCATTTACGTTAATTGCTGTGGCAGCTGCTAGAGCTGGCACTACATGTAAAAAAAGACGTCACTAGTCATCTGCGCATTCCACTGTGAGTGAATATGGAGAGATGGACGTCCACCTCGAACAGCGTATACACATAAAACTCCGTGTGAAGGTTGGCAAGACAGCCACACAGACGTATGAGCTCCTTCGTGACGCTTACGGCAAGAAGAGATTATTGCAGGCGCGAGTTTTCGAGTGGCACAAGACACTCGTTTCAGGCAGAACGCAGTGGAAGACGACACAAGGCAGGGGCGCCCCTCACGGAATGAAAACAACGTGGCTAGGATCAGGGAAATTGTACAGCAAGACTGCACCATTACAGCCCGCATGCTATCAGATGCTCTCGACATTAGTAAGACAACATGCCACCAAACTTTGCGCGAGAACTTAAGGAAACGAAAGCTGAATGCCAGACTTGTGCCTCACTCCCTCACCCAGGACCAGAAGGACACGCGGGCATGTGCGAGCGCTGATTTGCTCTTTGAGGCAGGGAAGGATGCTGCATTCGTCGACAGCATCATTGCTGAATACAAAACCTGGTGTTTTCAACGCGATCCTCAAACAAAGAGGCAGAGCGCCGAACGGTGGTCCACAATCTTGCTGGTGTCGAGAAAGGTGCGGCGACAGAAGACCAAAATAAAGACGATGCTGATAGTTTTTTTCGATGCCAGAGGTGTCATACATCATGAGTTCGTCCCCCAAGGGCAGATGGTGAATCATGAGTTTTCTATCCGCGTGCTCCAACACATGCGTGATGCACTGTGACGCAGTCGCCCTGACTTATGAACATCTGGACAATGGAGCCTTCTTCACGATAACGCAAGGCCGCACACTCCTCTCAGCGTGACAAAATTTCTCACCAAGCACAGCATTACTGTACCTCATCATCCGCCATACTCGCATGACCTCTCCCCATGCGACTGTTTCCTGTTTCCTAGTGTGAAGGGAGCCCTAAAAGGTCACTGGATGGGGAGCGTGGAGGCCATTCAAGACGCCACGACAAAGGAGCTGACAGCTCTGCCAAAACTCAAGAAACATTAGAAGCTGCAAAGGAGACTATTTCGAAGGGGTGCTGCACAAGTGATTTCAATGTTAAACGCATTTTTTAAAAAATTAACTCAGTCTCTGAACTTTACGGACGAAGGACTGTGTGCGACAACGAACTCGGTGGAGAAGGTTTTGCTGAGTGCTTGCACATTGACGATGACACCTCCAATTTGCTCCATTAAAAGCTAAAAGCCAAGTTTTTGCGGCTGGCAGAAGTAGGTGGGGCGCATTAACCACAAGCGATTTGTCCAATACATTGACCGCTGCTCTGGTGTCGACCAAGGCCCTCACATGCCGGTCAAGCACGGCAACGTCTACGAACATGAAAGGCGCATCAGGTGTATCCGGAGGCGATGAAAGGAGGGGACGTGGAGAGAGCAAAGAAGCATGTGCACGGACTTTATTCGGCGGAACTGGGCCCCCAGAGTTCCGCCAAATCGTTTTCCGACGTGGGAGGCTTGGCACAGTCCCTCACATTGTGTCCCCGCTAGTCTGAGCCTAGATAGCCGGGCGGCAAGTTCTGCAGCAGTTCTGTCGCACGGCCTCTCAGTTTGGTGATGAGCGCACTGACTTTCGTTTGCTCATTCCAACCTATCGCTGCCGCAATGTCGTCCAGCTGGATGCAGTAAGCATCCCATGAGACGTCAAACATGGGTAAATCCACAACTCCCAACAAATGCTGCGGCGAGGAAGTACCCGTGCCGAGCACACCATTGGCAGCTACAACCGCACGTCTAACGACAGCAGAGTCTGAGACAGCGGCAGCGGTGATGCCCAAAGGCACCTGACCTACTGTGTTGAGGTCGGCTGGCAATAGGCGAAGGACATCGCACCGCACCAGCCTGGGCAGCCAGTTGGACCTCCCATGTGTCCAGCCGGTGGGAGACTAGACCCAGGAGGCACTCAGCACCGGTGCCCAGCTGCTGGGAAGAACCGAGGCCTAACGGTGCCAGCCTCTGTGTCGTCAGCGCCATCGGCTGCTGGTGGACACCGGTCGCCACGTCTCGGGTGCTTGGCTCTGGGAGCGGATGAGTGGCATAGTCCCATTGCTGCCACCACAAATGTTACGGTGTGGGATAGCACACGAAGACACAAACTCAGAATTCTCTGGCAAACCACCGACTAGCTGTCCTATTTAAATTTCTCGTGTTCACACGCTGCGCCGCACTTCGTTCTCGTGCTTTTCCTGCGGCGTGACCTCTTCGTCCTCTTTTGCCATAACAGTACGCAATGATTTTGTGGACGCACAGCTAAAAGTGTATTATTTCCGTCAAGAACAATGTTTAGCTCATTTTTATGATGCTGGCGGACGGAATCCAGGCTGACCGGCCAGCCTGCAGGTTCTGTTGATTTTCATGTTTGCACTAGCAGACAAAACAGCTATGATATCAGAAAGGCTGCCTGCTATATTCGACCAACGACAGCACCCGAGCTTTCGGCACCCACGCTGCCTGCGGGCACGCTGGGCGAAGAACTGCGGAGACCTTGGTCATAGCTACGCTAACTGGTTTCACATTGATGCCAAAGCTGAGGGAGCTTTGTAAGAGGCCAGCACTGTAATAAATGTACTACTCTCGTCACCCCTTTACTGTGAACAAGTCCCATAAAAAATAAAGATATGCTTGATTTCTTCGGCACCTTCAACAGCAGACCTAGCAGATGCTAGGCGAGCCATACCAGGCCGCAGCAGCAAAACAGCTATGGTATGAAATTTACTTGCACCACAGTTATAACAATCCTCAAAAATGATTCACTCTTGACATTCTATACCAGGGCTTATTATGAACGTGAACAAAGAATACTAGCGCATTTTTCCGATGCCGACAGCCGGCATCCAGGCCGTCAGCGTACAAAAAGAAATTTATTAAGAGCGGACAGTGAAATCTGGCCTCAGGAACTGCGTAACGGATTAGTTGTTAACCCCTCCGTTTAGTGGTGCCACCAGCGTTGGAGCGTACAAGCAACCAGCGATGGAGCCAACAGGCAAACGAGGCAGAACGAAACCAGAAAGCGGTCGTGTGCGTAGCTATGCCTGAGTCTGTCTTTGTCGGCACACAGACTCCGTGCTTTTGCGTGTCTTGGTCTTCGACATGGAACTTGTGCGGTTTTTGACGGCAAGGTGAGAAATGCTTTTTTGGCCAACTACTCTGCATTTCAAGCAGTTTATGCTGACCACGCCGACCAGTGCCTTGAATTATGCAGTCCATGAGGACGCACGCACGCTTCAAGGCTAGCCGGCTGTTCTGGCACAGCTCATGGCACTCCTGCTGTTTCTGACAGTGGCAAGGCAAGGAACGTTTAGTTTTTGCCAAACTGCGCTGCATTTCAAGCAGTTTCACTGAGCATGCCGGCCGGCCCAATATGACGCAGTTGTGAAAGGCATGCCTACCTGCTCACACCATGGCGTGAGCACGCCGGTCGGTGCGCAGTTAGTGAAGGTCGCGCCCACGCCTTGTGTACTTCGCCTAGCGGCTAGTTTCGCATGGTTGCATGTCGAGTTTTATGAGGACACAAAGTTTTTTTATAGCCCCCAACTACACACTTGTTTCGAGAGATATTTGTTGATGGTCGGGTAAAACGTCAAATTGACGGAAATGAGAAAATGTGCCAAAAACGAGTGTTCTCGTGCTGTTAGTATGAGCACGGGATTTTCAGTACTGCCCGGAAAAAAGGTAACGCATGAAAAGCTAAAAAAATATAAATCGTCTGCTTGCGCCTGCGTATTGACAACACACAAACGCACATTGCACCTTTTCAAAATGCTTCTCAAAACGACTGAGAGCGCTTTGTGTGTGCGTCTTTGTGCCTCTTCTTGTCCCATAGTCTTCACGCAGCTTTTTGGCATTCGCTATGAATCAACTAACCCAAGATCATGTCTTGCCATATTTTCACGATTGTAAGCCGACCTATTTTTCAAAATTTGAAAATCCGAAGTGGGGAGATCGACTTAAAATCGAAACCAAAGCATCACACCATAAATAAAGGATAGACAAACTGAGGGATCAGGCATGCTACACCGTGGTTGCATTTTTGCTACGCAGCTTCGTCACATCGCTCTTGCTGCTGACCTTGAGCAGCTGCTATGTCAATGCACAGAACTGGCATCCCCACACCGCGCAAGGCCGCCGATGGTGGCTGGCGATAAGCAGCAAACCGGCACCAGCCCACTCCCCACACGTGGTCACAGATTGTGTCTGCTGATAAGTGCCGGCGGCCCGATAACGCATTCGCATTCTACTCTTAATAGGCGTTGTCCAAGTTTTTTTGATTGCTTTTAACCGCGCATTCGGTGCTCAAGGCAGCGTCGACAGTTGATGAAATTTCCGCTGTTCCAATCGCGGTGGCACCCCCACTCGGAACCGTAGCGGCGCTGGCGAGTGTTGGTAGCCGACGAAAGAGCCGACGCCGCTCACGCATAGTTTCTCTTTGGCTCTGATGCATTTGACTACTGTCGGCCACGTTTCACAAGTTTTTAATGTAGTGTTTCGTCATTTGTGCTCCGGGTCCGGCAAGCGACCGGCGCTGGTTCATGGCTACGTTCAAGGTGGCTGTCATTCTTTATGCCGAAGAAACTAACCGCACGTCGGGCCGAAGTTCGACGCTCGCAACAGGTGATACAGGTGTGGCAGCTGCAGCGAGGCAAAATTTTCAGCTGTTCCACGCGATGTCGTGATGTGGCTGCTTGCGAAGTGCGGGATTTTGCTGCACGACGATGTTATGGGACCGTAGTAGTAATCACGCCGGCAGCGCTAGTGAGGACGATTGCGCAAGCGTGGACGAGCAGTCCAGTGACTAATACATTTTCGTTTTGGAATGTGCCCACGGGCGTTTCCGCGCGCGGCAGCCGATAGCGGCTGGAGATAAGCAGAGGCCACAGGATAGTGCTATTGCGTTCTATTATTAAAGGCCAAGCGTAAACGACCTCCAAGGTTTTTTTTTTTCTTTCAGAAATGTGATGTGGAGGGGCCGACTTACAATCATGTGAACAGGTACTTTAAAAAGTAAACTTGTAGGGCTTTATAAAAGCTTGAAGACCACAGGCTGGTGCACCGAAAATTTTCTACACTTCTGAAGACACGCAAGTTGCACCCGCGCATTTGTTCTCAGTGCTCTAGCACACTGTGAGCTACTCCTTGGGAGCCTGTATTGTAGCTGTCACAGAGTCAAACATTTGTCAAACAAAATGCACAGTTGGCTGTAGAATGGGACTTATAGTATCTAGAGGGCAGAGAACAACGTCGTGGAATGGAAGAATGCTTGTAAATCATTGGGAGATATCTTGTAGTATTATGCGTGGTGCACCAATGTTCTGCATGCGAGATTCGTAAAAGCATATTGTCCTTGCTCGTAATTTCGCCACTTTTGTGCGTCTCGCCTGCTTGCAGGGTTTTTGTGTAAGGTTTATCAGAATGCTACCCCCTTGTAACTTTCATTTTTCAGCTGACGGTGGGAGCAACAACCACTGCTGCGAGTTGTGTTGCCGCAACAATGGACGCACAAGAAGTGCAGAACGAGTTTAGTGATGTGAAAATGGCGACGGCAACTATGTCAGCTTGCTTCTGTGTTCACATGGAGCAAAATACATGTTCATTTCTGGATTCGCACTCTTTGATGAAGGCCATGGCACAGCTGCGTTGATGGCCGGTCAAAAGCGTCCGGAATGTAATTTTTCATTTTTCTGGACCGAAAATAAACAATAGGAGACCATACTGAACAGAAACATAGTGCCACGAGTGCGTGGCAGGCTGCAACCTATGCTAGCATTCAAACTGCGTGTGCCTGAAACCGAAACCGGAAGTTTTGCACCCAGCCGCTTGATCCTATGGGAGTGTCTGCTCGTTATGAATCCCTTTCTCTATACTGGCAAGCCTATCCTGGGAAACATGCCTCTAATCACCATGATACTGGAGCTCCCCGCTCTCGCATTCTGCCGCTTTTCGGTTCGATATGGTGTGTGCGGCCCATCACCGACATCCACTTGGTTGGACGCAGGCGGCGAGCTGCTATCGTTTGTTGCGATGCTATTCACAACGGTACGTCGTGCGAGTAGCAGTCGAGTCCAGATCCCGCGGCACAAGCTCTGCTTGCGGAAGCCCCAACGGTGAGCCTCCCGAAACCAGTCGTGAACTGCTTGTTTGATATTCTACTTAGTATTAATCGACCGGGGGTCCCGTGATAGTCGCTTGACTTTGGGTCCCTCACCTGTATACAGAATTTATGTACCGTAAAAACCGGACTATAGGTCGGACCGGATATAGGTCGACCCCCTAACTAACCAATTCTAAAAATGAAAAACATCTTTTTTCAATGGGAAAAGTACCGAAAGACATCCTTACTTTGAAACAAATGCGACTCCAGAGGTTGCACAATGGTGACAGTATTTAATTTCATTTAAATGCTGTTTGTATGTACACCCGGCAAATTTTTTAACAATATCGCGCACCAATCGGCCCGCGTGCTTGTTCCTGGCACAGGCAAGTACGGCGCCGTAGAGCAAAGCCCTCCTCTTCATGAATCGCCGTAACCAGGATGGTGAGCCTTTGAATTGCGCCCTTGTGAGTCTAGAGGCACGCGCGATCTCTGCCGCTTTCACGCGGATGCATTCGGCAGTCACAGGCAGCGATCTTGCTCGCAGCGCAACGTTTCCTTCCTATTCTCGATACACTACGGTCTGCCCACGAAATGATGTTTTCTTCTGGTTGCTGCAAGTTGTAATACGCAGCTTCTGCCTCCGCCAGTACTGAATGCTCTTTTCGGATACTCCAAATTCGCGCTGTGCCGCCAGGTTCCCGTGAGCTTCCTCGTACTCAATCGTGTTTTTCTTGAAGGCGACGGTAAATTGCCATTAGCTTCCGCTTTGCATCAACTGAAACGCAAAATGGCGGCACTGCTGCTGATGGCGATGGTGATGGAGGCTGTTGACTTCAGCCACCCATTGTTGCAAGACTTCCGTATTTTTTCCGCCAATGACCGGTATATAAGACGGGGGTCGACTTTTCACCATGGTTTTTTGAAAAAAAGTTCGACCTATATTCCGGTTTTTACGGTACTTATCCAGTATGTACCCAATAAATTCTTTCTTGAAATTATTTTTATAATGCTCATGCTGGCCAATGGTGTCGCATGGCCGTTTTATGAGTGCAAGAAGGGAACGATTTCAAAAAGGCTTTATTAAATGCAGCCTCAATATTGCACCGAAATATTTTGGAATCTGTATGTCTAATGCTCATTGAAGCAATAAAAATTAGGACTGGGCAGCTTCATTTTCTTTTCACAACCGCTTTAATGTAATTAGAGAGTATTCAAACACTGCCAACACTATGACACAAAGAACACACAATCATCACTTTCCAGAAAAACCTAATGCCCTCACCCAGTGCACTGCACTCTACCACCAAGTGTAAGCATGCAAAGGGCTGTAGTACCTGAATTTTGGCATGTGCCTTGGTCAAGTTTTCTATCTTCCGGTGGGCATGGGCCAAGAGCAGATTCAGCTCATCTTCAGACAGCTTCTGTCCTGCTGAAAGAGAGAGTGGGCCACTTTATTGCACAGCACAACCATAAAAAGGTCCCCGGTTCTGCCCTTGAATCGAGCTAAACCAAACAAAAATTATATTACTTTGGACCAATGTGTACAGTTGGCTTCGTTCAACACACACCGTGAAGAGAGGCCAGGTTTTAAGCTGCCCAAGAGTGCTTCAACTTAAAAAGGCCTAAGCAAAGAAAGTTGACCTAGCTGAGTGAGCAAGAGAAAAGCAGGGCTCGGGCTTGCATTTTACACTGGTCATTGGTAGTCAAGGCATACTGCATTACTCACATAATGAACATACTTTTTTCTAAAAATTAGGGGTGTGCATTAATTACACAGAGTAAAATACTAAGGAAAAGATTTTAAGTGGTAAAAATGGGACAAGAGGTCAGCTGGTCAAATACCGAAATACTTCATCTGGTAGAACTTACCATCTAAAAAAAAAAAATGCACTCTCCAGCATGGTTTCCAAGCTCGAGAGCATAGTCAACAACTTGCATCTTAACCTTGCATGTATAGCTTGTGTAGTGGCCCATAATGCTTCCAAAGAGAACATAGCTAGAGTTTACTCTAGCACAACTCATAGCATTCAAAGCAGAGCCCACATGCAACAAGTTGACACAATCCTTAATATAGCAGACTGAACAGAGAACCGTTAGAGGCCAGGCATGGCTTCTAGTGGCTCTCGGACTCCGTATAGAGCATGCGTACTGGCTCATCGTACCGTAGGGTGAGGTATATAGGTATACAGTCGAGCCCACTTATAACAAACCTGACGGTCACACGGACTGTATTCGCTGTATAAGTGGACTTCCCATTTTTCAACCAGAAATAGTCCGACAAAACTGGTATTTATTTCTAAGATAAGTTTGTTATGCGCAAGGGCTTCTTCAAAGGAAACCATGTCACAGCACTTTCGAAGCTCTCCAGAGTGGTCATAAGCATGTTTCTCGTTGAAGCTCTACGTGCCAAGAATTTGCCTTAAGAACACAACACATACAATACAATACATACAATAAGAACACAACCCAATACATATAATTCATCACGGTTAAAGGTTCAAATGCCTCTGATAAAACTCCTCACAAAATTACTTCTTTTTAAAAGCAGTCATCTTAACATCGACCATAAGGTCAGCTAATCAAATGCACTTTCTTTTCCAGCCGGCTCACATATCCCCAAGGTTTGGTTCCAGGGCCCTTTGCTACTTATTTATTTAAATGACCTGCCTATTAACACATCCCTGTCAGTGCAGTAGTTTGAAAATATTTAGAGTACAGCAGACTCCCTTTAAAAGAAAACTGAAGGGACCACAAAATGGTTCGTATAACAAAGTGACTTTAAATATATATATATATATATAGTGCAAGAAAACAATGAGTAAAATAGCCTTTCAGAGAGGCTACTCTAGAGCATTTATTGCACTATGCATGAAATGAGCTGAAGACAGAACACGAAACAAGCTCACGTGATTCTACTTGAAAGTGAAATTGGTCTAGTTTCCCGTTTTTCGTCGTATCCCATAGCACCTGCCATCTGTGGGTTGTTTTTCTTTCTGGTTTTTGCTTTCCACCCTGCTCCGAGCACTTCGCAGGTGCCCAGCAATGTAGCTGGCTCTCTCTTATCCCACTACTTCTGCAGAAAAGCTGTTACCAACTCCATGAGCACGCAGCATCGAAATACGGCCTTAAGTCAATGAGCAGATGAGTATGCCAGAGGCTTCCTTACGCAGAAGCATTTCATATATAGTTATTTCTCGGTTTAACAAAGTCTGTAAAATCGGCAGTTTGCTTCGTAATACCGAAAATTCACTAAGTCGAAATTAGTTGCCTAGCATGCTAAGAATCTGCCAAAAACTCGCTGCAGGTAACTCAGGGAAAAAAAAAACCTTTATTTGTGATTAAAGTGGCCCTTTACTTCTGCCAGCAGCAATGGCATTATGCGCGTCTTGCTTAATGTTGCGAGCTCACAAGCCTCCTCAACACGTCTACTGCGCCAACCACCCGATGGGTGATGGGGACAACGCACCCGTCTTCAGTTGTGTATTTGCTGTCATCATCCTCTTGAAAGTGTCCCGAGCACATCGCTAACACCGCCAACATAACGACACGTTCCGCCACTGCCACGGCTGCCCCTCGCCCCTTCCCTTAATCTTCTTTCTTTCTTTGATATAAAAGAAGTGGGCGCAAAACTCATAGCACGCAGGATAGTCTCAAAAATCAGGTCTTTGGCCTCTAGGCAGTGGCCTTCCCTGGTGCAGTGATTTCTGCTGTGGCTGAAACCCTCCTGCAAAAACAAAAAGGTGCTAAAAAAAAGAAGACCCAATCTCTCGTCTTCAATGCCGGTGCTTGTTCCATATGTGCACCGAGTGTCGCACAACCTCAAGAAGGTGGCCGGCAGGCACCATGTACACTTGGTCTTTTCAGCCCCCAACAACCTTTCTTTCAAAGCTTTGCCGCCGCATTTCTGGCATTTGCGAGGGTGGCTGTAAAAAGAGACATGGCATCTCTTATGTCAAATGCACTGCAGGAGTTGTGCACTGTTTACCCCTTTCTTGTGGGTCTTCTTATGTAGTCCAACTGGCAGTTGCATTAAACGGACACTGAGGAGAAATTGAAGTTGGCTTGTATCGATAGAATACCAGCTCCTGATCACAAAAACGCCACTCTTACTGAAAACAAAGCTCTTGTAAGGTAGAAAATAGCAAGAACCAAAATACAGGTATCGCCACCACAGGCCAATCTCGCAAGTACAAGCGTGGTAACGTCATATGACAAGAGACGCCACCTTGGAGGAATTTTCCTTCCTACATGGGGCCGCGAATCTATGAGGCTGACAAAGGAAGGTTGCGCGATTCAATATTGAAGTAAGTTTTGTTTTAAAACCGACACTGCACTTTTATCACACAAGGAAGGCAGACAAAATACAACCTGAATGTTGGAAGCAAAGAAAACCGATGCTTGGCGGCGCCACAGGCGGCCAGGAGAGTTTCGATTCGTTATGGCGCTTCGCGTCTATGAGCTTTGCGTGCCCCGTGGTTTTGTTTTTGACGCGCCTCGATTTACAAGCACCAAACAGCAGAGGAACTCCAAGTGCCGCTTCAAGTGCTAGTTAACCTTTGAAGGAGCCTGTTAAGGCTGGTCAGACGATCGCCACGGTCGATGAAAAACTATGATGGCACGATGTTCGGTGATCGTACAAGGCAGTTAGCAGTATAAAGAGCACTTGTGTCTTCGTACGCTCGCCCGGCGAAACATTCCCAGCTGTGCGAGTCAACTTCAAACTACTTAACAGAAATTGTTTATTAGGGACGGGAGACAAGGTACAAGGCAATTAAGAAAAATTGCTGATGGCCTAGCTCTATTAGACCAGGATATACGTAGCGAAAGCACAGAGACTTCTGTATCGGAAGAGTGCATTCACCAGATGCGCCTTTATTAGTGGTTATCGCATGAGCCGTCGTGGTGGCATGGTAGCGTCTCCACCTCAAACGCGAAAGGCCCTGGTTCGATTGCGAGTCTCGGCACAGGATTTTTTTTTTTTATTCAGTGAAAAGGCGGCGGGTTTCAGTGGCTCCCATAGATAGCACCACCGAATACGTTGGTTAGCGGTTAAGTGCAGGCTCTGTTAAGGCGCGTTTATGCTCCGGCATAACGCGCGAGTGCGCGCTGCATGGCGACGTCACGTCGGCCAAAGCGAGACCCTCTATACTCCAACTGCACTTGACCGCCAACGCGTTCGGTGGCTTTGGCGCACTCTGACCATACTGGCGGAGACTTGGAGCATGTCTCTATTTCGCGCCGAGTGCGCCAGCCGCCGCCGGCCCGGCCAGACTGATTCGGCTCTGCGGCGAGGTGCGCGTTGTGACGTAATTCAATAGCTTTGGCAGTTGGGCGGAGGTGTTCTTTTCGAGCTCTCGGCTAATTTAATCCATTCACAGCACATATATGAAGGTACATGCAAGTGGGCGAGAGAGCCTGATCCAGTGGACCCGTTGGATCTAGCGGAAGCCGTTGAAGCGTCGTGCGTCGGCTTTAGTTTCAAGCCGCAAACGCAACCGCCCTTGAGCACCCATCCGTTTTTTGTGGCAAAAAAAATAAATAACTTGGCCCTTGCAACCGTGGAAGACCTCGACGCCGCCTGCTGCACTGTTCAACCGCGCCGTTCAAGGAATCACAATCCGTTGGCCCGAAAGCCCCAGCCAGCCTCCGATGGGCACAACGCGCCGACCTTGTCCTGGCCCCTCGCGACTCCCCGCACTGGGGTTATGATATTTAGTTTGCAACGGCTGCTCAACGGCGGCAAGGGGAAACCACCCG
Organism: Amblyomma americanum; assembly: GCF_052857255.1. Taxonomy (NCBI): domain Eukaryota; kingdom Metazoa; phylum Arthropoda; class Arachnida; order Ixodida; family Ixodidae; genus Amblyomma; species Amblyomma americanum. The sequence goes on along the minus strand of NC_135497.1, from coordinate 11,601,424 downwards.
CCGGCGCCTAACCTAACCGTGCTTCCTCAAAAGCATCGCACACTCTGTGGGGCAGAGGTCGCTAAAATGCAGGCCGGAGTTTTTGCAAGAACTACGTCGTAGGGTTCGTGAACGGGATCCATCGTAACACTGGCAAGACGCGGTGCAAACGTAAATGAAACGACAATAGCGACCACCGATAGGTGCCTTCAACGTGCGGCAGCGGTAGCCTTCATTTCGGCAGCTACTAGACAGCACCGCTAGCCACCAGAAATCATGGAGTCTGCGTTTACATCATGTTTCAAGCCACTCGGTCCTATGACGTCATAAGAGTTCTCCGTGACGTCATAAGAGTTCTCGAGTTTGAATTGGAGCAGCGAAAAAACTTTTTCAACTTCGAATACAAATTTATTTGAAATAAATGCATCTTTCCCTCCCGGACAAGCGGCAACAAAGCCATGAAATGCCGAACTATCATATTTTGCTAACAAAAAAAATTTGATAGCGTTCTCCTCAGTGTCCCTTTAATGACCGGCTATGGAAGAATGAGAGAAATTTAGAAAATAACGACAGAACCTCAAATCTTGTACGGCATGTTTCTTCCTGTGTCAACACGTGTAGGGCTAGATTTGAGAACACTAAGATTCCAGGCAGGAGCGCCAATGTAAAAGCTCGGCTTTTGCTGGAGGCCTTCCATACTAAAAGCTGATCTGATAGCTGAATGAGTGATGCTCCTTTTCAGATTTATACCACTGAATGTGCTTACCTGAATTCGTTTTTGCCATAATCGAAACGCGGTTGTATGACATGCGTGCCTACACTGTCTTTGCGCATGCTCTTATTTTTTGCTATATGTTCCGTGTGTCACACCCCATTAAACAATTGGTACTAGTGCTTGTCAGTAGTTTGTTTTTCTTCTCGGTCCTTGTCCAAGTTTTGCGCCCACTTCTTTTATATCATGTAAAGCCAACTTGACCGACAACATGCTCTTCTTTCTCCATTTTGGTGAATGGGTGTCCTCCAATCACCAACCAATGAAATGAAATCATGCCCACCCCACTCCTCATGTTTTCCGCCGTAAGCATGAGTGTGTTCATTTTGCATGTGTGCACATTGTCTGAGTGAGAAGCGAGGTTGTCAGGTGTGAAGCGTGCGACGGGCTTCATAGCTGACGGGTGTGCCAATGGCACTGACCCTTCCAGTCCTTTACCAAGCTTTGGGCATCTGTAAAGATGAAAAATCCAGCATGCTACCTTTGAACACAGGGAATGTGTTGCATTCGACGCCGATTTTGGGCGAGATAGCGAGCGCCGCGGGCTGGCCTGGCAGGCTGCTAAGGCTGCGCAGATGCTCGTGCCAGCCTTGCCCATACTACACCAGATGGCACGGCTGGCAGCACAATCGTCACTATGCGTCTTCCTATGCACTCTGTATGTGAAAACCGGGCGGCACCCGTATTACGTACAGGCTCCGATGCCCGCTTCGGCACGCACTGCAGTCAACCACTCGTGCCCACGATACAATTTTTCTTCAGGTTCGTTTCCAGCCAGCACTGAAATTTCTTAACATTGAAAGTGTGTCAAAATCTACTTCATTATTTTGAAGTCAAAAATACATGTGTTCTATGAATGCAAAGTTATGAAAACTGAAATACTTCGTTACATTGAAGTCCGTTACATCAAGGTTTAACTATATATACTTTTTTCTTTCCTTGAATGTGCTGCTGCTCAGAGTCTCTGCAAAAGTTCAGTTTTAACTGAAGGACGAGCAAAACAGTTTGTCTTATGCAGATTTTCTTTAAACAGAGTCCTATGGGAAATCCACCAAATGATCTCATTTTTCACCATATCCGAGAATTCATCTTAAGCAAATTCATCTTCCAAATCATCAATCTTGCCCCGTGGCTTGAACTAAACAATTAGTAGGGTTCTTCTGGCCAGCCAATTGCAACCAATTTATTTCTCGTGGCTGACCTCTCAATCTCACACAGCTCAGAAGCGCTGCACAGTTAGCTTCAACCTGTCCGACTGTTTCAAACATAAAAATTGAGCTTTTCTTCCTGTGCTTTTGCTGTAGGTTTGTTTCAGCATCGCCGTTAAGTAGCAACATGCGGTCCAATGAAAAACAAGAGAGCAGCATGCAATGCTGTAGCAACTGCACTGTGCATCTGCACAGTGGAGACACAAAGAGCACATGTGTCATCTGTTTTGAAGCTTGGCACTACTTGTCACCAGAGGTATCCATCTACGAATTCACTTTCACATGGTGCAGAAACTACTTTTGCAAACCCCACAAACAGGTCCCACCTTGCTCACTGAATTTTGTCTCGGGAAGCAGAGCCTCAATTTCCTTCTGGAAATGAAGCTGAGCTCGCTCCACAGCGTCCTTGTAGTCGGTGGCTGTCCGGGCCGCTTCCTTGGCTGAGCGCGACTGCAAGGACGAGGGGCAGCATTGAAATGGCACGAGCGCACTGGGCGATTCCCCGACTCACTTGGGACTCGGCATTTCGCAGCTGCTCCAGGGCAACCTTGGCAGCGTGCTGGGCTGGGCTGAGAGCCAAGTTGCTGTGCGTCTCCTTGTCTTCCTGGCCCTTTTTGATGGCACTCTGGAGGTTTTCCAAGCATTTCCTGCCACACAAATTGCCACAGCCAAAGACACCCACTTCCTGTGCAGTTGTCCAAGGGGGTCTGGTCCACACTATAAGCACTGACACTTGCCTAAACTGTGTGGCCCCCAACAAGCCTCATTTACGGAAGGTCAAGCTGAGCCATTCGGAAAGAACCAGCAGATACCACCAACCATAAGGCTCCCTGACGATGATGAAAACTGGCCTGTCATAGTCAGGGCAGCTTTCAGAGCAGAATAAAAGTATTTTGTCAAAATGGAGCTAGATGAAGCAGTGCTTACTTATTGGCAAAATCGGTGGCAAAACCGCTTCTGCTAAATCAAACACGCAAGTATGAATGCCAAGTGCATCAATATGCAAAGCAAACATTATGTGAAGGATAACAGCGAGCAGTTTTCTCTTTCTCTCTCTTCTTTTTCTCTTTCTCTCTCTTCCATGCTTTCATATTTATCGATTCACCCCTATGCCACCTAGTGACTTAAGGCATCCACAAGAGAAGGCTACAAGCATGTTGCACTAGCTTATTAGCTGCAAAAGTAGCCTTGTCTGCTGGACAAGTGGTGTTCCCGAGAACAGTTCATGCCAGCTACTGCACTACAGCTTGACATGTGATGGCAAGCTTTTTTGCACCGATTTGCTCTAGAAAAGTATGTTTAGCCCTTGGTAGCCAAAAACAGTAAAATATTTCGATATTAGAGAAATTTTCAGTGTTACTTCACAGGGCAAGCTCAGTTACACAAACCAGGCACTTTTACTAAAAGAAGCATCATGTAGCAGCACACGAAACACAGCTTATGCAAAAGAGCGCACTTGCTTTGGGCATTCCCAACCACACTGATAAGGTGGCTGCGGCTACATGAGAAGGAAGGGGGGGGGCTAGGAGGTACACGTGATCCCTCTTTAGGTATGCCCCGTTGTCTTGAGAAGTGTATAAGCCTTGTATCCCATGGCAGGTTCACAGGTCTGTGCCCTAAATTCACCAAGCTACGAAGCTGGGAGCGGAGCTGACATGAGTCGTCAGTCAGCACGACACTGAAATTGTATGCGAGGGGTGGCAAGGGTGGTGCACTGCAGTATGTAGAGGAGATTTGCTTATGGTTGCTTTGTGGCTTGCTGGTCGCGCGAACCACTACCGAGATTCAAGCTTCTTGGTCGAAGGAGTGGCATGAGCAGGAGAACCTGCCATGCACCATTCTTGGTGCGAGCAGACATCGTCAGCTCATACTCCTGATGGCAGGTTGGAAATCCTTCTCTATCCAGCACTTGCAATTAAAGAGCCCTTCGTCCATCGGACCACCACCTAAGTGATCCTGCCTTACCATCTCCACTGAGCACGACTGCAGTTTGCGAGCAGCGATGGCACTGCATCCTTGCCACAGCCATCAAGTTTGGGCAAACTTCAACAAGTTTAAATGTCTACCTTTGATCAAAATTGAGAAATAACTTGCGTTTTATAACCGAATATTTTCTATACCTAATGTCTATTACAAAAGAGGTCCACCTAATGGGAGAGATAGGGCAGCCAACCAGATGTGCTGAAAATGTCTCTTCTTTGCAGCTGCTTGTTACATCTGTGCCTCTTATAACTGGGTTCAACTGTAATTTAGGAGGAATCAGAGAAGAGTTCAGACTGCTGTATATGCATTTAGGCTTATGTGGGCTGCAAGCTATAACAAGCCACTTACGAACAGTGTCCTGCACTTTAAATGCACAGTCCCTAGTGAAGAAAAGTGATCAGAGAATGGCCATCGTGGTTACCATGTATGAAACTCACAGTGACAGCCTTAGTCCTCACCATGCCTGTTCACTTTTTACAGCAGCCTTCTGAACAGCAGCCAACTTGGCTTCTTTGGCTTGAAGAGCTTCGTCCCACATGTACTGGTCTTCACTATCCTGAAAAGCAAGGCAGAGGGGTGTAACTGAGAACACATGCCTTGACAAACAGCACACACACATTTCCAGCCAAGAGTTAGCGCCAGCACCATCTACTTCTCCCCTGCTGCCTCAATTGCACCACTACATCCAGTATGTTTTTTGGAACAGGCTGTAAGATTAAGAAAAATGATCATCTAAGCAGGTAATAGTGAACACAGCTGAAATTATCAGCCGCCCACTACCGATACATTACTGGAACACACATGATAATCAAATGGCAAATCTAGCAAGTCAAACACTTCTTTCTACTTCTAAGCAGAAGCGTGCAAATGGTTGAAATTTTAAATAAGATTCAAAAATGTTTGTTGTTCGATGTTCATAATCAATTCGAGCAATTGATATTTGAGCATTTCCGAATACCTGGCAGCAACAGAATACTACATCAACTTTCATAAATCCAGCCATAGCAAAACTACAGTAACTGAGCAAGTTTGAAGTGTCAGAACAACAGTACAAAGATGCCCTCATCGCTTTCTTCTTAGAAGTTTATCGGATGGACCGGTCACATTCGTGCGCCGATAGGAGGGAACTTGCGCAAAATTCCGCAAACAGACTTTCCCACATTTCTCACATGATGAGCACAAGATGGCCGGAAACCCCCTTCGAACCATGCTTCGAATAAGCACAACACAGAAGTGCGCAATTTTTTTAATCATGAAACATAGGCTCCCCGTCCGCCCCTTCCCTTAACCAAGACACTGCCTAGCTGAGATCAGGCACACACACACATTAGAAAATAGCCACCCAGCAAGGCACCGCACCCTGGCTTCGTCAATGGCTCTGTACAGCTTGCGGGCGTAGCTCTGGGCAGCTTCCTTGGCTTCCAGCTCGGCCACCACGGCATCCTTGGTGTACTTTTCCAGCTCCGCCTGAGCTTCGCGAAGTGACTGCTCCAGGGCTGAAAATAAGAGAAGCTAACCTTGACACCAGTGTCCCAAGTTTTGACAATTGCACACAACTGCTTCTCTCTAGCACATTACACAACCAGAAGGTCAAATTGCTGAAGGATCTGCCTGCCCGACTTCCTATTTGCTTCGCACTCTATAGAACCTACAATGAAACCAGCAGTGTGAACTATTCAGGGCAGCCATCTACCAGGTGTGTCAAGGAAGCCCGCCACTAATATTAAAAACTAGGGCTTTTGAGGTAAAGAATAGCTTTTTGCAGCAAAGTAATACCAGTGTTGGTGGACGCCAAAGAAAAACACGCAAATCATGTTAACTAGGAAAGTGATTGACCGTATTTACTTCTGTAATTTGCACAACCCTAATTTATAACCGGAGTTTATTAAAAAAAAAAAAAACTTTTACTCGCACATTTTGCACTCCCTGCTGCCCAAGCACACAAGCGCACGCAGGGCCAGCTTCGAAAGATGAGCGCGGCTGCGTCGCAGCGTGCAGCTGCGAAAAGTGAGTGTTGTTAAAAAAAGATCAGTGATGCGTTGACCAGTGAAGCTCGTTCTGGTAGTCGTGTCCGATTTGAACGAGCCGCAAGGCATGCTGGGTACTCAGATTTCCGGGTTGTTCAGCGAGATGCACGTGTATGGCACTTTGCTCGAAATGCGGAACTGCCAAGCTTAAATTCAGCTCTTCATCTGTTAATGCACGCGAATGAAGGAAAAAGGTAAGCATGCCTTATGTGCAATACTATGTCCACACGCAAAATTCCATATTTAAATTAAGTGCAAAAAAGCATTGTAAGTGCTAACACTTCGACGTGCGTCATCTGTTCGCGATGAAGTTTAGGACGCTTCATTCACTTGCTAATAATTTTGCCTGTTACTGTTATTGTGTGGCTGCTACATTGATCTCCAATATATATTAGAGTACATATTTCCTAGAGGTTTCGCACTACCAGGCGCTGAATATTCGGGAATTCGGGCTACCAGCAACCGTAAGCACACTGCTACGCACATTATTGCAGAGTGGCTTTAACGGCGAAGAGCTTGAACCATACAAATCCTCGGAGGACTTTAGGTAGTTTTTATATACCCACCGCGGTGGCCTAGTGGTTAGGGCGCTCGGCTATTGAGTTCGAGGATCCAATCTCAGACGTGGCGGACGCGTTTCGATGTGCGAAAAGCGCCTGTGTGCTGTGCGATGTCAGCGCATGTTAAAGAATCCTCGGTGGTCTCGATTAATACGGAGCCCTTTACTACAGCGTCCTTCTTCTTCTTAATCTATGTACTTACCAATGTTTTACAGCCTTAGCAAGCTGCCCAATCTGTTTTACTGCCGGTTCTTGTCAGCTCCCCTGCTTTTGGTGAATATTGGCTATGGTTTATGGAATAATTACTGCAGAAGCTGGCAAGCTTAACTGCGCATTTCTATACTTTTTTTTTTTTTACGACCCCCAAATCTATGCTGGGTAGCCAACTGGAACATCCTTCTGGTTAACTCCCTGCCTTTCCTCTACCACTTTTCCCTCTCTCTCTCTCAAGCAACTGAATTTTAGTTCAGCTGTAATACAAAAATGCAACTGCATGACAATAATAACAATTGATTGTTGGGGAAAGGAAATGATGCAGTATTTGTCTCGCATCAAGGTGGACACCTTAACTGCATCTTAAAGGGGCCCCGAAACACATTTTCAGTGCATTGTTTTGCCTGTTGGTTGCACAGAATGAGTTATAGTGATGCTAACAACATCGGTCGTACCATGTATACTGCGGTTTTTAATATTTTAATTCACTCGCAAAAACAAATTCGTGGCGCTGACGGTGTCACCATACAGTGGCGGTTTTTAGCAGCGGATATGACATCACTTAGTGGGAGCTTGATAAATGGACAAAGAGTAAATATACTTCAAATTGTGTTAATGACTAGAGATACGTCTTGTCAAGTTTGTGTTTTATATTACATTAAAAAAAAGCAACTTGTTTGCCCTAGATAACAGCACCGTAAAGCAAGTAAAACGAAAATACACCACCAGAGGCTGTGGCTACTTTTTGCATCAAAGGACTTTGCTCCTCTCTGTAAACATCCTACAACCTAGCACTCAACATTAATGGCTACTCTCTATGTATCTGAGAGCGACCTTGCGGAATCGATCCGATCGAGCCATGGCACTTTATAAGTGTTTGTTTCGGCCCCAAGGAAGGATGCGTTCGTTTCACATTTAGCAGGAAGTGCGCATCGTCAGCTTGTGGAGGATCACCAGGCGGTGGCACCAGATGGCGCCATGTTCCCGTCAACATTACGTGCTCCTTGCTCATTGTAACCAAGCAGCGCGCTAGGAGTGACTGGCGATGGTTGGCAGTAAACAGTAGCGGTACGCGCTATGCTAAATGTGTCTGATATCTTGCGCAGGATGTAACACCGTCGCAGTATCTCGCGCTCGAGTTCGGATCTATAAGTTACAGAAACGTCACTGATCCGTGTTCCCTTCTGCGCCGTCAACGTGACGATGAAGCATATCGTTGGGTCAGCTGGGCGTTCACAAGGTTGTTGTAACTATGCAAACATCGCTGCCAGCCTTGGCATGAACGAGTTACAGAGAACAGGCAATCAAGGAGTGCAAACTTCCACCACGTGCTCAGATAGGCTGTTTTGATTGGTCCCACTAAGTGTCGTCATTGGGAGAGTTAAATGGGAATGGGAAGCTGCGCGAAAATCGAGGGCAGCATTTTGTTTGCTTGTATTTTGAAATTTCTTCATTGAATAACTCCCGTTCCTCTGCATCGATTCTCGTAATTCTTTTTGAGTCAGCATCTGTGTGACAAAGAATCCATCTGAAGTGTAACCAGCATCCGTTCAAGCGATGTTTCGCAGCCCCTTTAAGGGAAGGGATAAAGGAGGGACTGAGAGAAGAAAGAAAGAGGTGCCATAGTGGGGAGCTCCGGAATAATTTCGACCACTTGGGGATCTTTAACGTGCACCAACATCGCACAGCACATGGGTGCCTTTGTGTTTCACCTCCATCGAAACGTGGCCGCCGCAGTCGGGTTCAATCCCGGGTACTCCAAGTCAGTAGCCAAGCGCCTCAACAACTGAGCCACTGTGGCGAGTAGAACTGCATCACAAATGTGTTGCATTTTCAGCACTACTGTATTCTTTCTGCCTGTACGAATTATGCCCTAACAAGCATGCACCGAGACTTTGTGGCTGAAAACTTCTACTGATGTGCTTCAAGCACCTGGATGGGCAAGTGACATAGCTATTCCAGCAGTGAGAGGCATCCACTTACAGCGGCTTTGGTGCATGCACAAGAACTTTGCTCACACACAAAATTAACCATTTACAATTATGCCTTGTAACTGCACTGCAATGCATTTCACAGCTTGCATGATTGTGTGAGACATTACATGCCATTTTCATACAATTTGCAGCTCTGAATGTCAAGAATTTCTGTGCTCGATTTCTCAATGCTGGTTGCTGCATTATGTAGATGAAAAAAAAAGTGCTTTGCTTTGTGCCACCTCTTGAATGTTGAGTAGCTTCAGAATGTAAAATCAATGTTGCTTCCCATCAGGACACAGGAGAAGCCTGTAGCCATTTTGCTGTTGTGTACTCTGCGCTAGAAGCCTAGTCAGAAGGAGAACCACCAGCCTGTGTACGGACAGATGTCTCCAATAGTTGGCACCTCAGCTGTTGATGCACATTTACAAAAATGTGGAAACGCATAACTTACGCATTGTATGCAAAGTGTTCAAGGTAAGGCAGGTAAGTAATAACACTAGCAACTAGGCAAAAGATGAGTTTGCCTTGTGTTTTTCAAACGAAAACTTCCAAGCCAAAGCAAGGCATCAAAGCCTGCTGCACAGCTTCACTACAAGCACCACAACATAAACAGTCAGACACAAAGACAAGACAGTAAGAAGAACACAGCCAAAGCAGAACTAGCTCTTGACAGATACCCATGTCACGCGGGCACTTTCGATCCTCATTGAGCTCGATCTGCATCGAGATTTTCGAGCACGCTCGAAACATCCGGTGCTACACGGGCATTTTCAATGCTCATTGAGAAGTTTCCCTCATGTGTTAGGTGGCGCCAACTGTTCCGCCAACAGCCATAACATGGCGATGTCTGGCAACACTGTGCAGTCGGGGGCAGCGGCCGCCAAATCCGTAGCCAAATCGGTACATTGCGTATCTGCGCCAGGTTTTTGTGGCGCACCTCTGCTGTTGTGCGATGCAACCCGAGGGCCCGCAACGCCTCCGCGATTTCTGCATAGACTGCGGCGTTTCTCTTCTGGCGCCGCAAATTATTTAGGCGGTCCTGCCAGCAGTCGATGAGAGCGGCTGCCTCGCGCTCGCTCCACAGTTTCCGCTCCGACGTGCAGGAGGACGCCACCTTTGTTTACACTGATGGCGAAGCTTGGAGCGTGGTGTAGAGATTATTTTCAAATGTTTGCATATAAGCAGGCATAGTACCTGAAAAATGTTCTGTATTACATTTTAATCAATCACAACAACAACAATTGTGGTTTGGTTTTGTTAACTTGTGTTTATTTTTATAGCTTCATGAGAGCGAGAGTGTTTGATTGTGCTTGGAACCTCAAGCCCTCTTGAGGAATCGGCATAGAGTCAAGCAGGATCGAGCTCGATTGTGCTTGAAAGTGGCCGTGTGACAACCGTCGATCTGCATTGAGTTCGATGAGCATTGACTCAATGAAGATCGAAAGTGCCCGTGTGACAGGGGTATTACACGGGCATTTTCAATGCTCATTGAGAAGATTCCCTCATGTGTGCTAGGTGGCGCAAAATGTTCTGCCGAAAACCATAACATGGTGATGTCCGGCAACACTGTGCAGTCGGGACAGCAGCAGCCAAATCAGTCCGCAATGCCTCCTCGATCTCCGCGTACACTGCGGCATTTCTTTTATAACGCCGCATATCTAGACGCTTTTGCCAGCAGTTCATGAGAGCGGCTGTCTCACGCTCGCTCCACAGTTTGCACGCAGGAGGACGCCATGTTTGTTCACACTGAAGGCGATGCTTGGTGCGTGGCGTTGAGATTTTTTATAATTATGTTTTCATATAAGCAGGAATAGTGCCTAAAAATGTTCCGTATTGCATTTGAATCAGTTACAACTATAACACTTGCGGTTCTGTTTTGTTAAGCAGTGTTCATTTTTTTATAGCTTAACGAGACTGCTTTCGATTGTGCTTGGAACCTCAAGCACTCTTGAGGAATCGGCATCAAGTTAAGCAGGATCGAGCTTGATTCCGCTTGAAAGTGGCCGTGTGACAGGGGGTAACAGGCAGCTTTGCTGTCGAACTGTAAAAGGAGCAAGTTTTTCAGCTGGTAATCTTCTTGTCGTGTGGGTAATAACAACTGATCTTTGTCTTACAAAAACTTTTGCGGCACATTTTCTATAGTGTGTAATTGACAGTGACACAATAGTAAATTAAAATAAATAGTATAGTCAAGCGTAAAAAAAATGTCATCATTCGGCTTTTCCAGTACACAGAGAAGCTTGATCCGAGTTGTTTTCAGCGTTTTCTACAAGTTCCTTTGACCAAGTCTTGTGCAATGTTGAATAAAAGGCATTCACATCCAGTTTTAGTTTTGGTGTTAAGAATGCGGCACTGCTTGCATGTTAAATGACTGATAGTCCATCCCTAAGGCACTAGTGATATCAAAAAGTCTGGAACATCTGAACACAATGTATTCCTTGGCCTTTTAAAACTTGCAATTTTATAGCTCGATTATTACACTTGACCCTTATGGACCCAACAACCACTAGACAACCACCCTCTGCCTTCCTTGCAGCATCTAGCACTTCTTGAAATCAATTGTGTTTGAAGTTTAATTCTGAACATTCAAGTAGCAGACGGATGCCGGTCTCCTTAAACGAGATCAGTGACCTAGTTATGATGTTTGACATTACTTTTCTGAACGTAAAATTAGGAAATAGCAACTCCAAAGGGTCTTCTGGTTATTACACCGCGTATAAAATTCAGAAATCGATTAATACACCCTTCAGTTTGTAACGCAAGATGAGACCAGCAACAGCTGGAGCAAAGCACAGCTTGAACATATGCTGGCAGCTGTATAGTAGCTTTTATTTGGTGCTCTTGCCCCCCTTTGAAAGCATGTGACACAGTGCTTACCTGACTGCTCTCAACCATTATATCAACAGTGGTTTCTGCTAGCACCATCCATTCAGCGGTTACTTAAGCGGCCTCGGTTCGAACTATAGCCCAGAATGTAGGCAGAGATATAAAGGGACATTCCTATAACCAAGAAGAGTTGTTTCAAGCAGGCGAACGTCATATATGCATCGAAATCAAGCGCCTGTGTCAGGCGTGCCCATAGAAGCGCCAGCAAAACGAGCGACAAAGAGGGCGCCCAGTGCTGGTGCTGCCCCTTGAGCTGCGCAGTACGTATAAGTCGCACTAACTGGCCACGCCACGCGCTGCCATCAGACCACCTCTTTTTCTTCCACCATACCCTGGAGTCCGAAGCGTGCATCGTGCCAAAATTGTGCACACACGCAGTCATGCCATTCTGCGCGGAACTACGTAACGTGGGTCTGGAACGGGTGCAGGGGGGGTACATGCTTTTTGTGAGTCGCAAAAAGCATGTGACCAGGCAACAGCTCAACACCATTGTTCACACTTGCAAGGGTGACCATCTCGTTTCATTCTCGTTTGAAATGAAAACTTTCGGGGAGGTATCAAGGAAGGTGCTTCCACCCGCTTCAGTTCTGGCTACGTCTTTGTAGCCAGTACTTCGTAGCCATAACGGACTCTGTGCTTGCCTAGTACGTCAGGCGGCATGGTCTGGGCCATGTCGCACATTTCAGTATCTAGGACCTTTGGTGCAGCGCGGACAAGTGCACTGCAGATATCACGAAAGCATGGTTTGGTCTCAAATACAAGTTATTGCTAGCAAGCATAACATGAAAAAATGGGGAAATTCGCGATTTTTCAGGCTGGTCTTTGTCAGCAAGATGATTTTCTTTTTTTGAATTTCCTGAATTTTTCAGACAGTTCGACTATTTGGACCATGTCCTGGGTCCCGCAGAGTCTGAAAAAATGGTCGGCGACTGTATTTTGGTTTGGTTCAGTTTATGGGAAGTTTAACGTCCCAAAGCGACTCAGGCTTTGAGCGACGCCGTAGTGAACATCTCCGGAAATTTCTACCACCTGGGGTTCTTTAATGTGCACTGACATCACACAGTACACGGGCGTCTAAAATTTCGCCTCCATCGAAATTCGACCGCAGCGGCCAAGATTGAAACCACGTCTTTCAGGCCAGCAGTTGAGCACCATGACGACTGAACCACCGCGGCAGCCTGGCGACTGTATTTCAAGTTTTCTCTCTTTTTTTAGTGCGCTAGCACTTAGTGACCATGTAAGGGCCAGTGCGGGTGGCGCCATCAGGGGACACACAGGGACGGCTGACAACACTGGAGGGAGATGGGATGCGTGGTTGGCTATGGCGGGCATGTGCGTGAAGAGTGCGCGGGCAGCGCGGGAGTGATCCGAGTGGCGTGGTCGAAGTGGGCTCAAGTGTGAGGTCGGTGCGCGAACTGCGGATGACTATTGGGGACTCCGGCACGAGGGACTCTGTGAGCGTGTGTAATAAATCATCCCTTGACAACCATTCCCCGCATTTACCCGTTGTGTGTCTGTCTCTCTGAAGCCTGTTTTGTGGCAGGTGAGCACCTTGCCCACCGTGTCAGGCAGCAGCTCAATTAATAGTGAGAGGCTGTTCAAGGAAGAGCAGCTTGGATCACAACCCAACCCAAGTCCCACCGATGGCAGCACCTGCCATAGAAGGGCAGTGGTGCATTGCTTGACCACTGCGCCAGGAGTAGTAGGACGACTCCCAGGTATCTATGAATGCAAAGAATGGCCAATTCTGCATATATGAACATTAGCCCATTTTGTCTATCCTAACTAGTGCCATCCGTGAACACTAGATCTGGACACCGGAACTGTTAGTTATATTGATTTTAATGGCGCAAAAGCAACTATGGCTATGATGCGCCAAACACAAGGTTAGGTTTTTGTTAAATGTTACACTTTTTATAACTAGAGTTTGTTTAAAACATTGGCTTCATTAAGAAACTTAAAAATACTTGAAAGATCAACCAGTGCTTGATCACCTAAAAGCAACTTGGGGTGCAAGGGGATGTATTCATTGTAGAGTGTTGTAAAATATTTTTTCCTCAGTTGTTCCAGTTTTGTACATGAAATTAAAATGGGGTTTACAGTGAGTACATCGCCGCACATTTCGCAGAGAGGTTTGTCTTGTTTTGTCAGTAAGAAATTGTGTGTAAGGTGTGTGTGCCCAATGCGTAGCCAACATAAAATAACTTCAGTGAAACGTTCTTGATGTCTACATGATTTCCATTCTCCTAAAACGGGTTTTATAGAATGCAGTTTGTTGTTTGCCTGTTCTTCCCATGCAGCCTGCCACTTAATTCTGAGTTTACTGTGCACTAATTTCAAAAAATCCCTGTGTGGTATGTTATCTTGTTTTATTTGATCAATTCGAGCTCGTGCTGCGCATGCATCTGCTCTTTCATTACCGACAATTCCAACATGGCTGGGCACCCACCAGAATATAATGTTTTTTTTTAATTATGTTATGTATGATGTTTCCTATAATGGGTTTAGCAGCGTTTCTACAGTGCAGCGCTTTGAGCATACTCAGTGAATCGGTGTAAATGACGCTATTTTTAATGTTTTCTTTTACTATTTGGTCTACGGCTACAAAGACTGCATAACTCTCGGCAGTAAAAACCGATGCATACTGTGGCAGTCGTATCATTTTTTCCTTGAATTACTGCACTTCCAACATGACTTTGTTTTTGACCCATCAGTGTAAAATTCAGTGAAGGTGTCATATTTTTCTTGCAGTTCAAAGAATTCTTGTAGTATGAGCTGATGTGGCATTTCCTTTTTATGTAAGTGTGTCAGTGTGAAGTCGCACACTGAAGGCAGGCTGTACCATGGTGGTAAATTTTCATATTTTTGTGCAATATTCGGCAGGGCATCCAGTACTCCTAACTCTTCACATTTATCTTCAAAGCGCATTATTAGTGGCCGGATGGATTGTGGTTTATTGTTGAATAATCTTTTGGATGGGCACTTGGTAACAATGGGATGGCAGAGATGTTTAGGAAGAGAACGGGTTTTTAGGACGTATGCGCATGTCAGTGTGACTCTTCTATCCTCTAGTGCAGGCTCATTAGCTTCAATGTAAAGACTGTTTACCGGGGATGTTCTATATGCTCCAGTTGATAGTCGCAGACCAAGATTATGAACAGGGTCCAGTCGTTTCAAGTAGGATGCTCTTGCTGAACCGTATACTATGCACCCATAGTCCAGCTTGGAGCGTACCAGAGAGCGATAGATGTGTAATAGGCATGTTCTATCGGACCCCCACCGTTTTCGCGAGAGCACCTTTAATACAATGAGGGCTTGGGATGCTTTCTTTTTAAGGTTGTTAATGTGTGGTAGAAATGTGAGTTTCTTGTCAAAAGTGAGTCCTAAAAATTTATGTTCTGGTTTAACTGCTAGTGTGGCTTGATTCAAGTAGTGGTTGGGATTGAATTGTAGGCCTCGTCGCAATGAGAACAGAACAGCTACTGTTTTTTGAGGAGAGAACTTGAACCCATTTATCTCTGCCCAAGCAGCCATTTTATTTAGTGTGATTTGTATTTGTCTTTTGTCTCTCGCAGGACGATATGCTGGAGGAAGTGCATGCTATCAGTAGGTCATCTACATAAACCGAATACATTATGGACTTGGGTATTGCTTTGGCTAACGAATTCATTTTTACTACGAAGAGTGTCGTGCTTAGAATGCAACCTTGGGGTACGCCATTCTCTTGGGTGAAAGTCATGGAGAGAGTTGTTCCTAGGCGGACCCTAAATGTGCGGTTAGCCAGGAAGTCGTTCAAGCAGTTCAGCATCCTGCCTCGGATACCTAGCTCTGCTAGGTCGCGGAGGATGCCGAACTTCCACGTGGTATCGTATGCCTTCTCCATGTCGAAGAAGACCCCGATACACTGCTGCTTGTGGATGAACGCCTCCCGTATGGTGTTCTCTAGGCGGACAAGGTGATCGGTGGTTGAGCATGCTTTTCTGAATCCACATTGATGTACATCTAATAGTTGCCGAGATTCGAGTTTAAAGGTGAGTTTAATGTTTATTACACTTTCAAAAGATTTAGCAATGCAGCTGGTGAGGGCTATTGGTCTGTAATTGTCAGGACTTGTTGGTGGTTTTCCGGGTTTCAGAAAAGGTACTATTACTGCTTTCTTCCACTCCTCAGGTATTCTGCCAGTCATCCATATTTTATTGAAGAATTTTAACAGTGCCTGTACGGCTGTATCAGAGAGATGGGCAAGCATATTGTAATGCACATTGTCTGGGCCTGGTGCTGTCTTTTTACCGGAAGATAATACCCTATTTAATTCCTGGAGTGTAATGGTCTGGTTGTAGTCTTCCTGCATGCCTGCTCCGAATGGAAGTTTTTGTTTTTCAGCTATAGCTTTGTGTTTCTGGAATGTGTTTGTGTAGTGGGATGACCTTGAGACTTCAGCAAAGTGCTCGCCCAATAAATTGGCCTGTTCTTCCAACGATGTTTGTGTACCGGGTGTTGTCAAAAGCGGAAGTGTGAAGGAAGTATGGTCACCAGTGAATTTACGAACTTTGTCCCACATTTTCTTTGATGGTATTGAACTATTTATAGAGGACACACATTTCTGCCAGGAGGTTTTCTCAGCATTCCTGCGCACGTACCGCGCTCTCGCCTTGGCCCTCTAGAAAAGTGAGTAAGTTCTCTGCAGTGGGGTACCGACGCAGGGTGCCCCATGCTTTATTTTGCTGTTTTTTTGCAAATGTACATTCTTGTGTCCACCATACTTTGTGTTTCTTCTGTACGAGTCCTGTTGTTTCGTGGTATAGCGAGTGTTGCAGCAGATATTATGCATGTAGTAAACCTTTCATTAATTCCATCTATGCTGAGGTCTTCAGAAAATTCTTTATCTAGAGTGGCACTTTCTGTAAAAAGTGACCAGTCGGCGAGGTGAAATTTCCAGCGCCGTGGGACTTGTGGGGATAACTGGAGTGGAAGACGAGAGCCTGATGACAGTGGGTAGGTGATCACTTCCCAGAGGATCATTTAAAATGGTTAAAAACAGACGGTGATGTGAAAGCTAAATCAAGGAAGCTCATTTTTGCTGAGCTTGGGCAACAATATGTGCCTTTCCTGTGTTTAAAAGACAGACATTATTCGAGAGGAGAAAATCTTCGATTATTTTGCCCCTAGAGTCACAGCGTTCGCTTCCCCAAAACGGGGAGTGAGCGTTAAAATCGCCAACTACCAGATATGGCTCCGGCAATTCATTGATCAGGCCTTCTAAATCTTGTATTGTTAATGTGATGTGTGGGGGGAGATATAAAGAGCAAATTGTTATTGTTTTGTAGGTAACGACGCTAACTGCAACTGCCTCAAGTTTTGTGTAAAGTTTGATTTCTTGAGCAGGGACGCCGCTTTGAAGGACAATCGCGACGCCTCCCGAGAGTCGATTTGCCTGCTCGCGATCGCGTCTAAAAATGTTATAATGTTTAAGGATATGCACATGTTGTGGACCAAGATTGGTCTCCTGAAGACATAAAACTGTGGGTAACATTGACCCTAAAATATGTGTTACGTCGCTGTAGTTCCGCATAATTCCTCTACAATTCCACTGAATTAAGAAAGCCATGTTTATTTTTGGGGTGAGAACGCTAAGGCGTTTACTTATGCTCAGGGCCCGTTATGAGGGGTCTGTCTTTTTTTCGCTCAAGAGAGCTGTTCCGCCGCTGCAAAAGCGGGCGGACTGGGAGTTATATCCATCACCTCGCCAGAGGTGCTGGAGGACCGCGCAGCCGCGGTTGTGTTAGTTTCAGGCCTCCCCTGACGGGGGGAAGTCCTGCGGGATGCCGACCCATGGACCGGCGCTCCCTGCTGTGACAATGGCAGGGCAGCTTTCGCTGACCCTGCCTGGGGCATGGATGGCCCTGCCATAGGCTCGGTGGAAGTGGCCTCGGCAGGTGCCGGAGTGCTGTGTGGTGCTACGCCCCTGCGCACCACATCAGCGAAGTTTGGTTTCGCTGTGAACGAGAATGTGTTGGTTAGTGCAAAACGCCTCCTGGCTTCTTTAAATGAAATGTTTTCTTTGGTCTTTATGGTGATAATTTCTTTCTCCTTTTTCCAGAACGGACACGCCCTGGAGTACGCAGCGTGGTCTCCTTCGCAATTTGCGCAGCGCAGTGCTGCGTCACATTCCTCTGAATTGTGGTCCTTAGAAGCGCATTTCGCACAGGTTTTGCGGCAGCGGCAACTCTGAGAGCCGTGCCCGAATCTCTGACAGTTGAAGCATCTGCGTGGGTTCGGAATGTAGTGCCTGACATTAACTTTAAGGTATCTGACTTCGATGGTTTCAGGTAATGTGCTTGTGCTGAATGTGAGTACCAGGCGTTTAGTATCTATTTCTTTGTTGTCTTTGCGGATTTTAATTCGATAGATATCTGTGACATTTTGGTCGCTGAGACCTTCTAGCATTTCTTTTTCTGTTAGATGAATGAAGTCGTTGTCTGAGATGACACCACGGACGGTACTGAGGGATCTGTGGGCTGTTATGGAGACTGGGATGTCTCCAATAGAGAGAATGTCTGAGATCTTGGAGTTTTGGGTATGGTCACGGATTTCTAGTAATAAGTCGCCACTGGCCATTTTCGATAGCTTATATCCGGGGCCCAGTGCATCTGTTAGGCACTTTGACACAAGAAAGGGGGATAGTATTCTTGCCTGCTTTCCTTCTACTGTACTATGTATGACATAGAACTTTGGGAAGGTTGTTTTCTTTTTCGGGAAAAAGTCTGTTGCTTCGTTCCGCCCTCTTTTCAGAGAGCGATGAGATTTTGAAAGGGGGGGAGCCATAAAGAAAATTTAGTTATTCGGTCATGGTCCTAGCCACCCACCACGGAGTCCAACAAGGGGACGGGACAGGAACTTGAAAGCAGTCCTGCCCACGCCAGCTGTACACCTCAACTATAACCAAATATGACGCAACTCAGGGTAGTCGGTCACACAAGGTTAACCCCCCTCACCACCAGGAAAAAAGGAAAAACCCAAGAAGTGAGTAGGAGATAGGAGAGTTGTGAGAAAGAGATAGGAAAGTGAAAGATGGAGGGGAGGATAGGAAAAGGCGACTGCCGATTTCCCCCGGTCGGGTCAGGCCGGAGGTGCCGTCTACAGGAAGCTGGGGTTAAAGTGGTGTGTTGCCTCCGCCGAGGAGCCTTAAGGGTCCAAACGCTCGGCATAGGCTCAACCACCAGGATCCCCTTTTCCCCGGACACGGCGATGCCACGCACGGCGAAGCGCGGGTGCTCGGGTCCGTGGTGATGCACTGTTCACCATCATCCCCTTGCGGGGATGTCCCTGCGGATGCTCGGGAACCCGCGGTGTCGCCACTCACCGTCGCGACGCCTGCAAGCTGCAGGCGCCCCCCTGCGGGGATGGACACCGGAACTGAAGGGAAAACCGAACTGCTGGCGCACCTAACAAGCATTTGGCCCTACTATGCAAATCGGCCATAATATTTTTTTAATGAACCCTTGATCCCATTTGCTCGGGTCTCATTCATCTTGACAATGAAGCCTAAGCTTTTCAACTGCAAAGATGCATACAGTTTTGTAAATAAGAACCACTTCACACATTTCTCCAATCTGGATCACCTGATACAAACCCTTACCAAAGTTAAGACGTTCATTTCGTTCCTTTATGTCCTGTAGTTGCTTCTGGGCCTCTGCTTCCAGATCCTGCGGCGATGGGGTCTTCTCTGAAATAGTTTCAGCAAGCAGTCAGATGGCACACAGTTAGGCTGGAGTTAAAAATCCTTCAAATGAATTACTGTGCTGTAAAATTCAAAACAAACAGCTTGCCACCCGTCTTGCTGAGGGCACACGAGATACAAATAGTCTCCAGAGTGCTTTTTTTGCCTACTGTTCAACATGCTCGAAACAATACAGATCCTAGCCGGACTCTTTCCGAGGGATTTTTCATACCGCCACGGACAATACACGCAACAACACATGTCGCCCACGAGCACTGTAGTTTTAACTCTGCATTATTCTAGAAAAAAAACCACTGATTCTCATTCCCCAAATGAACGGGACTTGCTGTATGGATGTGTTACCTCACCGCTTTTAACGATGCTTATCTTTAGCAGCGCAAAAAGCATCCCAGGCCACGCACTGCATGCATCATTCCTGATACCCAGTGTGAGGACGCAGACGGTTTCGGGCAGCCACCATACATTCAAGCGAAACCCTATTCACTTTGTCGCTACACGTCTCAAAGAGGAAACAAGCCATAAAAGCTCACAGAAACGCATTGCTCCCACACCACAGGATCAGCACCAGAAACACTGTCAATTTAGAAAAATTGGTCACAAACATGTATTAACCTCTCAGGAAAGCTGGTGGCTCATCACATAAAGACGAATAAGTCAGAATTTCGGAAGTCCGAAAAAGTTTTCAGCAGATGTGGTAGCTGCAGTCATATTGGCATCGACCAGGTAATGATGATGATGAATTTTTATGGCGCGAGGGCATCTGAGGCCAAAGAGTGCCATGGCACAAGGTTTTTCTTCTACTCAAGGTGGGGTCAAAGACCCATTTCCCAAGCATTTCACCCTAAAGAAGCCGAGCACCAGACCAGGGGAAAGCTTGTACCCATTGTATCACCGGTGGGTACCCGGCAGCACTGGGGATGCTCATACCACTAGGCCATCGCTGCAGTATCGACCAGGTAACAAGCACGTGCTAGCAAATATGGTTCACCTATACTGCACGCAACGTTTCTTTTTTGGAAAAAGAAACGATTCCCAGCAATGTCAAAAACGATTAGGAATGTGTTTGTACAATCGGAAGCGTTGGTCAAATTAGGGAGTCTGCTGGGCAATTTCTTGTCACAGAGTCAGTGTGACAATGAATGACAGCACTCTCGAATGTGAGCTGCTGGAAATTAAACTAAATTTGCCAAACAACTGAGACAACCAAAAAGCATAAAGCATAAACAAGGAACAAAACCTTTCACAGGTGTCGGAGGAGGGACAGCGATTGGCGGTGGCGGCGGCAAAGCAGGCCTCTGATCACCCTGCAACAGAGCACATCATAATGCATTAAGAGAATGTTGTGACATTCAAAACACAATCTTTCTCTGGTACACTGGTTATCAAAGAGAAACAACAAGCAGTGCATTACCAAGCAATGTATGTTGCTCCATAAGTCGACAAAGCCTTCCTTGCTTTCATTCTGTTACCTAGCAACTGCAGGTCTCGGCATGCTGGTCTCTTCAATTTGCCAAGCTCAGAGCTGTCCCCGGGCAGCTCAGGACAGTGTCCAGACCAGAAGCAGAATCACGAGTGATGTATACAGGCAGCTAGTCCCAGACAGACGCACTTCGGACATAGAGGAGACGCTCGCCCAACACTCGCCATTGTCTTCCCAGTGATTGTCACTTGCTAGACTGCTATGCACAAGCAAGTCCCATGAAATAAGCCTGCTTTCTCTGCAAGTGTTTCTTTATTCACTCACTGCTACAGACTGTCCTTGAACATGGTTCTCTCTTAAAATGGCCACAAGCGGCGCACACAGTGTCGTCACCTGCCCTCAGTTCAATCCATTCCAATAAAAATACTGAGGGCAGCTAACAGCTAAGGAAGGTCCCCCGACTCCCCTGGAACTATCCGTCAGACTGGCGGGCGAAGCTTTCCGAGCAAATAAAATAACAGCCAAGGGTTCTGGGTAGTCCCGAGCAGGCTGGGATGACCATCCAATGGTACAATAAAATCCCGTTAATTTGGCCTTCAAGGGACCCGAAAAAATGTTCAAATTATACGAAAGTTTAAACTAACGAGCGAGTCCTCAAAAAACTCAATAAAACCGCTTGCAGCACAGTAATTTTAAGTAAAGAACACCTGGACAATGGTCGTCTACATTTCAGATGAAAACCAAGCGACGTCGATTTTCGTGCTTTTGTCAAGTGATCTGCTTTGCGTACACAGTCGGGAATGTCTGAAAATTGCTCAAAAACCAAAAGGCCTCTGCGGCCGTCTTTGCAGTGCGACGCAGCAGCAGTGGTGCCTCTTCACAAACGACCTCGTCTCGTTTTGAGGATGCTGCACCGCACAAACCATGAAAGGCAAGTTTCAGCACACTGGAAGAACAGAAGCAGCACGTGGATGCAAATGAGAGAAATATGCGTAGGCGTTAGGATGGCATGACGCCGTTCCAAAATAAAAACAAAAGACCAGTGGAGTGCCAAGCAGCGTCCGAAAAGACGCGACTGGCCGGTGGTAGCCGCAGTGCCGCCTAAAGTTAAGAAAAGCGAAACTAAATGGCTGAGCTCAATTTCGGCAATAGAGACTTCTGATCATGCCTTCCATAGCCCACATTCCTGAGGTACAGTGAACTGGGAAGTGCATCACCTGCAGGTGGACAGCAGATCGTTTCAGTGATGAAAGCTCAGGATGGCACAAGAGGGCGCTGTGTGTAAGAGGAGAGGAGGACAGAGCAGACATCTTGGCGAGCTGCCTCTGTCGCTGCAATTTGTGTGGAATTTGCATCACGACACAATATTTGGAGTGGTTACGAAAGCGCTGATTTCAAAATTTTGCTGCTTAGGTGCCATATGCTTCAACCAATACATCAGACCGTAGCGGTTCGTGCCTAATGATCGTAGTTATCTAGAAGTGTGGCTGGTGGTGGCAAAAGAAAAAGCGTGTGCAGCAAGACTCGTGTACGACCAGCGTCGTATACGCGTGTATCGCGATATACGCGTATATCAAATGTGGTGCAATAGCATGCATTTTTCCGAACGCATTGTGAGAATTTGATTTCTAGCACGCTTATGTAAACACCGTTATTACGATCACTTCTTTAGGTTATCAAACGTGCAGTTTTACATGGGCTCTGCAGGTAGCGTAGCCTGCACGGAAATCCGTCAGCGTAATTTTGTACACTTTGCATGTTGACAAAGCTATGCAAAATGCACTTGGAGAAAGGAAGTAAACCAAGGTTGTTGGACACTTTATTTCACATCGCTTAGGCTGCACGTGCCGTACCTCTACGTGACCCAACATCTGAATTGACCGGTGCGAGCCATCCCATGTCCAAATAAACGAATGTCCAATGCCATAGACTTACATGGGCGCCGGCAGGGACTGCGCTCCTAGTTCGAATTAACGAGATTTCACTGTAGTAATAACAGTAAAGCACAGCACTTACGGCAGTGCTTAAGGAGAGAACCATTTTCTTGCATGAAATTACCCATATTTGCTCAGCGCTGCACTCAGTGTTACTTTTTTTTTATTTCTTAACATATCTTCCTGAAAATTGGCATGCAGATATATCTTTGAATGCTAATCCCAAATATATATTCAGATTTTATATATCTCATCTAGAAATGAAGATATGGCAAAATAATTTATGCCACTTAGGTCTTTTCTTACGGGCCATTATGGTGGTTTCTTAATTAAAAAAACTAGTTTTAAAGTAATGCTGTCATTCTTAAGGGCCCATTGCACATCCTAAAGCTAAAGAAATTTTTAAAAAGTCATCACATAGGTCATGAATGAATAACAAAGTAAGAAAGAAAAAAACAATGTGGGAGTAATTAGCGTAGATCTGACCTAATTGCTAGTCTATTGGGTTTAATGAAAATTGGAAAGCTTTAGGATGTAGCTGAGGTGTTGCTGAAAAAAATGATACCGACTTCAATAATATCAGTCGATGCAAACATTATGAAAAGTTCCGTAAGGCAAATGCATTTGATCGAAAAAGCAAAGCTGAGAAAATTGCATTCAAAGTTTTGCTTACTCTGCCATTTTTGTTTACTGATCATATGGAAAAATTTAATGCTTTAGCATGCCGCCCAGTCATTGCTGAACACAATAACACCAAATTTACAGAAATCTGTTCATGTAAAGATTATGAAAACCTCTGTATTGCATTGGCACTTGACAAAAAAAAAGTTCCGAAAATCACTTGCTATTTTCTTTGAATCTGCCACACATTCACAAAAGTCCTGGGCAGTAGTCCTGGGTGCTGTCAGGCTTGTGCTTCTTGGCCATCCTCTTCTTCACCTTTTCAGCATTGGTGTGACCCTTATCAGACCTGCACAGCCTCTGTTTATCTTTTTCAAGGCTCCTACCAATGAGGCAGCTCCCAGGCCTGTAACCAAGCTGTGCTGCAACAGCTCTGCTGGTTGTTGCCATTCCTTGGTTGAAGCGAGAAACTGCTTCTTGCGAGGTTAAAAACAGGACAGTGAGGAGTGTCTAATGCGAATGTTCAAATGTTCAAGCTTCAGCTTAGAGCGCACAACGTCTTGGCGCTCTGCCAAGTTCGCCAAGCCCCCCCCCCCCCCCCCCCCCCCCCGAGCTCTCCTCAAAATATATATATATATTAAAAAAAACGTGACGTTATCAGCGGCGGCAGCGGCTTGGCGCGCTGCCAAGTTCCGCGCTGCGCGTGCTTGTCGAAGCGTTGAGCACGCGAGCTCGGTTCAGCCGCGTCCGTCGGCACGAAGCGGCGTGCGCAAACGCCGAAGTCGACGTTAGGCTTAGGTCAGCCGGCTCGGCCGCTTCCGACGACACGGAATTCGAAGCGGCTTGCAGCGTATCAAAAGTCGATATTTTCCACGGGCTTAGTTCAGGCACATCCACCGGCACTGCAGAGATTTGCGGTAACGCCGAAGTTGACGGCGATCGGCATTGTCCAGCCGCGTCCACCGGCGATGCTGGCGTCAACAGGGTTTGTTCAGCCGCGTCCACCGGCGAAGCTGTTGTTGGCGAGCTCAGTCCAGCCGCATCCACCGAGGGTACAGCAGCTTGCGGCATCACCGAAGCTGCAGTTCTCGATGATGCAGCGCTCTACTTATTCCATGCGCGTCTCTTTTTGCCGACTGTTTTTCGCGTGCTTGCTTTCAAGCGCGCGTCTCGGGCCATCGTGACACATGGAACGAAGACACCAGGCAGGCAAATACACGCAAAAGCACGAAATTCGGGGCTAAAAGAAGCGATTCAATAGCCAAAATGTCTACAATAACGATAAGGAAAACGGCAGAACGAAAAATACTAGGAAAGGAAACAAAGAGGAGCGCGAAAAATGACGGGCGTTCAGGCGAAAGCAGACGACGGGAAGGAGCCGTACAACGCGGCCGCGGGGGGCAAAGCATGCGTCACGGCCAATCAGAGGGCTGCGCCTCGAGGAGCGCCCGTTTTACCCAATCGGCGGCCGTCTCGCGACGCTTTCCCCCCTTGCGAACGGGTGCTGATAGCTCCGCTGTGCGAGGGTCTACAGCTTGCCGTAAGGCGCCAAATTGGAGAGCGGGAAACCAGCTTTCAAACGAGACCAAAATGGCGCCGATCGGTTCGCGTCGCGCGGAGCTACGGCAGCTTGAAAATGGGGCAAACCTTCGCGCTTGGCGTTCAATTTCGGCTCACCGACGTTTCTAAATTGCCGTCTTTTTCATACTTTGAGTTGGAATTCAGCTAAAATATTTTGTAGAGGCATAGTTGGAACATTAAGGACTTCAAAATCGCAATTTTTGAAAATTGCCATTTTTGACCATTTTTCGCGATTTCAAGACCCGCGTCCCCCCTTAAATGCCCATATTAGAAAACACCAACATTTCAGTTCGACTAAACTGGTTACCGATGCGCAGCACAGTTACTGTGTTTACTCACTTAATTTGAGGACTTTTTCTTTAAATTAGGGCTTCAAGAAGGGGGTGCACAAATCATACGGAGATTTTGCAAGCAATAAAAAGTCATGTAAGGTCATAACGCACAATATAGACTATATGTTGCCACCTGTACATCAACCTCCCCAACTTGGACCCCTCGGTGGCCAGTAAAAAAAGTCTCAAAATATAGGATGCATACCCCCTCCTGCCCTGCCCCATGTTATGTATTTCCCTGCGGGATGGCATGACAGTGCATGCGCAGCTCAAAGTAATTAATGCACAACAATACAATCACAAAGCCAGCGGTCAGGAGTAAATAACAGGTGATAAACCAGCTGACTAGCAGCAAACCAAACAGGAAACTGTTCGATAGGCTTGGATTCTGGTGTGCGCCAGCGATTCCCAGGAAGTCTGCTACTGCAACTGTTCGTCCGGGAAAGCGAGCCGGGTAAACGGCATGCGATTCTTCCCCTTGCCACTCACAGCTTTTGTAAGAGCACCGATTTCACCAAGCCTGCCATCGGGTGGTCTGGCGCAGCAGGGAGCATAAAATGTGAGAGTAAAAGTTTACTTCCAAAAACCCTGGTGATAAATTAAGGGTGTGCAAATTACACAAGTAAACACAGTATATAGTCCTGCTGGAGATGTGTGCACATTCCAACATGTCATACACTTAAGGCACGTGTGAATTTTCTTTTGCTGCATATCAGTGCACACCAACCTCTCCCCCACTGGAACGCTGCTACACCGGAGATTGAGCTGGAACTCAGTTCACGAAGCATGAAGAGCCCAGTGCAATGATGCGATTGGCCGAGGTCACTATGGAGCAGCTTTTGGAGCAGATATATGCCGTGTGTAAGTCGCACTTTTTCTGTTTAATTTTTCATTGTTGTGACTCATATACAGCCAAAAATGACGTGCTACCACGCCATCTTTTGCCATCCCTAGTCATTATGTTTGCAAAAAAAAATCGATGTGTAAAAAATAAGAAACGAGTTATTATAGTTTTAGCCCAGCATGATCCGCTTTCGTGGGGAGTCGGGGACCCAACCATGCCTGCGCAGTGGCCGGTGTGTGCTATCCTCAGGGCCATCAGTACATGCGCAGATAGCAAACCACAGGTGTGGTTAATGGAAGTGGAACGCGCTATGCTAAAACTTTTTAAAATGATATCCTATGGTTAGGATCACAACCTCGCAACAACCGCACTGAATCGTGCGTGCTGCTGCTGCATCCAGTCCAGTCATTGATTTCAGTGCTGCATCCGTAAGGCTTTGCTCGTGTCATGCATTGTTTTTACTCAGCATGACTCCGCCTGCGAGACAAAGAAGCTACGATGCAAAACTAAAGTTGCATGCTCTTGAATACGCACTGGAGAACAAGCAGCCGGGAGACAGTTCGATACGAGTGAAAAATATCATCCAGGACTATTCCTTCGATAGGTCAACGCCCACTGTGAACTTCGTGGTGGCACGTCATTCAGCCAAGTAAGGACGTGAAAGTCAAGAGCGGCGCTCTTGATGAATGAATGTGCCACACCACGGGATGATCCCTGCATGCTGCAGACCTATTTCATTTCTCTGTACCTGGGGTGACAACGGCCCGTCTAGCTTGATATACAGCATGCATAGTACTTTCAAAAAGGATAACAAGCGGCCCCCGAGAATTTTGTTCTTAACTCCATGGAGTTCTGCCGCAGGCTTGGCACAGATTACTCATATTTTGTTACAATGCAGCAGCATGTAGCAGGCTTTGCCTTTTGGTGCAGTTTGGAGCAATTGGCATAGCAATAATACCTCTGCCAGCGGTGCTGAAATCTGATGCAGTTATTCATCAGTGCAAAGAATGATGAACACTGAATGCCTGTGCAAGCTATATGCTGTGTGTGTATGCACACTGATTTACTATAAAGCAGAAACCTAAAGTGGGTGCGTTGCAAGTCATATATTGAGTGCAACAGTACCTTGCATGTCTGTTTCTCTCGCTCTGCTATGGTTTCAGTGCAAAAAATTATTTGCAAAAAAAGAATATGTACACCTCCAGTAAGAAGTTATACAACACGGTATCAGCAAATAGATTTAATTTCAATGCCGTCTTTTCACAAAGTCCGCAACCAACATAAGCAGCCAGATTCTGGGTGTGTGAATTGCGTAGTGCACCATTCAATCTCACACAACATGCCTCTGATGCAAAGAAGTTAGAATTTTTTCCACCAAACTTTTGATAGCAGGTGTACACATTCACAGGCAACATGGCGAGCATAGATGCATCACTTTTCGATTTGACACCCGAAAGGTGTGACACCCACAGCCCAGCGAAGGGAAAAGATTACTGCAAGTCGACACCGACCCTGGCAGGCTCCACGGGATGCCTTTTGCGCAGGAGACTCGACTCCAGGGCCTTTTCCTTCACCACCTCAGCAGGCAGCGGTCGACTGCAGAGAAACCAAACACACCACCTTTACAAAGGCTCTACATTAGCAGGGGGCTAATTCCCAGCCACTGGGTCACCACCGCTTTCTTACGATCATAGTACGCAATCATCCCATCTACAGTAATGTCACACTGCTTCTTACTGCATTACCACACACAGCTTATAGACGGAAGCATGTAGCTTTCAACCGCAACAGGAAGGCCACTCAGCACGAGTAATGGAAGCGTAACCATTGAAGTTTCTCACTGCTAAGTAAATAACATCACAGTGCGTGGTGAATAGTACAACTATTACAAACAGGAAGATTACATACAGGAAGAGTACAGGAGCCAAACACACCTCGCTCTGCATGCAGCAAAAAACTGAAAAAGTGCTCTAGATTTCTGAAATTTTTCAGTCCTTTTTCTTGTAGTCCTGCTAAGGCAACGCTTTCATGTGTATGCCCATGAGCCAGACAGATGTGTCAACTACCACAAGCAGCAGGTGGCCATGGGAGCTGAGAAAGCGGGCCAAGCAATCCTAGCCAGTCAGGAGTAATCCACTTAGGTGCACAAGAGAAATATGCTCAATACACTAATCCCTACAAAGCAGCAGCCAATGGCAACTGACGATTGCTTACATGCTGCAATGTATACATTTTGCCACCTTGATAAAACGTGTTTCAGGAGCCTATCATGAATGCTTTGCAAGAATGCAGCTGAATACTTAAAAAGCAAATAACAGGGATGGTGCTCTAAACCTGAATCAAGAGTCTTTTCTTACATTACTGCATTTGAATACATAGTGCATTTGCTGCCGTTCCCTTAAATTAAGGGGGGGGGGGGGGGGTGCAAAGGGGGGTGTGCAATCTACATGGAGATCTCGCTAACACACCCTAAAAAAACTCTACAAAGGCCATAACACGTAATACATACCGTACATTGCTGCACCTATAGGTTTACTCCCCCAACTCACATTCCTTTCTGGCCAAAAAAATGCTGACTACAGATATAAGCACGCACATGCACACACACAAACATATGCACATTCCCTACATTTGCAAACAGCTTGTCTACTACTTCTGATGTACCGCAGTCAAGGAAGCACCCAATGAACTATCAAATAAGCTATGAACAAAGATGCAACATTGTCACACAGCCCCAGAGCACTACTGCATGACTGAGAAACATAACGCTAATGACAGGGATAAAGTACTTCTCAAAAATGATCACATTCACTTCCGGACAGCATGATGCCACTTCTGTTTCAAACATGACCAGACTACCTCTTATGACAAGAATGAAAAACACTATCAAAAGTACAACTTTCAACAAATTTAATTTTAATTCATACCAATACATCTAGTTTGCAGCATTAAATGTGATATGTTGAGTGTCTTGGGGCAACTTGTCAAGATGCAATGGTACACCTATACATCACCTCTACTAGAGCTGTTAACAAGCATCAGTTTCACCAACACTACAGTGTGACAGAATAAAAACAACTTTTTCACCTTGCTTAGCAAAAAAATAGAAGGTCATACTCTTACTACTATATTCTCTGGCCTAGTCCGCACTCAATGCATAGTCAGTTCGCAGAGGTATATTTGGACAAAGTAAAAAGCTCTTGCTTCCAATACACTGTGTAGCGCAGCAAAAGACGAGGACACAAGAGACGAGAGACGAACACCACGAGCGCTAACTTCCAACAAATTTTATTCTCCTGAAGCATCACATTTATACACCAGAAAACAGTAATCACACGTGCGAACAGTATCGATTTCTTAGAAAAACGAGCTCTTTATCTGAGAGGAGAATGGAAGGTGTGCTAACACACGAGCATCCTGACCTATTTATCTTTTCGGCTTCAATGATTTCGCGCGTTAACCTTTCTCTACTTTTTCCTATCACAAGACTTTTATCAAAGAAAGGCTTACAGGATTTTGACTTGCATGCGAGAATGTGGTCAACTAGCGATCCGCCTTGCCCGTTTCTGACGTTGCGAGCGTGTTCCATTAGGCGCTCGTTCAGACATCTCCCCGTCTGGCCGATATAGTGTTTCCCGCATGACAAGGGAATTTGATATACAACACCTTCATCGCACGTGACGTAGGGCTTCTGGTGCCTAGTTGCGCATCCGCGCGCTTTGTTGGTGTTGGTTTTTCCCAGTTTGCACAACGTTGCAAGTTTTTTCGGCGCCGAGAACACGACGGTCGCATTCGCTCGTTGACCAATTCTTTTTAAATTGTGGGAAATCTTGTGTAGATACGGTAATACAACAAGGTTTTTTCGTTCATGAGGAACTGGGTTTGGAGAACATTGATTGTCTGGTTTCATTCTCTTATGTTCAGGATGTTCAGGATCTATATTACTCGCTGCCGAACGACAAGGTGCTGTGCTGTGTAGAGGAGTGCATAGATGAGTTCGGATGTGTTGCTTTCCAGAATGCGGCGGGTGTGTCGGCGAGCAGTTTTTTAGAAATTTTAGCTATTTACTTGCAGTCAACGTTCATTAACTGGGAAGGAAAACCCTACCTTCAGAAAGAAGGGATATGCATCGGGTCGTGCATAGCGCCAATTCTGAGTAATCTGTTTTTAGCAAAACTTGACAAGGCTGTTTCCAGCCGCCTTGACAGCTTGGACGTAATCAAGGTCTTTAGATTTGTTGATGACTTTTTTATTCTTGTTAAGTGTGACCAAGGCTCACTTGAGTCAAAGGCTCATAGCATTTTAACTACCATGACAGAACATTTTAAACCGCTTGTTTTAACATGCGAATTGCCCATCGATAACTCCATTAGATTTTTAGATATTAACTTCACCTTTCACGCTCATCACATATGCTGGGCCTACCAGCCGCGAAGCAACAAGCCGATGCTGCCATATCACTCCGCTCATTCAAAACTGATAAAAAGAGGTATTGTCAATTTATGTTTTCGGAATGCTCTCCAGAAATCTTGTCCGCACATGATGACCGATAGTTTTCAAGAGCAGTCCAATAGGCTTACTAATGCCGGATACCCCTCCCATGTTCAAGTTTCCGTTGCGGAAAAACTTGTTAAGAGAATGAAACCAGACAATCAATGTTCTCCAAACCCAGTTCCTCATGAACGAAAAAACCTTGTTGTATTACCGTATCTACACAAGATTTCCCACAATTTAAAAAGAATTGGTCAACGAGCGAATGCGACCGTCGTGTTCTCGGCGCCGAAAAAACTTGCAACGTTGTGCAAACTGGGAAAAACCAACACCAACAAAGCGCGCGGATGCGCAACTAGGCACCAGAAGCCCTACGTCACGTGCGATGAAGGTGTTGTATATCAAATTCCCTTGTCATGCGGGAAACACTATATCGGCCAGACGGGGAGATGTCTGAACGAGCGCCTAATGGAACATGCTCGCAACGTCAGAAACGGGCAAGGCGGATCGCTAGTTGACCACATTCTCGCATGCAAGTCAAAATCCTGTAAGCCTTTCTTTGATAAAAGTCTTGTGATAGGAAAAAGTAGAGAAAGGTTAACGCGCGAAATCATTGAAGCCGAAAAGATAAATAGGTCAGGATGCTCGTGTGTTAGCACACCTTCCATTCTCCTCTCAGATAAAGAGCTCGTTTTTCTAAGAAATCGATACTGTTCGCACGTGTGATTACTGTTTTCTGGTGTATAAATGTGATGCTTCAGGAGAATAAAATTTGTTGGAAGTTAGCGCTCGTGGTGTTCGTCTCTCGTCTCTTGTGTCCTCGTCTTTTGCTGCGCTACACAGTGTATTGGAACTATGTACCAACAAGCCCAAAAAGCCACGCTACTCTTGCTTAGATAGTCTGGACATGGCGTATAGTTCGTAGGAACGAATTTTAACAGAAAATAGGTTTTTTAGATTGTCAGCAAAAGTTTAATTGTCCAGCAGTAAAATTCTGGGCCTTTCATAGATCGCACGGAAGTCAGGCTTAAAACCCGTTAAAATCACTTTCCCCGAGGCTGTCAGAATAAAACAAGTCAAGCATGTCAGATTCGACAAAGCCTCGCCAGTGCCGTCATCGCCGTCAGAATCCAACACCTTTGTTTCAGCAGTTTCCAGTACAGCTTTCGTACAGCCGTTGGTGAACTTCCCGGACACCTTGTTCTGAGGGCATAGTGCAAGGCGTTACTTCTCCGCACTTGGCGTTGTTCATTGACGTTTTGCAGCTGTGGTCATAAATCCAAGCTCTGATCAAAAAACAGTCACCACAAGCAGCATTCGCTTCCATACTGAAGATGATTGCATATGGGAGCCAATTTATTATGTGACTATGCAGACATTCTGCACAGAAGCCCATCAGTAAACAGGTGCTCACATGCGAATCGAATGACATATGTCGAAACACATGCCGACAGAAGCTAAGAAAAGCAGAGGCCTATTTATTGTCTTCATAGTGGGGCATAGTCTGTTGTTTCTTTTCTGAAACTTCACATATTTTTGGTGATGAAATAAAATAATTTATGCACTGATTTCACTTGCCAATCCGTTTTTGCAGCTATTAGATTTGTATGCACTTTTAATTTTTATTGACCATGAAAGCAGACAGGTTATACACCTTGATTCTTTGCCGAGGTTTTCTTCACCCATAATTTTATTTGTATGCATTTCTGCGAACCCTAGTGCTCCTTCCTTTACAGCTAACAATTTTCGCTGTTCTGATGGTGTTTTTCTTTTCTCAACAGTGCAGCTTAAAACACCTGCCATTCATACTCAACTATACTATGCTGGAGGTGCCTAGGCACCAAGCTAAAGAGCTCATGCAGCAGGCTGAAAGGCATCCTGAAGCATGCATGTGAAATGCATAGCACACAAAGAATGGCAGGAGACAAATTGAGCTTGTGACAGTCAACATTCTCTAGAGTGGCTCAGATATCAAAAGGGCCCCTTCACTGCAAGTTTGCTTATACATCTGTAGTCTGTGCAAATACTCTTCATGCAAAATTCACATCACATTTATCCATTCTTTACTCAAATCCTGAGACAAGAACCTATCTGCACCCTAGCCATGGTTGCCTGAACCACGAAAGATAGCAATGTATCTATTTCATACAAAAATGGCAAGAAATTTATCCAAGAACTTGAGACGTGCAAGACAGGTGTCACTTCACACCAGCTCCCTTCATAGGGTGCTCTCCTGATGGCATTGTCCATTTCTCATGTAAGTGTTATGGGGGGGCGAGAGATGGTTTAGAGACCATGTGCCCAATGAAGCCGAAAAATTTCTATAAAAATTATGAAGCGTCATACGGCTTGAACAGCAGAAAGGTGACGTAGCTCGCCTTAACACCATATAACCTTTGCAGTTAGTTTTGCTGTATTAGCAAGCATTATGAGGCCATTGCATTACATGCGTTGAAATACTTGATGAAATGTACATGGCACAAGTCATGTTACAGTTCCTTCAGAAAGTAAGGTGTAGGGCATTCCTAGAAGACACTGGCTTTTACACAGATAGTTCACAAACTATTAAATCGTCACTCAACATCCTGCACCTCAGTATAGTGTACATCCGCACTGGTAAATACAACATGACTTTGCCCGAATGTACATCAATTGTAATTTTGAGCTAACACACCTCGTAAGAGTTAAAACTATAAAACAATACAGTAAAACGCCTACAGAATGAATGCTTGTCCATCAATTAAACATTTTCTGGAACCTCATGTCCATCACGCATTGCATCTGGTGGGCTTTGGTTTGACGTAATTAAAGCACCGTGAATGAAGGTGCCCAAAGGCCAAACGAAGAAGGAACAGGAAAGAGCTCTCACCCTGCCCCTTCTTCGTTTGGCCTTCGGGCATTGCGCTGCTTTACTTAAGTCAGAATGAACCAACTAGCTCAGCAAAAAGTTCTACTTCAACGGCTTTGGTTTGGTTTCATAACTTCAGAATGACTTATTCCGTCAAGAAGGCTTTATGTAGCATTACGAAAGCCCCATATAACTTTATGGGCATATCGCTTTATGCAGCGATGGCGTAGAGGTAGAGCGTCCACCTCGCGTGCATGAGGACTAGGGTTTGAATCCCGGCGCGCAATTTTCGCAAGAGCTGTACTGGCAGCGCCAGCTCGTGTCGATGGCAGAATGACAAAGCTGACAAATGCACGACACGAAATGAAGAGCGCTCCTCTACCTTTCTGGGGCGAGAGGTGGCACTGCTTGTGCAAAGCCATCTTTTCTGGTCCGGCATCACCGCGTACAATGCGGACTTTCGATTAATTTTCTCAGATTCAGGCACTTGACCCAAACGTAGATAAAGCTAAACTTGCAACTTATTGCCACCTACACTATACGATGCGGACTTTCGATTAACACTCATCAATTCAGGCAAGTACCCGATCCAAACTTAGTCAAAACAAAAATTGCCACTAAATGCCACCTCCGTGTGAAATTTGATTGCGAATAAGTGGTTTGGTCGAGAGATTTTTTCGATTTTGTCTGAGCAACGGAACACTCAGTACCATGTTCTTCATTGCAAAAACAAAAAAAAATTGCAAAAGCTACAGCTGTTGCTCCAATAGTATGCTTCCCAAACATAAAGCTATGAGCACCTGATAACTTTTGCACAAAACGTGTTTTTTCAGATACTTATTTCTT
The DNA here is from genome assembly GCF_052857255.1 of Amblyomma americanum. NCBI lineage: Eukaryota > Metazoa > Arthropoda > Arachnida > Ixodida > Ixodidae > Amblyomma > Amblyomma americanum. The sequence goes on along the minus strand of NC_135497.1, from coordinate 11,567,162 downwards.
GTGTATAAAGCAAAGAGACTAAAAGAGAAAAAGCACACCACTGCCAACAAGCGGGTGTATGAAAACAAAGGTAGGCGAGGCTCATGTAGGGGAAGGCGAGCTGATGCCCAATGCACAGCACACACAAGGTTCACGTGCCTGACGATACGGCAGAGCACTTTCGCATCATGCATTAAGACTGGCCCCTTGCACCGAGCCTGAAAGCATACACAGCACGACCACACTGTCTGTTGACAAGGCAGTACTCACACGGCTCCTTGAGCTGGACCCAGGATACTGCCAAGAAGGGAGTCTCCATAAGGTATGCTGCTTTCTAGCTTGCGCCTAAAATCAGAGTCGACTTTGGCATAGGCTAATGTGCCACCTATGCCAACAGCAGCCACACCTGCTGTGATGACAATGGTCTTGGCAGAACTCCTGAAAGGACAAAAACGACTATCAGCGGTGGCTACAGCTCTCATGTTCTACATGTGTTTGCCTCAAGACACAACAACATGGCATCAGCGGTGTTTATAACTGAAAGTCAATGGCTCTTGGAGTCTGCATGTTAAGGGCTCAGATGGTAATGAGCTCAGACATTGTACAAAGATCACAATTAGCGGGAACACGAGCACACTACCAGTAGAGTCAAACAAGCCCAACTATAGAAAACCCAAGCTGGAGTTGGTCTGCAATGCTAGCACTGAATTACCCCCCGGGTGGAGAGATGCGACCGTATGACAGCAAAACGGCTGCCAACGAAGCCGGCACAGCCCGTATTTTCGCACACACATACGTGCTCAGCAGTGTGTGCGCGGGAAGAGAGAGAAAGGCTCGTGACAGACCAGTGCTTTTCGCCAAAGAAGTGGGGTTTCTTATTTTTGTATTTTTTTATTCTTGGGCTTAAAAAGTCATATGTCTCACAAGCAGTTGATGACAAGGAAAGAGACATACAAAATGGGTGCTTTTCGTCATAGAAATGGGGTTCCTCATTGTTGTATTTTTCAAATCCAGGGCTTACAGAGAATCTAATTGGAAACTTTTTACCTGTGCTCCAGAAATTGAAAAATAATGATTAATCTACAGTCCATGACCAGTGCGTGCAGCTTCAAGCCCCGTAAAACGAGCCATGAACACTGTTTTCAAACTGCACATACAGGGGCGTGGAATATAGATAACGTGGCGTGCAGGGCCTTGTTTGAAAGGTCGTTCTTTGCTCTTTTTAATGCATGTGCTCTGCTTTGTCAAGAACACTGCAAGGCACTTGCAGCACCAAAAAAAGGGCTACAATAAAATTTTAGAAGTAGCAAGGCCTCACTGGGTAGAAAAACAAAATCCGAGATGGTGTTAGCTCAAGCTTCAACACGTGACCAATGAAGCATTTTTCCCTGCCACCATGTTCGTCTGTCATCCTTGGAAGTGTCTTGATAGCTTTGCAGCTTGTAATGTGTATAATGTCACTCAGAAAGTGCCATCTACGAAGAAGATTCTTCATTCGGAAAACGGGAACACGGCATCGCAGTAGGGGATGTGGTTGGGCTGGTTCTAATTCTTTGTTTGGCTATTTTTTGCCCAGTAATAGCGGAAAAACGGGGTATTTTGTTAACTCTAAGGGACTAGTTTTCTTGCTGCTAGGAAGCTGTGACCTTAGAAAAGAATTATTTCATATCAGGCAACAAATATGCCTTCAGTGGACCTCTTGTTTGAAATTTTGAGAAAACATTTACTGTCAATTACGATACTTCCTAATGCGAAATTTGAGCACAGATCTTTAGGTGTTTTTTTTTACTGCCGCACCACGTTATATAAAAAGCGAAACCGTAAAGGTACAAGAGAGACGCAACAGATGGTCGGCAACTATGGAGCTCGGGCCGAATGCCACCGCAGACTTGCACTGTGCCCTCCACCTCACACTCCATTTGATATCACCATCTTTCCTCCTCCACAGCGCTCTGCATTCGATCTCTTTTATGTTCCGATGCGCCCGTTCCTGCATTCCTGCGCTCAATCACTCCGCTTAAATGCAGGAACGGGCGCCTAACAGTATGCTTTCAAAGGGGTTACGAGTTGTATTTTTTCTTTATATTTATCCTCCTTCACAGTAAGAACTTCAAATTTGCAGTGATCATTGAGACCAAGGAAACAAGTGAAGCAGCACCCATGCTCAAACAGTGTTCTTTTCGCAGAAACTCTGAAACATGGGAACGTGATCGCCCCTTGGCTGCGGGTTTCTAATACAGCATCGCACAGGATAAGCTGGGATTTACGTATTGTTGCAAAACGATACATTTCTAAAGTAACCACAGTCCACCTCTGAAGGTGCAGAACTTCTACCAGAATGAACGCACACTTATAAAGTTTGGTAAAAAGTATCTCCGAATTAAACTAATCATACACAGAAAGTTTACGCAGAATTAAGTGAGCATTTCAAATGTAGGTTTTTTATGTGGTATTCCGCAAAGTGACTTGGTAGAGCAGAAAGCTGTGCGAATTGGTACAAAATTACAAGAATAAAGGTGGGAGAATGGCCGTCTCCTGCTATGCCTAAGTGGTGGTGTGTCTGTTCCTGCTGAACAGAGGGAAGAAGGGTGCAGACTCTGATGCGTGCATACACAAGTGCTCCGGGCGCCGGTTGGGTAGCGGACAACAAATGAGGATATGGTTGCATCCCTTTACAGCCATTCACATGGAGGGAGCCCACGAGCGGAATGGAGTGGTGGCAGCGCGCGGAAAGGGGTACAGCACGTACCATGCGTACGCAAACACCAAAATGCTGCATGGATCAGAAGGAGGGTGCTGGCATAGAGCACCTCAATAGAGCCTCCTTTGGTGGCTTGGGACCATTTAGCCACATCCAAGCATTTTTGCGGAAATGAGTATTTTCATGTCTTTAACACATGACAGCATCCAGTACTGCTTCCATATATCCAAGTCTTAATTCAACCTTTCTATCGTAGGGGTCAGCGTAATGCAAGTAATTCAAAATGGTGTCTCCCGTCTGGAGAATAGATGTCGCCACCCAACCAAAGGAACACTGTATTGAGGCACTGTACACTGGCACACAGCGCAGTGCATTCTAATACCCGTCACACGGGCAGCTTCAATGCACATCGAGTCAATGGGCATCAAATTCTATAGGGACTGGCCAGACACCGCGGTTTTTAATGATCATTAACCTCGATGGGCATAGAGTCAATGGAGGTTCACGAATGGCCACTGAGAACGCCCTTGAACTCATCATATGTTAAAACATAAGAGATAAAAACTCGAAAGTAACAAAATAGCTTTTTGATTTAATGATAAAATTTTTGACAAAGTTAGCCAGTTGGCAAACTCATTTTTAATCAGCAGTCAAAATGACAGCTTGCTGAATGTCCAGTTGCCAGATGTAAACAATCCGACACTGTTCCTATGCGGCATCACAGCGTTCCACTACGTTTCTCTCATGTTCGCCTCTTGGCACAGCTAGCGACAACCGAGACCAAGAAGTGCCCCACAAAGGCTGCAAAGTTAAGAACACAACAAAGACAATCATTGATCTGGGGCAGCGTCGCTGGCGAAAAGTGAATGCTTCTGAAACGAAATGCTCATCGTCGCTCCACCATTGCTGTCTCTACATTGTGCCAAACTGTAGTTGAATAGCTTTCTCCAAACTAAGGTTCGATTAGAAATATTGCCTGGTTTTATTCTGCTTCACTTTGTATTTTAGTGCGAAAGCACTACTTCATAGGGTCAAACCCAACCAAGCATCTCGTGGCGTCACCCATAGTGGTGCGAACAGATCGGCTTTGCTGGCCACTGCATAAGAGCACTAGACTACTGCAGCAGCCGATCATGCCTTATGTTAAACTGCAACACACACTCGCGCTGTGCATTGCACATCACCGTCTTCATCAACTTCCATCTGCGGCGCCAACAGATCAGGTCAGATTAACCTCGATCAAAGTTTAACCAGAGTCTAATATAGTTGCCAGACGTGTCGATGACCCAGCAAGGCAAAACCGTGAGCCAACCACAGGCTAAACACATGCTTTCGCACGTCCACTCAGTTTAACCATGTTAAAACCCTACGATTTTTTTTTACTCAATGTTGCTATCCCTCGTGCCATCTGTTGGATTGCACGCTCACTACTCAATGATCATTGAAATTCGCCAAGTGGCAGCGATACATCTGGATGGCCCTCAAAAATTTCGATGGGCATTGAGATTGCCTGTGTGACGGGTATGACAAAGGTCCTCTCCCCTATACCGCACGTGCCATTCTAGCACATATGCCTATCCAACATGTTGGGCTGTGTAATTTTCATTTCTGTTCTCATGCAGGTAACAAATGTTGGAACCTTTCAGGAAGTGACCGCAGCCTTACAAAATTATTTGAACCATACACTCAACATCCCAGATTGCTGCCCGGAAAAACTGCTTTCAACATTGTGGCAACAGAATCTAAACAAAGCTGACTGTAGGGAAGAAAAAAAACTGGAGGGGACACTTAAGCTCTGCTTTAAGGATGACACAATAGCATCAATGAGTTAAAGGGTCCCTGAAGAGGGTGTTTAAGGTTGTGTATAAAATGCTCGCATTATGTAGAGTACAGGCCAACGAACGATCATGCTGCAAACAAGACCTCAAAACGAGCAGATAATTTACAATGCAATTTTAAAAACTCCCGCTTCCACATCTACCGGCGACCTGCGCACGTCGGCAGCCAGCGGAGAAGACGAGTGCGAGGGGCCGGCGAAGGAGGGCCGACATTTCAGCGTGCAAAAAGTGATGAGAGGAGAGGGAAAGGTGCGAAGACGTGGAAATTCAAATTTTGGCTACAGATAACTTAGCTTCCACAAAGCGCATCTAAAAAATTCTTGCTGGAGGATATTTGTGAAGCGACGTCCTTTAGCATCCTAGGCACATCACATCTTTGTTCAGACCTCCTTTCACAGCCCCTTTAATGCTCTTACATGTGAAACTGGTCATTCTCCACTTCACATTCATAGGCCCCTGGTTCTCACACCACTCTTTCCACTATGGTGCAGAGGTTAAAGGATGCACCCCTGCCCCGCGATGAAAGGTGCTGCCACCAGCAGGGCTTGTGAGAACCAGGTTGCTCTTCCTGAGCAACCTATCATGATCAATCAATTTAACACCCACCTGTCATGGTGGTTAGTTTGCTCACAATCCACTGGGCAGACCTGTTGAAATGACGCCACAAGGTCACGTGACCTTGGTGGCCCACCTAGGTTGCTTCTTCGCGGGAGGACACATGGGAGATCCTATTTTTCGCTTACAACGCCTGATTTCCTGGGTAACCGGGCCTTTAATACTATCGCATTACAACATCCATCCCTGACCATCTTTGAAGCAGCTAATTCAGACAGCAAGATTACTTAACGAAGCAAGACAAATAAGACCAGCTCATATCGTTTGCATAAAGCTCAATTTAAACAGACAATCGGGATAAACTGATGCTGGCCTGTATCAATATGTATCAATACGGTATCACGTTCTAATCACAAAGCGACTGCTCTCACTGAAAACGGAATGTTTAGAAAATTAAAAAAAGGCAACAAAGAGAAATACAGGTGTCGCCACCAGCTGCTGACTTCGGTAGTAAAATGCATGCCTGCAAAGCTTTCATAAGCTAGAAAAAGAGGAAAAAATAAATATAGGAGTTGCCATCAGCGGCCGATTTCAAAAGTAAAATGCATGCATGCGAAGCTTTTATACACTATAGAAAAGACAACAAAAGTAAATACGGCTGTCACCACCAGCAGCTGACTTTGGAAGCAAAATGCATGCCTGCGAAGCTTTTATAAGCTAGAAAAGAGGACAAAAAGAAATACAGGAGCCGTCATCAGCGGCCGATTTCGGAAGTAAAATGCATGCCTGCGAAGCTTTTATAAGCTAGAAAAGAGGACAAAAAGAAATACAGAAGTCGCCATCAGCAGCCGATTTCGAAAGTAAAATGCTTGCATTGACACTGATTTTTCCAAGCGAATCCCAGAGGGTACACTACGCTGCCATAGACTTCAAAAAACAGTAGCAGCCCGCAGTTTTGCAGTAAGGACGTCGTGAGTTTGAATCGAATGGCGTAAAGTTTTTTTAAATCTGGGCGACACATGCTACATACACATGCATTATGAGCCAGAGATTCTACTGAGAACAATAAATGGATGGAGTTGTCCTCAGAGTGCCTCAGTAAATCTACCAGTGAGCAGTTGAAAGCAGTGGCAGCAGTGAACTGAACACTATGTAACTACCAACAAATCTAAAACCCTTAAAGGCCAGGTCATCAATGAAACTCTATCATGCTGACATGCCATGCAGTCAAGTGGATGCGTGATGTGTTGGGGCTGTATATACTATTGACATGCAATGTAGTGAAAGTAGTGCACCGACAAGAGCACACCACTCTGTTGATCTTCTAAGCCTTGGTTAAGGTTTTGAAGAAAACATGCAGCGGCATAGAACACTGTGCTTGGAATTGCAAGTCATGGACAGGGCAGTCAGGCCTTATTATCGGGCCCTCCAATCCAACTACTTTTCCTGCGCGGATGGAGTGTGGAGCTCTCAGTGAGGGGCAGGACAAAAACTTGGCAAGAGGCAATATGAAGCGAAAGATGTTCCCACTTATGCTATCTGAGGTTTGTCTCTATGAAAGATGCTTGTCAGAACCTTGGACATATGATGAACTACTTTATATGGCCTTCGATATTGCACACTACGTGAAACAAACACAGTAATTCCTTTACCCTCGGCTTGTTCAATTGCTTAGAGCAAAATTAGAAGTTACAGCATTTGATGTCGACAAACCAAATACTGTATAAACGCGTGTAAGGGGCACGCTTTTTTTCCAGATTCGAAGGCTAATTTTTGGGGTGCGGCCAATATATACAATATGCGAAAAAAAAAATTTTAAGTAAAAACAAACCAATCGTAGGATTTCTTTTGCCTTCAATCGTCACTTGCGGAGTCTTCCAGCTCCAAGCTGGTGCTGTGCCCAGGTGCAGGCTCATCTAAGAGGAAGTCGTGTAGCATAGGTGCTGTCAACGCGTAGCCGTTGTTTTACACTTCCATCACATAGCAGAGCAGCTTTTATTCCAGTTCAGGAAACTTGCATGGCTTGCCTCAAAAAGCGTGCTTTTTGCATCCTTTTGGTTTCACAATCGTTGGATGCACTTCTTGGCCACGTCGAATGTCATGCCCGCTGCACATTTGCAGTCTTCGAGATAGAACTACAACCATGTAGCTATTAAGGTGCTTGTCCATGTGATAAAATTGTAACGCTTGGCGGCAGCATACGAAAGTCACAACTACGGTGGACATGCTACCCCGACTCCCATGCCTTTGACGGCCACAAAAAGCGATGATGATGAGCCATGGCCTCGGGCACCATCCGCGGGCGGCACCTGGAAGCTCCAGTGCGCGTACGCGGCCTCCGCGATCAAGCACACTGTTGCTCAGCCGGAGCTGATAACAGAGGCCACGCCGCGTACATTTTGAAGACGATTCCCATGTGGGTTGTGGAAAGTTCGGCAGCAGCCTTTAAACAAATCTTTTTTATTTATATTTTCTGTGGGAAAACGGTGCGGGCCGTACAAAGGTGCAGCCTTCACATGCATTTATATGGTAATGCGCTGAGTCGAATCATTTGAAACACCTGCGCATGCAACTGGCAGTCGTACATAAGAATCAATGGTGTTTTACACATATCTTTCATTCCATGTTGGCAATAACGCAAATTTCTTTTCCTTGAAATGCAACCAGACTGCACGGTTTGCTTCTCAGCCATACAGTGGAGCCCTTAAACTTCCACAAAAAAACGAAGGCTTGAAAGCTAAGGACGAGTGTTCTACTTAAAATAGAAGTTATTTAGCTCTTGATCCATGTGTGGGCAAGTCACCGGGTTTCTTTTGCGCACTGAAGGTAAGTGCTGACATCGATGTTTTCCTCATCGGTGACACTTGGAAGCATGGCTTCGTGCATGGTAGTTGCCACCCTGCCATGGACGAGCCTGAACGGTGTGATCTGGGTGGCCTCCTGCACAGCGGTGTTGTACACAAAGACGACATAAGGGAAAAATTTGGTCTCGTGTTTGGTGTCCGCATACATGGCGAGCAGATCAGCGATGGTTTTGTTCAGGTGCTTGGTCAGTCCGTTGGCCTGCAGATGGCATGTTGTAGTCCGCCAGTGGCTTGAGTGGCTGTAGTTAAAAATGGCTTGGGTAACCTTGGCTGCAAATGCTGTTCCCCTATCAGTGAATAGAAGTTCTAGGGTGCCGTGCGGCAAAAGAGTCTGCTCGACGATGCAGTACTACTAAGCAAGGCTTTTGCTTCGGCATAGCGATTCAAGTACAGCCGACAACCGATTTTTCGGACCCTCTAGGGACCGCGAAAACGACCGAAAAATCAGGCAGTCCGGAAAATAAAATTTCACCGAAAAAATCACAAACTTATTGCCATTATGCTGGAAGAAAAGGTCAGTTGTGTTGCACACATTCTAAAGCTCCTAATGACTAAATTTCGCCCCGCAACACCTGCACAGACAACAGGTGGCGACCACTTTCACAAACTCGGCCTGGCTGTGCTGCCCTCGGCATGTCACCGATGAATGTACGGGTTGGGACAAAGTCTAAACCGGAAAGCGAACACGCCGCTGCAGGAACTGCATTGCACCCACAGTACGATGGGCCCAGAACGAGAACGCGAAGATGGCAAAACAATAAGAACCGAGAAACGGCCGAAGCAAGCGCTATGTCGGCGTTGGCCTCCGTCATTAGGCCCAGCGACTGGAGCCAAAATCTGCATCGTATTCGGCGATATGCACTCTGCGGTGGCTTGTGTATAAAGAGGGGTGTCTTGCCTGTCATCTAAACGCCAGTTATTTACGGTTTTACAATAGAAAAGTCGGGGTTGCGGTGCATTTTGCCGCGGGTGCGCTGACCTCGCTTTAAAATGCACCACCACTTCCTCCCGTGCTCGCCGTCTCCGTGAAGCCGTATGCCTCCCACGCGTTTCGCTGCTACTTCTTTCCGTATTCAAAACAAAAGACTCGGCATTGATGAGTTCCACGAACTCTGACTGCTTTTAAAAAAGTTCGTGCGGCAGAAGACGTTCAAGAACCGTACGAATTCGAAACCATGCGGACACAATGTGCCAACTCGTGCAGAATTTCAGTATCGCAAGAGGCCCAATTTAAGCATGAATTTCGTTTTATTTGATCAAGTTTTCAATCTCTCCTGCAGTTTGAAGTAGTGAGGTTTCACTGTACACATTATATGTCGGCTTGGGTATTGGCTCGAAAAATCCGAGGTCCGAAAAATCGAGCAGTCAGTTGCGGTGCGCCCGAAATTTCAGGCACTCTTATACATTGGCTCTATGGGCCATGTCGTGGTGCCGCGAAAAAGTCCGAATAATCAAGCATGTCCAGAAAATCAGGAGTCCGAATTTTCAGTCGTCGACTGTAGTTGGTCACCACGATGATCTACTTGCTCCCAATGTTGAAGTTGAGAAGGGGGAAGGAGATCCATTCCAATCTGTTGAGAGGGTTTGCTTGGTGGTGGTATAGGCTTCAATATTACAGCTGGCCTGACTGGCGGAGCGATGTGGCGTTGACACTCACGCCATGTTTTGACGTAACATGAGACTTTGGCAGTCGTGGCCAGTAGTATTTATCTTCTATGCGGTGTAGGGCGCTGGTGAACCCGAGGTGGCCAGTTGTTGGTTCGTTATGCAAAGCCTGCAGAATTTCTTCTCGTAAGCTGTTTGAACTTGTTGGGGGCGAAGGTCTTCATGAGGAGGCAATTTTGCACAGAAAAAGCCTTGCCTTCCAGATACTGGCACAAGATGCTGTATGTAGGTCAGGGTCCGAGAGTTGGTGTTGCACGAAGTTGCTGGTGCTTATCGGCCCCAAAAAGGCAGTCCACATCAGTGTGCTTGTGTAAAGATTTGTAGCAGGCTGGGCAATTTTATTTTTATTTTTTTCTCCTGCCTACACTAATCTATGTACAGATTTGTAGACAACAGTCATGTCAAACTCCTGGAGGTGCAGGCTCCATCGGCCAAGGTAGCCGGAGGGTCCTTCAAACTGGAAAGCCTGCAGAGTGCGTGGTGATTGCTGGCCACCTTGAGTGGCCATCCATACAAGTAAGTGCAGAACTTCGATGTAGCCCAGATGATGGAGCGGCACTTTTTCTCAGTCGTTGAATAGTTAGCCTCGGCTTTCAACAATGGCTAGCGTATGCAATTACTTTCGCCAGTCAGTCGCTTTTCTGAACGAGGGCAGCTCCTAGGTCCATGCTGCTTGTGTCGGTATGAATTTCAGTCTCAGCATTTTCCTCAAAGAGCCCGAGGATCAGAGGGGACTGTAAAAGACGCGGAAGTTCCTTCAATGCTTCTGTTTGCGGTGCTTCCCACTTAAATGGCACGTTTTCCTTTGTCAGCTGGGTCACGGGTTCAGAGATGCATTAAAATTTGTCGAGAACTTGTTGGTAATATTCACACAGTCCAAAGAATCTGTGCACAGCTTTCTTATCAGTCGGCAGCAGAAACTGCGCAATAGCAGCTGTTTTCTGCGAGTCTGGGCGTACTCCATCCTTGCTTACAATGTGGCCTAGAAACAGCAGCTCTTCATTGGCGAAGTGGCCCTTCTCTGCTTTCAAAGTTAGCCTGGATAACTAGATTGCTTCCAGCACTGTTCAAAGCCTTTTTAGGTAGTCATCAAAGTTCGAGGCGAAGACTACGCCATCTAAGTATATTAGACAAATTTGCCACTTCAGGCCTGCCAGCAGCGTATCCATTACTTGCTGAAACATTGCTGATGTAGAACAGAGAACCAATGGCACCACCTTGAACTCGAAGACGCCATCCAGAGTGATGAATGCGGTCTTCTCGCTATCTCTTTCATAGACCACAATTTGCCAGTAGCCACTCTTGAGGTCCATCGATGAGAAATACTTGGCGTTGCAGAGCCGGTCCAGTATGATGTCGATGTGGGGAGGGGGTAGACATCCTTCTTCGTTATGTTGTTCAAGCGCAGGTAATCGGCACAGAGCCAAAGTGTGGAGTCTTTCTTTTCCACAACCGGTGCCGCCCAGGAGCTCGTCGATGGCTGGATGACAGCTTCATCGAAGCATTTTTTCAACTTGATCCAAGATGACTTGGCGTTCTCACAGCGATACACAGTATGGGCTTTGGCGGAGAGGTCTGGCGTGTTCATCAGTTGCAAAGCGGTGTTTTCAGTTAGTGTTTGTTGGACCTTCAAAGACGACGACGAAGAGCTTTCACTAACTTTGAAGAGAATTGCGTATTTGATCTTGTCTGTTCCGGGGCACGGCTGGGCTGATGTTGAGGGTGGGCGAATTCTCTTGGATAGGCGAATATTCTGCAATCAGTCAGACAGAGTGAAGGCGTCTCAAACTTTGAGTAGTTCACCTAAGAAAGCAATCATGGGTCCTCTGTTCAGGTGTCAGTATTCTTCGCCGAAGTTGGTCACAAGCACTTCGGCTTGTCCATACCGGAAACGGGCGGTGATGCCTAGTCCTCTACCTAGACGTAATTCCGTGTTCCCTTCGATGATGGATTCGATGTTCTTGGCTTCTGTGGCATCTATGGTGACTATAATGCTTGAGTGGATGGGACGCTCAATTGTTCATCACGACACTCAGGCTGACGTGGCGCTCCAGGGTTGTCACTGAAAAGATGGCTTCGTCCGTCAAAAAAGTGACGAGATTGGATTGCTGGTTGATGATTCCCGATGGTCATTAAGGAAATCCATGCCCAAGATCACGTTGTGGGAACATTGCTGTAGCACTACCAAGGTCGCAGAATAGGTGTGCCTGTTAACAGTCACTCCCACAGTGCACCATCCCGATGGCGTAATAAGGTGGCCTCCTGCAGTGCAAATTTCTTGCCCATCCCAAGCGGTCGTGACTCTCCTCAGGTTTAAAAAATAACAGTGCGGAAAAAGGGCACTTCAAGGATAGAAAACACGGGACAAGCGCTTGTCCTGTGTTTTCTACTTTTGAAGTCCCCGTTTTCCGTGCTGTTATTTTAATATATGTATTACCAACTCACCCGCCTTGCTATCGTGTTGAATCTCCTCAGGTGCAAGACACATGCTCCATTCATCAACGAATAATTGGCTGCTGTGTCGACTAGAGCGGAAAATTTCTGACCGTTGATAGCCACTTCTAGGTCCGATGTCCTGGCTCTCATATTGCACATCATCCTTGGCGTCGAGTCAAGGTTTCATCGAGTATGTGAATCACGGGTAGGGCGAGTCGTCGCCGGGCCTTTCTTGGGTGACGGCATCATTCTGAAGTCAGGTACCGCCATGGTCAAGGTTGTTGTGTGCAGCACCAGCATACTGGGGGTGACGTCTTCATGCTGCGTGGTTGGTGGAGGATCTGCAGCATTTCGCTTGTGAACAACCTCAACTCAAGAGGTTGCTGTCTTTAGTTTCCCCTACAGGGGCTTGGATACCACTCTCGAGCACTTGCTGTACGGCTGCAACATGACAATGGAAATGGCACACATGTTGGGAACAGAGACCTCGATGGGCAGCTCTATGTGTAGCCAGCATGACAAGTATTCCGCTATCTCCCATGGTTGCTGGCAGGTTCTGGCCGTGATGCATCATAGGCGAAATCCTGGAGGCCCATTCTGGTGTATGGGCAGTGCCGGAGAATGCGGCTGGGCTCGCCGCAGTGGAAGCATAGTGGGCAGTGCTGATCAGGGGCCCTCCAGAAGTCTGGTTTTCTTAGCGGAGCTTGCTGAAAACTGGGCAGGTGAGCGGGAGACAGGGGTTGCTGGGGTGGCACAAAGAGCTCCAGGCGCAGGCTGGCGGGACGACTTTGGCTGCGTACGGCAGCGAAATAAGCCATGGCCCGAGGTTCTTGGGGCAGAGTTGTTGCCTGTGGGATGCCCAATGCCTGTTGAACTTCTTCACAAATGGTGTTCATGAGCCACGGCACCTGAGGCTGTGTTCGCAATGGCAAGAGTCGGCGCAGTTCTTCACGGACGACATCACGTATAATCTCTCTCAAGTTCTTGCTGCTTGCAAGCGTAGTTTCCAGATGAATTACAGAGACTTAGGTTGTGCGATTGCATTGACTGGCTCGGGCATCGAGCTATGGTGGACACTTGAATGATTTTGTCAATATACTTGGGAGGGTTGCGAACAAGGCCAATCCTTGACACCTTACTTTCTTTTCCTCCGTCATCTCAGGGCCCGCGCACCAGAAAAGGAGTGTCATTTCCTAGGCGTACGTTGTGACGGACTCATTGGGCTGTTGGATGAGAGCCCAGCAGTAGCTCGGTCCTCCTTGCGTACGACACACATGAAAGTCTTCACTAGCTACCTCTTGAATAGGTCCCATGTAGCGAAGGATGTTTCATGATTTTCGTACCACGTTTTAGAGCCATCGAAGGCAAAACTAACATATTGGAGCTTCATGCCATCCTCCCACCTGTTGAATGTTGCCACGCACTCGCACTGATCAAGCCATTCTTCAAGATCTTCACCGGGGGTGCCGTTGAAGGTTGACGTTACCTAGGGCTGCTGCACGATGACTGGGTCGACGCTGTTGGCAGGCTCATGTTCGACACTGATGCTTCTTTCCACTGCTGGGTGTGATCCGGTAGGAACCCGAACTCAGGTAGCTTTCTTTGCAAACGTCTGCTGGCTCGGTGGACTGGTGACAGGTCCTCCGGTGAGAGACAAAGAGGGCTGGTGTCACGGTTTATACACAGCGTCCAGTACATGGACTGCTGCTACCAAGCACCTCCACCAGGTGTCATGTAGTGGTGATGGCAGTCTATAAGTCGGGAAGACAGCAAAAAGGGCTTTCAAAAGAAACTGTTTGTTGGGTCGATTCGTACCCACAAAGAACCGAATAACTCTGCGGCAGCGTTAGCAACAAGTGTGCTCAGCAGTCATCGAGCAGAATGCCTGCTGCTCTCGGCCATGCTCAATTTAAAGCTGGCAAGGCACCATCAAGATAAGGTGCCAGAGCAACTACAACAGTCTGGAACAATGTGAAAGCAGTTGCGCGTGGCTGTGATCAATCGAGATAAACCTGGCTGCATCTCGCGTCACAAACAAAATGATAAAGCAGAGAGTATGTGGCTTTGAGCGTGAACAGTACAAAGATCCGTGACAATATTAACTGAGAGGCAACGCTTAAGCCATTCATGCAACATTATCGACCGCAACAAAGGCTCCGCCATGGAAATGCACGCAGTCTTCCACAGCAGCCGCTGCCACCACCAACACCGCTGCTATGAATTTCGCACTGCCCACTCTTCGTTCCACTCCACTCTTTCTCTACATCCCACGCCGGCTTCTTTCCACGTTCATAACTACCCTCTACTTTCCTCATGCGTGCTGCGCAGTTATCCAAAAATTGGCTCCTAACAGCTTGCAAGTCTGATGGTGAAGGCTACTGTAGCAGAAGCAGCAACAAGATATTCATACCTTGGTTCCGAATATACATTCTGAAACCAACAAAGTAGGCAAAAAAACTTGGTTTACATTCATGTAAATATGGTAACGGGAAACACGGGCCTTAAAATAAAAATTTTTACTAGAGATATCGCAATGAAATTAGGCGTGTATTAGTTTCTTCCTCCTGTTTTCAGATATAATTAGTTTTGGTAAATATCAATTAGTTTGGTTTCCACATTATGAGAAAATACCTGATGCCTAATTAATTTCTTCAGGCCATTAAGACACTTTCCCTCAATACTGTTTCGTATGGATTGAAATGGAGATGTACCTAAAGACCTCCCATGCAGAGCTCTTCTATTTATAACGTTGTTGAGATAAATCATCATATAAAAATGCTCAATTTTGTCGAAGCTCCATAATTATCAAATATAATTAATGACATTTTGTAGAAAATTTGATATGTTCAACTCAGACATAAAAAAAAATAGCATAGCTCCATAGTACAGTTCTTTTGGAATTAAACAGTATAAGGTTAATTAAAATTGCACCATAAAAACATAACAGAAAGTTCCATAAGGCTAGTCATGTTGGCAAAAAATGCGAATCTGAGAAAATGGCATTTGAAGTGCACGCACTAGCCATTCAGAGGTCATTATAGAGTCCTCAGAAAACTGAAATGCAGACATTCCAAAAAGATATCACAATAGTGAGTAACACCAGTATGTAGGAAGGGCACCAGCTCTGGAATAAGATCAAGGTGGCGGCCATGGGGAATGCAGTTGCAGGCAGCGAAGCGCGCAAGTGCTGCCCTTTCGGCACTTCGGGGGAAGGGGTGCCAAATATACAGACTTTTCAGATTGAATGAGACCTTGAAACTTTAATTTAGGGTATATTGAATCCAAATATGCCAAACACCCACGTCTCCCTTTAAACAACCACAAGGATGGGCCACACTTTGGGGCAACCACTCTGCTGGTTAAATGAAGAGCAATGGCCTAATCAGAGAAAGCAATCTGATGTGCACCATTGGGCTATACTGGTCACCCAATTCACATGGCCGCTGTGTTTCGATAAAGCAGTATTGCGGTACTCGAGTGGAACACACAACCGAAAGATGCATTCACCTTGCCTAATGACACCATTCTTTTTGCACTCTGCACACCAGTGTTTTTGAACTTGCATCTTGTTTATAGTTGCCACATTTGTATATTTATGCTCATTCATAGTTCCTTGGTGGCACGAGCCAATAACAACATCACTATGCAAAAGGACTGGAGCACACAAATTACTTGCATACAAGACATGCCGAGTACAGAAATGGAGCAAGTTCAGGTCTAAAAAGTAAATACTTAGGGTATTACTGCACTTTCCTATGCCAGTGAGGACATAACAGAGGTGACAACAGAGGGCTGGTATGGGACTTCCTGCCTCACCTCAACCTCCCTGCATGGAGGCAGGTGAGGGTGAGCCCCCGTGGGGGTGGTCACGTTCTGCTGTGCAGTATGACCATGGATAACGTCACGCGGATTTTGTCCTGAGAGAACAAATTTGTTCTTAGAAGCTTGGATCAATATACAGAGCATTCTGCAATTAAATGCATGCCCTAGAATACTTCTCTCAGCTGAACTGGTAAATTATTCAAGGTCAAATCGCATTTGGTCGGCAGAATTGTTTCATGCTACATTTGTGTGGGGCACTTGCCTGAATCGATCAAAAAAAGTTGGATATTTGCATCGTCTGTGGACAAGACAAAACAAAACAAGCCCACACTGCAGAGATTGCATCGGTGGCACCATCTTGTTTGTCAGCCGTACAGATTCGGCTCGGCACAGGAGGTGGGTGTTTTAAATGAGGTTTGAAGATGCTTCTTCACGAAAGACTTGAAATTTAGTGAAGTTTTGGCCAAACTAAGTTTCTTGTGATCACTGATAAAGCAGCTGAAAAAAAGTAAAAAAAAAAGTCTTCAAACCTCTCGCGAAACCCCCCCCCCCCCCCCCCCTATCTCTCCTTTGCTGAATTTCTATAGCCAACAAATGAGATGACGTCACTGGTGCAATCGCCAAGATAACGGCGTGTTTTATTTCATTCCCACGACAGCCAATAAAAATATTCTACTTTTATTAATCGATTCAGGCAAGTACCCCAAACAAATCAAGTATAAAACAATTCCGCCAACCAAATGCCATTTCTGTGCGAAATTTGAGTTCGAACAAATCACCAGTTTAGCTGAGAGAAGCATTCTACAGTGCGCGTTTGTGAAAAAGTTTGTACATGTGACTGCCTGCACAGTAACTAATATCATCTGCACCCTGTTTTCAACAATACGCAGATAAGCAAGAGGAATGAAATCAATCACAATCACGCCATGCGGCTGATATTTCCATCATCCCCTAGATGACAAAAGAAAACTGTTTCATAATGATCCATGTCAGCATTTAAAGGGTCTCCTCGATTTGGCTGCACTTTCTGCACCAGTTCAGGAGGTGCAGCACTCTCGCGCTCGATTAGACAGTGCAGCTAGAGCCACCTGCACTTCGGAACTCAATTTGACTTTGCGCTGCACGAGTTCTTCTGCAATAGCCTCCCGGCAAGTAGTGCAACGTGCTTGGCACGCTCCATAGCAGACAAGTAGCAGACGGCTCCACGGCCATGCTTGTTTTATTGAGTGGCATTGAGACCATGGTTGAGACGGCCGCGTACCCGTGATAAACGCGGCATCTGCGCCGTGTCCTCACCAAACAGCTGAAATAACAGTGCGTGCGTGTGCATGGGCGCGCATGTGTACGCATCTGTGTATGCGCGTAAGCGACTGGCTGGCAGGTGCACTGCGTACGAGTTCTCATCTTTCTGTCCAACCTCGCACTTTGCTTTGCGCCATTGCTCTTTTGTGAGCAAATATTATTACTACACACAGCACAATGAAGCGTTTGCATAAGAGGCAGACGGTGAGGTGTTCTTAATGAGTGGGTGATCGCAACACTTGTGATGGCTCGCTGCGGTCAACATCATCTGCCACATATAGCGCCTGGCCTTAAGGTCGCCATCAGCCCATGCCTTCACCTGCCAGTCTCTGATAGTCGCTCCGCCGCCATCGTCTGCCAACAGTGGACACGAGTTGTTGAGTTCAGATAAGTCCAATATAACTATTTCCTTCTGTAGCTTGCGGATAGCCACAGTCACTTTCCGGACAGAATGGCAACAGCCTGAATCACGCGTATTAACTCAAAGGTCGTCTCGGGCGGAAGTCTGAATAATCTCTTGAATTCAAAGTATGTTGTCGCTGCAAAGTACCTGTTGGCTCTGTGACGGTCAACCTGTGCCACTTCACACAATGCAAAGGAAAGGGTGGTATCAAATCCCTTTTGGAAGTAACAAATTTCATGGTCGCTGCACGATATGCGCCACTTCGAATGAATGCACAGCGTTCAATATAACTTGCACAATCCTGCGCATATGTCAAACCACGCGACAAACACCAACACACGGCCGCAGGAGACAAACGTTTCCGCACTTTTGCACTCGATTTGCCCGCTGCATCGAGAGCACTAGTGTCAAGCTACACTCACTCCACAAGAACTGGTGCTGCACTGGCACAGCACTTTTGTGAACAAGTGCAGTAAGTACAGCCAAATCAAGGAGACCTAAAGTTAAAGAGGCTCTGAAACACCTTTCGAGGAGAGCACTGTGTTATGAAAACCTGATGCAAGTAATACACTTCTACACGCAGCAGAGGACCCAAAATCATGCGCTGAATTTGGCGAGCCCTTCCCAGCGGCTTTTTCATGCTAGCACCCTCCTCCATCGCTCGCACCTGCGTATACAAGCTCAAAGGTGGCTATTGGTTAGATTCTTTCACACGTCAGGCAGCTGCAACCAATAAGCCACGTAGCTGTGGCGGGTCAGGATGCTCTGCCCCCGGAGGTGGGGCCGACGGAGGAGCGCGTACAAAAAGTGACGAGAGGAGAGCGAAAGGCGCGAAGACGCTGATATTCAAATTTTGACTACAGATAACTCGGCTTCTACAAAGCGCATTTAAAAAATGACGCGGCGTGATTCAACATCCCAGGCATACCGCAACCTTTCAGAGCCCCTTTAATGCATCTGCACAATACCTGTGCAGAACAAAACACGCCGGGCCTGCCACGACAATCGGGTTCAAGACAGAGGAAAGAATGAGATGCACAACCTTCCGGAGGAACTTGTCGACTGCAGACGGACGAGAGACCTGGCCTTGTGCCGGTTGCCAGGAAGCTGAAAACATTGCAGCCAACATTGCATCATCGCCTCTACCAACAAGCGCAGCTTATTGCTACATAATCACAGCAGCTTATCTTGAACTCAACCACAGTACAAACTAAATTTGTCACTGCGTTTAAGCTAACGTAAAAAGAACCTAGAAAACTACACAGCTTGTGCCTCTTTTGGGTGGTACAGCGAAAATGGGCGAAAGACAGTAAACAATAAGGCGCACACAAACGAGCGCTGTCCTTGTTCCTTTTTCTGCCTTTCACATATCCGCTGCTCCACCGCAAATGAACCTTTACGAACCAGCCCAACTTGCCATCCTACTACAGAGCCTGTGCCTTTGACACATCCGCACGACACGAACATGACTAAGGTGGCGGGTTTGGATAGTCAGCGTGCCACAGCGATGGGAAAATAGTGCGGGAGGGTGCGTGTCTCTCTTGTATCTTGTACCTCCCGCGCTGTTTTCACATCACTGACACGAACTCAACCTTGAGACTACAACTATGCCCGCGACTCTTAGGGTTACCTCGTCTTTTTACGCGTCTCGCAATCAAAACGAGCTCTAGCAAGTTGACAAGTAGAAAGGCTGACGAAACGTTATAGCTCATCGTTTCTTTTTTTTTTCGCCCCATTATTCGCGTTAAAGCTTACCAGCCGAGAACATCGCCATGAAACCTGCCGTGTCGACCGCCACATTTTTTCGGCCGGCCCCTCCGATTGCCGGAAGCCGGAAGCATTCTAGTCATAGAGTTTCTTACATGCCAGTCCTGTGATGCCAGGGGGAAAGGGGTCACAGAGTTTCCAAATACTACTTGGAGGAAAAGCTAGCGCCACCGTCTATGCGAGTTTCTTATGCTACTGTTCTAGAAGGTTGTGTTAGAGTGTACTAGAATTCTAGTACACTCTAGTTGTGTAGTGGCAAAATCAGCGCTCTCCCCGTGAGGGGTTAGAAGCAGTTGCCGTGGCGGGGCGCTGGCGTAGAATCTGTTTAATTAATTAACCTTTTAAAAGATATATATATATATATATATATATATATATATATATATATATAGATATATATATATATATATATATATATTATATATATATATATATATATATATATATATATATATATATATATATATATATATATATATATATATATATATAAAGGTAACAGAGTGCTTATAAAATGGGAAAAAATGTATCAGGGCCTGTAGAGATAGAGCGGGGGCTTAGGCAAGGACGTCCTCTGTCTTCTTTGTTGTTCATGCTGTACCTGCAAAGTTTGGAGACCAAGCTAGAGAGGAGCGGACTAGGCTTCAACCTTTCTTTTTTCCACGACCGGCTTCATGGTTTTTTCAAACGAGGAGAATGGATTAAACAGTCATTACCGGACTGATATACGCGGATGATATAGTGCTAATGGCTGACAGCAAGGAAGATTTACAGAAGTTGATAGACATGTGGTACAGAGGGAGATAGATTAGGTTTCAAGTTTAGTAAGGAAGAATCTGCAGTCATGATATTTCATGATGAGGGCGGCGAGTATACAATGAGTTAACGCTACCCAGTAAACCAAGAATATGCAGAAGATATCCACAAATGGTCCTAACGTCCAATGTCCATGTATCGATATCCTCTGCATGTTGAGGGGACTATTGGATTCAGATATCAGTTAGTGGATATTCAGAGGATATTCGAATATGCATGATGTTCTTTCAGCACATTGAAAGTTTTGGAAATGTGCTAACATCTTACCAAAACTTGATATTATTGTTTTTGAAGGCATGAACATGCTGAAATTATGCTTCCTTTAGATTTTAATCATTCCTGCTTTCGCAGTCTTACATTTTCAGGAACTAATTATTTCAAGCAGTCGACTATTGCACGCCCTGATTTTATTTTATGCGTGCGAATGCATGTACGGTATGATTATTTAAAGAAATTGCTCAAGTTAGACCGACAGCCACAAACGCCGCGATTTCAAAACCAGAACAATAATTAGAACTCTCTTGACACTGGGCAGCTTAACGGCCATGGGCACCGTCATTAGCCGCGACGCTAGCTTCACATTCAATCCAATCCAATCCAAGCGCCATTACCAGTTTATTTGCGACGGCCGCAGTTTTCGCGATTTCTTTCAGCGTTTCTTCGCAAGTTTTTATTTGTTGTTTCGCGAGTTCACATTTTCTTCGTTGTGGCGGCAAGCTTGTTGTGCATGTTGTACACAGTCGTGAGCCCTCACTGGTGGAAGTACTGGAGGATTACGCGGATAACAGCATTAATGGTGAGTGTTTATGACACTGTTCTGTCAAACAAAGTGTTAGTGTTCGTTTGTGGCATTGTGCAATTTTCATGCTGGCAATTTCATCATCCGGTTTATCAGTTCATGGAGTGCAGGCATGGATTTAAAATCTGTGGTGTTTAGTTGGGGCTCGATTTGTCCCCGAAGTAGTTTCGCGGGAATGGCTGCGCTCTGTGCCACTTCTCTGCCTTAACAGCCTTCACGCATGATACTTCAGTGCTCAGTTGTAAGGCAGAGTTGTTGGCAGTTAGCTGTGCCCTCTAACAATTGTTGGAATAGCCTGCACTTTGATGGCGCACATTCCACTGCATATTCCGGCCATCCGGCATGCTATGGCTTTTACTACAGGGGAAAATCTAAAATTTGCTAACAGCGCTAAATACACTCTTATCTGCCTTCCTTTAGTCAAGCCCTTGTGTCTAACTCTGCATTTTTTCTACCCGGAATTGTTTTTTTTCATCTTTGTGCTTTTAAACTTTTGTGGGAACTTGGTCTATTCTCGCTTCTTGTAATTTCCTTTTATTTCAGTAGCACATTTCAAGATAATTGGCTACTGAATACTTTTTGTTTCAGCTCGTGGCTTTGACTGCTTTTTCTGAAATTTTCTATTTTATTACAGTGCGTAGAGTGAAAGTTGTGCTGTCAAAATTCTTGCTACTTATTGTGTGCCCCAGCAAGGGTTTACATCTTATGTATACAATGAGAGTTGCTGGTTGTAAACCTCGTATAATGCAGCAGGGCATGACTATTTCTCTTTGCTGTTCCATTTCAGATATTTTGGAGAACATGTTCAGAGAAACAATAGCCTCATGCATCTTGCCACTCAGTAGATGCATTTTGCGTCATGAAGACAAACAGCTGGTATGAAACTGTTTTTCATACTTCATTTTTAGGTAGTTATAGTCATGACTACAGAAAGCAAATAGCTTTCACCAAATATTTTCTAGTTCTTCATTAATTACAGGCCAATTACCAACTACTGCCGCGTCTTTCTTCCTCGCATAGCACATAAAAAATTCAATCAATCACTTTTCTTTGGCCTCATTGACTCGCTTCATTTAAACCTGTTTTCCCACTTGTCCCAACTTCGATTCCATAAATTCTTTCGTGAAAAACAATTTCTAATGTTCAACAATGATTAACATACATTTGGAGCTTCTGGGTTTGGAAAGAGCTTTGTTCTTAGATGTCTTCAAGACATTTCTCACTGTTAAGCTCTAGGTTTCTGTAATAAAACTAAGGCACCGCAACATTGACCACTTGGTTCTCTACAGGATCACAGACTTCCTTTTTAACTACACAACATATGACTGCTAATGCAACCAGCTCATGGTTTTCCCACCCTTTCAGGCATGCGTCAATAATGTGCTTTAGCATGTTTATAGTTTCTGACCTGCATTAGCAGTTCATTCAATGTTGTTTCTAGTTCTACTATTTTTTGCTGCTAATTGTTCTGATAGTTCTAACATTGCATCATTTCGGACTAAATTCAATAACACTGTGTAATGGTTTTGCTAGAGTGTGGAGCTTTACTTTATAAATTTGAGCATTTCTCATAACCAGTCACCCTGTCCGTATTATTTTCAAAATATAGTCACCTTGACTTCTCCCTAGCATACAAGTACTCTGACATAGATATTACAACCTTTAACAAAAATTCATGGAAGTCTAATATTGACTACCTAACATGAAAATCTAGCGGCATGCTGCTGCATTTATTACACAATTTTTCCAGTGAAACTGAAAAGGCCTACCTATATCTGGCTTAATCTACGATATCCTTGTCCTTTGTGGGCCATGGCTGGTCTCTTTATAAATTCCCTCAAGAATGTGCACACCTGCTCAATGCATTTCATCCTGCCTGCTTACTGCAAACATCATAGACATGAAAAAACCAAATATCCTCCCTCACTCTTTGCCATAAGGTGTCTTCTGTCTTTTTCAATACACCGCAACTGGCTCTGATCGCACTTTGTTATACCTGCTACTTCATACTTGCATGCACCAACCACACTCATGAAGTCAGCATACGTCACCCAATATGGTCATATACGCATGCTCATTCCTGCTGAAAGCCTGCTGTGATTGGCACCACTGTCCCACTGCAGTATTTTTGGATACGGATTAAGAACGAAGCGACAGATGTTCCTCCATCCAAAGGCGGGGATCGATTATCATGCCATAGTGGTTAATCCCCTTTCATCTACGACGTCACACTAGCTGGTGCAAATTGGGTAACACCCATGTCATGAGACTCTGTTGATGCTAGTGGATGGAGGGCCTGCTTTGAGAAGGCATTTGCCACTTCATTCTTGAGTTTTATTCGAATGCAGTCGCCAGCCAACATTATTCACTATTGCTGTGCACATTCTAACTTCATTGCAAAAGTATGGTTGCATATATGTACTTGAAATTCTTGGTTGTCATCCTTGTGTTTGTTTGCTGAGGCTTGGGTTTCTTTCTTCATGTTAAGCATTCAGGCTATTGCATGTGAAGCTGTAAATACTTAGGTGTAATCATCACCTCAGATCTCAGATGGAATGAACATGTTTCATACATTACAAAAAAGGCTATGCAGAAACTAGGTTACATGAGAAGAACCCTGCGCAATTCTACACAAGAGATAAAACTCCTTGCCTTCAAAACTTTTATCAGACCCGTTCTTGAATACGCTTCTGTAGTCTGGGATCCGTGCACTCAATTAAACATTGCCAAACTTGAAAGCATCCAAAAAAAGGCAGCTCGATTCATCTATAACTCATATAGTTGGCGTACCTCAGCAACTGCACTTGTGGAAAAAGCTAATTTAGAACCATTACAATTGCGACGGTATTTTGAACGAATGAAATACATGCATCTACTCTACAATAGTAAGCTAGGTATAGATAGTAGCATTTATATCGAACATGTTATACGGCGATGTACACGATCAAACCATTCCAAAAAATTAAAAGAATATATGTGCCGAACAGATACCTTTCAAAATTCCTTTTTTCCGAGAACCGTCCGTCAGTGGAACGCTTTGCCTTGTGACGCTGTGGAATGCCCGACTGTCGAATCTTTCTTATCAAAATTGAAGTGCATAAGTTAACTCAACCTAAGCGTTTTTGGTTCCCGCTATTGATATTGCTTTGTGGTTGTGATTATTGTCATTGCTGATGGATCAGCGTATGTCTACCGTTAGTGTTTATTTACTAAAGCGTGCTATTGATGCCAGTGTTCTTGTGTTATGTGCCAGTGTTGTTTCTATATGCCTGAACAGCGCGAGCTTGTACAAAGCATTTTCTTTCTTATTTTTTCTTTTTTTCTCGGTGTTAATCTGCTCAAGCAGGTGGATGACACCACTGTTATCATTATCATATCTTGTAGCACTTTTTTGTACTTTCTTCACCATGTATGCTCACTCCTGCCAAAGGCCTTCTGCGAAGGCTGGCAGTACCTCTGAAATAAATAAATAAATAAATAAAACCCCTGTCTGGATTTAGTCTTACCTCTGGTAAGGCTAGAGGTTATAGTGGATGCACGTTTGTGTACTTGGCTCCTACCGCATGCTTTTTCCTCATTACTTTTCAGAAAAGATACTAAGCCAATTGGATGAAACATTAGCTTTTGCATTATCTTGTGCACCTGTTTTTTGTCCATATTTCCTGCTGTGTCATTTTTACTGTTCAACACAATGCACTGTTATATTCACAGGCCTCCGAGGACTTGGAGTAAAAGAATGCACAGCAACAGACGCTGATCATTATGGCTACTGGGCAATAAAATATGGCTGAGGGCAAAACAAGTGATTGAATTCCTTGACGTTCTTCTGTACTCGAAGCCTGTGCTGTGCATATTCCTTGCCCGCGTACTGCCTCGAGGTGCAATATTCTGAAGAAACGAGAACTGCAGCTGTTTGATTACGATTTGTTATTTTATGCGCTGTACAGCTTACAAGAACAGAATGAGTATGATGAAAGATCACAAAGTCACAGAGAGCACAAACTAATGACTTCACTACACATGAATTTTCTATCTTGCACGTACTGGAAATGACATTTCAAGTAACTTGCATACCAGAAAATGACACTTCTTTGTGACATGTTTATGTTATTGCATTGATCAGAGCCCAGTGTGTAATTTTCTCATAATGCACCTGTTATTTGAAATGTTATTCCCAGATCATGTACAAAATATTGAAGTTTCCTGTGTAATGAGCAACTGTTGGTCTTTGCTTTGTATCTCTGTCATATCTTCCATCATATTTGTTTTCTTGTAAGCTGTACAGCACACAAAATAAATGGTACAGCATCCAGCCCCCAACCTGAAAATAGATTGGCAGAATATCTGGTTAACATCCTCTGAATGTCTGGGAATCGTCGCATGTGGGCATAATATGAGCATTATATGGATCCACTATGATCAAAATGAACATTGTATGGACATTACATGGATGTAATATGAGCATTTATGAACATCGTATGGACATCTGATATCTTGTGGAGGATATTATATGAATATCCACTGGACATAACTTGGTTGGCTGGGTAGAAGTAGTAGATGAGTACAAGTATCTTGGGATGTGGATAAATAACGGTGCTGAGTATCTGACAGAGCATGAAAAATATGTAATGAATAAAGCTAGTATAGGAACGCAGCTGTCATGAAATATAGGGCACTGTGGAATTACAATATGAAGTGGTAAGAGTGATCTGGAAAGGGGTGATGGTTCCTAGCCTGACTTTTGGTAATGGGGTCCTGTGCATGAGACCACAGATGCTCAAGCAAGGTTAGAAATTAAACAACGTGGCGTATATTGCGGCTAGCTTTGGGAGCACATGGCAATACGTCAAATCAGGGGGTACAGTGTGATATATGGGATGGGCGTCGTTCGAGAGCAGATAAGCTAGCAATAAGATAGCATTTGAGGAGCGATTGAGAAAAACGGGGGAAAAGCAGTGGGCTAGGAAAGTTTTCAGATACCTGTATATAAGTAATATGTTGACACGAAATAGAGAAAGCGAACTAGAAAATTGACAAGCAAAATTAAATGTATACAGCAGTAAGGGGAGGGGGGGATCAGTTATATAGGTTAAGAAAAAGGTTAAAGAAACAGAGAGAGCTCTGTGAAAACATGGATGCTGACGAAATCGGCACCGGGAACATACAGGATTTTTAAGCAGGATTGCCAAAGAAAATATCTATGATAATTGTAGGGGAAGCTCTTTGTTGCCAGGACGGGAGTTTTGCGGACTAAGACATATTGCCAATTAAGGTTCCTTGCACCACAGCGATACCACGGCTGCACCCAAATCAATCGCGGACAGTGGTGCAGGGGGCGCTGTGAATCGAAGGCTTTGGTGCAGCGCACCGTGAACCGGTGCCGGCGGAGCAGAGAACCACGCCTGAATCGAACAAACATATCGAGTCAGGTACCACGAGATAGACACGTACGTAGTACGTACGTTATGCGTTGCGTGTGGAGAGGAGGAGGAAACAGCTGAACACTTGATACTTTTCTGTAAAGGGCTTTACAGTGGAAAGCAGCGGGGCTGATTAACACAAGGCATTGGGGTTTAAGAACAGTGAAGGGAAAGTAGATTTTAAGCGGGTAGGAGTAACCAAGCGAAGGGTATCTGATTGGTGGCTAAAATTAAGACAACAGTAAAATTTCGTAAGTCATGGCTAGGTGACTTGAGCCACCGCCCGATTTAAAGGGTTCAGCCGTGTCCATCCATCCACCCATCCATCCATCGGAGAAGAAACAGCGCCGACAGCGCGTCGTAGGTATTGTGCGTGAAGACTGATAAGTTTCCTCGCCTCAACCGCTGGCTCATTTGCGATGAAACTGCACGCAGAGCTTGCGTACTATGGTAACTTTTGTATCGTAGCAAGTTTGACAACGGTACTTACTTAGTTGAGCCGTGCATGATGCGAAAACGTAATCGTCTACGTAGAGATCGGCGAACCAAAACCCGCAGACGACGTTTTTTCGCAGAATGGCGGTAGTGGCGCCATCTGTTTTCGGCAGTCGAAAGCGTCACGACAAGGACAAGGCCGCCGAGACGAGCGCTGCAAGAAGCGCGGGTCCTTTGAATATGCCGTTTCGTCTGCTTCAACTGAAGCCGAAGAAGACGAAGACACCGAGCTGTGTGGACGTATTCTACATGGGCTCTCGCTTCACAGCCAACTTTTGGCGGAAATACTGCATTCTCTGAGCTGCCGTTTTTGGGAAATCTTCGGAGCATTGCCCCGTACCCGCGAACAGCAGTTCTGGCAAGTCAACGCCCTTTTCTGTGTGCCTTACGGACTTCTCTACACGCTGCCGTGCCCTCAGGGCCCTGGGCCCTGCGCTCGCTTGTTCGAGCCAGCCGGCCGCTCACACGACCTCAACTATGAACTACACCGTCGTGGGGGATGACATTTCGCCCGCGGAGCTGGCGTCCGGAGAATGGGAAACCGTTCTTCGCCTACAAGACCGCGCCCGGCGCCTGCAGCAAGACGCCGCCAACGATGACTCCGGCGTTCCTGCCAAGAAGAAACGGAAGCCGCCCGCTATCAAAAGGCGAGTGCCGCTACCGCAACTCCCAAAGAGCGACTACAAAATAGTCTGCCGTCCGCGAGGCTGGAACTTAAACGACTTTGCGCCACGCCAACTCGAACTCGCCATGTGCGCGGCAGCCAAGGTTCCTCTTCAGGCCGCACTAACTGAAGACACCATGCGTGTTAATTCTAATAACAACATGCTCACTCTAAGCACCCCGGCACGCCAGCGAGCTGCAATGTACTCCGAAGTCAAAGCGTTCCAGCTTGGAGATCACACCTATGAAGTGGCGACGTATGTAGCAGCGCCAGACGACTCAGTCAGAGGTGTCATTTATCAAGCCTACGACGGAAGCTCGCCGGAGGAAGTCCGACAAGGCTTCATTACTCGCAACCCGGGTGTCGTGATCCTCGACGCTCGTCAGTTGGGTCGTTCAAAAACGATCCAGATAACATTCCAAGGGAACAAAGTTCCGAGCCAGATATACTATTGGGGATCCGTATTCCATGTGCACCCTTACCGGGAACAAGTCGAAACCTGCTACAACTGCAGGAGAGTCGGACATAGAGCCGACGTCTGCTACAGACCCAAAGCCAACCTGTGCCACCGATGTGGCGAGAACCATCCTGCACCTCCTGATGGGGAGCCACTCACATGTAAACCCGACTGCATCGTGTGCCATGGGGCACACCACACCGGGAGCCGGAATTGCAAGCACCGCCTCGTGGTCCGGAGACAACAATCACATAGGCTTAACGAGGGTGCGGCCCAGCATCACGTGGAAGGTGCGGCCCAACATCACGTGGAGCATCACCCGAGATCCAGGCACCGATCTTCGAGCCGGGCGAGGAACCAAACATGGAACCAGGGCAGAGATAGATCCAGTTCCTTCCCGCCGCTGAGTGGGGCGGCTGATAGAGAAGAGCACAAGTTCAGACCGAGGCAGAAGCAGCAGAACCAACAAAAAGGTGAGCTGGCCAAATCCGGCCTCCCAACAGATGAGCGCTCGGGAGAAGGAACTTGTAGAACAATTCCACAAAGAGCTTAAGGCGCGTGACGAGGAAAACGCCAGACTAAAGAAAGAAATGGCGGAGCTTCGTCGGCTTGTCATGGCCTCGAGAGAGCAAAGAGCACAGTCACAGCAAACACCTGTGCAAACCCCTCTTAAAGCACCCATTCCCGCATGCGAGGCTATGGAAACAGACAAACGCACCGCAGTTAAAAGACCCCCTCCCCCCGCGGAGAATACCCAAAACAAACGAGCTGCCGAAGCCTCTGCAGGCGATGTACCGCAGCCGGCTACGCCCGCTCCATTAAGAGCTAACCATAATGCAATCACTACAAGAGTGGATAGCATTCAGAACAAGGTAGACAGCCTAGAGGTTAGAGTAGGAAACTTAGAGGCTAAGGTAGATGCCTTAGCAGTGGAATTCAGACCGTTCCAAACTCAAGTAATGTCTATGTTCCAACAAGTGATGGAGAAGCTGACCGCATTGGAGAACAGCTTAACATCATTACAGCAAAGAGTGGATCACCAATATGGCCCCGTCGCAACAAATTGGGGTATGGCAGTGGAATTGCAGAGGCTTCCGGCGCAAACGGGGGAATCTGCAGTTTCACATTCAAGCACAACAACGTCCACCAGACAATATTGCTCTATACAAGAAGCTAGTGGCGCGGTCAAATTACCGGGCTATAAGGCGTTTCTTCCGCCAGGATATGATGCCGGCTCAATTACGGGCGTGTCCACCGCCGTATTATTGCAACGCAATATTACTGCTCTACAGCACTCCATAGAAAGTTCAAAGGAAGACTACGTCCTCCTTGAGATTTTACCCAAGAAACGAGGAGATATAAATTTGTTTCTGCTTAATGTATATAGCCCACCCAAAGATAAGGGTACCGGTATGCCGGAATTACTTATCAAGACTGAAACTAGCGACTAAAGCCCAGCTATTAATAGTAGGGGACTTTAACGCACCACACCTGGAATGGGGATACACTAGAGCCGGTCCCAAAGGCAACAGGGTATGACAAGTGGTCCAAAATCTAGGCCTAACTTTCCTGAACAACCCCCAAGAAATCACGAGACTAGGCAACAGTATATGTAAAGACACGTCGCCAGACCTAACCCTGGCAAAGAACATACAAAACCGAACATGGACTAACACAGGACACATGCTAGGCAGTGACCATTACATTATATCTACCACCTTTGAGACAGCAAAGCATAAATCAGTCTTCAACAAAGTAAAAATTACGGACTGGGACAAGTTAAGGGTAATAAGAGAACAAAGACAAAAAGATGAAAGCACAGACCCAATAATTGAACATCTCGGGGACTGGGTGGAATCACTAAAAATGGACATTAAGGCTACCACAGCCGAAATCGGCATGGAAGAAGGACAAGTCACTGACTCTAGGTTATTGCATATGTGGGAAGCACATTTCAGCTTGCAAAACCGCTGGAAGAGGAACAAACACAACAAAAATCTTAAAAAGAGAATTGCACAGTTGCAGAGACTAATTGAAAAATAAATATACTCTAGAGCTTCAACACAAACAATGGGAGCAAATTTGCGACCGCATGAATGGCAAGCTCGCGTGCAGGAAAACTTGGCATTTGCTAAGGCACCTTCTTGACCCCACAGAGGCTAAATCAACTAAACGAGGTCAACTTATGAGATTAGTGCATTAGTATCAAGGCACCACAGAGGAGTTCTTAACGGAACTACGAGATCGATACTTAAACACAACCCCAAATGGACCGCTGCCAAACTATCAGGGAACACCAAACGAAGACTTGGACGCTGAGATTACGGAGTCGGAAGTGTGGCTTGCCATGGGGCAACTACGCACCACGTCTGCAGCCGGGCCTGACGGTGTTACTAACAAAGCACTTAGAAACTTGGATGCAGGGTCAGTGACAGCACTCACTGATCTCATGAACAAATACTGGACAGACGGAAACATTCCACAAGAATGGAAACATGCAAAGATTACATTCATTCCAAAGCCAGGCAAGAAATTGTGTATAGAGAATCTACGCCCAATCTCTAACATCCTGCTTAGGAAAGTTAATGGAACATATAATTCTCAATCGGCTACAAGAATACGCTGAGGACAATAACTTACTCCCTAACTCCATGCTAGGCTTCAGGGCTAATCTTTCTACCCAACATGTTATGCTGCAACTCAAGGCAGACATAATAGACATGGAACGCAGCAGAGGAACTAAAGCCATATTAGGCTTGGATTTGAACAAGGCGTTTGATAATGTCACGCACGATGCTATCTTAAGGAATCTCTCGGACATCAACCCAGGGGAAAGAACTTTCCAGTACATCAAGTCATTTCTCAGTAACAGAACGGCAGAGATAGCAGTGGGAGAGATTAAATCAGACTCTATCTCACTTGGAGGTAAAGGAACGCCACATGGCTCAGTCCTGTCACCCTTCCTATTTAATCTCTCACTAATTAAAATTCCTTCTAAATTAGCAGCCATCCCGGGGCTGCAACACACATTCTACGCAGATATCACTTTATGGACCACAACTGGCAGCGATGGTCAGATAGAGGATACCCTGCAACAAGCTGTAGACATAATACAAGACCTGGCGGGTAAAGCAGGGCTAACCTGCTCGCCCTCCAAGTCCGAATTATTTCTAATCAGATACAAACCAAGGGGCCCTCGAGCAAAAAATTACAAACCTCCGCCTCCACTGAAAATCTGGGTGGAAAAGGAAGTTCCCTGTAAAGGAAGTTCAAACTATAAGAATCCTAAGACTCTTCCTTTAGTCGAACTGGAAGAACAAGGAAACACTACAAAAACTCCAGACAACCGTCAATATGACGGTAAGACTAATTAGACGAATTGCAAGCAAAAGGACGGGAGTGAAGGAGACAGAACTTTGCAAAATAGTACAAGCATTTGTAATAAGCAGGCTTGTCTACGCACTCCCATACTTAAAATTAGACAGTAGTGAAAAAGCCAAAGTAGAGTCTATGATTAGAACAGCATACAGGTAGCATTAGGGCTACCGAACTGTACCTCCACCGAAAGGTTTCTGGGCTTGGGAGTGCACAACACCTTAGACGAGCTTACAGAAGCACACTTAACAATGCAGAGAGGCCGGCTTTCCCGCACCAAAGCAGGAAGAACCATACTTGATCGTTTAGGACTAGGCATACAGTTGCCACCCCAAGATACCAAAACACGATACCTAAACGCATCCCTAAGGTAATAAGAGTTAAGCCACTAGCTAAGGATATGTATCCTGCTCACCACGAAGGGAGAAGAAGGGCTAGGGCAAAAGCTCTACACAACATATACAACGAAGATGAACATGCAGTATATGTAGATGCCGCAGAATATCCCCAGAAACAAGCGTTCGCACTAACGGCGGTGGATACGCAAGGTAAACTGATAGTCTCCGGCACTACCATAACGAAATCCTCGGAAACGGCAGAAGAGGCGACAATCGCCCTTGCTATCATTAACACAGAAGCTACTACCATACTCAGCGACTCTAAATTTGCCATACGCGATTATGCGAGGGGCAGAATTTCTCAGGCAGCAATGAGCATATTGGGTCAAACCAAAGACTTAGACAGAATTATTGAATTGATATGGGTCCCGGCTCACTCGGGGAACCCTGGTAATGAAACGGCACACATAACAGCTCGAGGATTCGTCAGCCGAGCAGGGGACGCTGTCGTAGCTGAGAGTTTTTCAAAGGACGGCCTATCATCTTTTCACGATATTACTAATCATTTTAAACTTGAAAGGAGGATATTCCCTCCTCCAGACAAAGCCTTTAATAAGGAGCAGGAGTCTACTTGGAGGCGACTCCAGACGCGATTCTTCATGACGCCTTACCTGTTGTCAAAATTCTACCCCGGTGAATACGACCCTGCATGTACATTATGTGGTGATTTAGCCACTTATGATCACCTATTGTGGAATTGTAAAGAGGAGCCGCCCCCGAAATCTCTAATACAGGTTCCTACTCTCGAGCAGTGGGAGGCCGTGTTGGTCAGCTCAGACTTGGGAGTTCAAACCCGGGTCATTGAATGGGCTACCCAGGTCGCTGTCAGCCGTGGACTGATAGCCACCTAGCACGGATCGTCTTCATTCTGCCTTTTCTGACGAGTTAAATGTTTTCTTATCCAATCCAACTGAAGCGCTCACAACATTTTCGGCTAATTGAGCGGGAAAAAAAAATCAGAACAACTGATTTAACGAGGCTTTACCTTTCAAATTATATTGTTTGCAACGCTCGTATCGGCGGCCTTGTCGTGACGCTTTGGACGCAGTGAACTAAAGCAGCGATACACAAAAGACAAGGCCTGCCAAACATGTGCCAAAACAGCCAAACAACCACGCCGGTCGTGCAAACAGCCAACCAAGCTAAGGTGGCTAGAGTGGGCCTAGCCAAGCGCCACTAGGGTCCCTAGAAAGTAAAGTATTTCTAGGGACCCTAGCTACAGTGTTCTAGAAGTTTGTAGTGGCAAGAGCGAAGCGGGTTTCGGCGGGAGGAGCTGAAGCAAAAAAAGCGGTCGGCCGCTCGGGGCGCTGCCGTCGAATACTGGAGGAGAAAAGCGAGCCGTCTGCTTCACCGCGTCGCTGTATTGAGCGGGTTTGAGCGTTGCCGTTGGAAAAAAGTGGCGATTTCGGCTGCTTGGAGTAGTTGGGGTAAGAACAGCAGATAACAATATTCCTTGGGGGACGCAAAGATGAGCAAAAAGACAACAAAACTCGGAGAGCGCCCCTCAGACATTTGGCCCTGCTCAATTAAAAGCCACCTGCGAACACGCACGCTGAACGAGACACCCTGAGGAAACATTGCTGCACAGAGGCCCAGAGAGTGAAAAAGCGTATGGGACAGAGAAAGTGCAGTGCATAGTAAGCTCGGCGGCCAACGAATGCAAAAGTTGACAAACAAAAGTGAGGGGTAGCAGAGGGGCGAAGGGGAAGAAGATGGGTGGAATGAAGCGAGGGAGGGGTTGCGAAATCACATAGGAACAGCGAGAAAGCGGCGGTAGAACCAGAAAGAAAGGGTGTGAAGAACTGGAAAAGGGACCTGGGGTGAAGAAGAAGAAGAAGAAGAAGAAGAAGAAGAAGAAGAAGAAGAAGAAGAAGAAGAAGAAAAAAAATGAGGCGTGAAGAGGAATGCAGCAGGGAGATGTCCCGTACTTCAGTGCTTTTGCCCCTCGAATTTTTTATCAGCTTTCAAATTGTGGTAAGTTCATCTTGTCCGTACAGTCTTTTTTTCTAGCCTTCCCCGTTCCTCCTGCTTCGCTACTTGGAAATAAATGCTCAGTTGAAAGCCAGCACTCGTCAGTGTGTCCGTGTTGTGTCTCTCCCGTGCTGTCTTCTCATCGCTGGAACAAGGCGTGTTTTGCATCGCGTGTTCTGTGGAATAGTGTGCTTCTCCTTGTTCGTTATTCGGCCACGCTAGTGCTTTGTAATAAACTCAGACACATTTTCATCCAAAAACAAATTTTAAAACCCAACGTTGCGGAGCCAGCTGGGCTCCTTCTTCAGGGGTGAATGTGGGCAGTAGTTAGCGTCTTTAAGTATGCATGGATGGGAGCAGCAGGAGGCCGAAAAAAGAAAAGCGCTGATGCGAAAGAAGCGGGCAGGGCGGGGGTTATGGCTGCGATTCACATTAGGGTGTGTAGAACAACGGTACGTTGTCGGATTGACGCAGTCAATGGCTGTCAATGGCGACTTAAATTGTCTCCTTTGAGCCGAAGAGCGAATTAAGTTCCCTGTGCATATACTGCGGCCAGGTTTCCTTTTGTGCGTTCGATGTCCCAGGAATGTGCCAGGATTCTGGGACTAGCCGTTTTTGAGAATTTTTTTTGGTTCAGAAGATGGCACGCACGTACGAGGTTTCGTCAAAGTTGATTCTGTGGTTTGAGTCTTCGGAATGTCCGGGTACACAGGACTGCGCTCTCTTGCGAAGTTGCGGACGTCGTTTTTATGTTGCCGAATTCTTTCCTTAAGTTTTTCAGAAGCGCGAAGCCGCGAAATATCTTAAACTTGGCGCACCACGTAAGTCGCACTTTCCACGACATTTTTATTTCGTTTCCTATATATATTTTTCACATGAACGTCATTATTTTCAAAGTGTGTTTACTTCTAGGTTGTCACAGTATGTAACTATTTAACATGTATAGGACTGCATATATAATACACCTGTTCGTGATTTTGTAACACGATTTCTCATGCGTGCATTTTTATTGTATTTAAGATTCGATTATTTAATGTTGCGGTAAATATACACGTCTTTGTAATCTTTTATTGCGGAAAGGTATTCTGTTTTCATGATTTCTTTTCTCGTGCTTGTTCAAGTTTTGTAGTGAGCACATTGCTTTCACGTCTGAATATATGTAGGCATTCCTTTGCGTTTGGAGTGCAGTTCTGATGCACAGAAAGCAGCAACTGCATAGATTTACAAAATCGTCGTGTCTGATCGAGAAGCGTCTTAGTTTTACATTTTCACTAAATTCATTTTCGTCTTTCTCAACTAGCTGCAATCAATTTGTTCAGTGCTGTGATGTCATGCAACTATATTATATCCGGCTATTAATTGTTCTTGTTCCGCCACTGTAAAAAACCAGGCTCAGTACGCCTGTGAATTTATATTGCAAAGAAACAAATAAAGGAAGAATATGGACAAATTAATATTGCGATGTGTTGTTATCATAACGAGTGCCGTGAAGTGAAACCGTCGAGGTCATCTCCGGACCTATAGCAATAACTATCCCATTTCGTCGGGAACACATTCAGCCTGACCTTCCTGAAAATAAGAAAAATGAAACCTTGGAAGAACAGAGGTAAGCAGTTGGCCTTTTTTCCCGAAATTAAGCGAGCTTGCAACTCCCTGATTTCCTTCTAAAAGCCTCAGTCATTTCTTTTGTGCCTTACATCAGCAGCCAAGCGGTGATGCATAAAAAAAGGGGATACTTACGCGATAATGCCACAACAAACAGCGTGACTCTCCGATCGGCCCCCCTTAGCCACGCACCGCGCGCAGCGGCAACGCGCTCGCTTCTGCTCCGGATGGATGGACGGATGGATGGATACGGCTGAACCCTTTGCATCGGGCGGTGGCTCAAGCCACCTAGCCATGTCTTGTGAAATTTTACTCCTGTCTTGCTTTTAGCCACCAATCAGACAACCTTCGCTTGGTTACTTCTAACCTCTTAAAATCCACTTTCCCTTCACTATCCCTAAACCCTAATGCCTTGGGTAAGTCAGCCCTGCTGCTTTCCACTGTAGGGTGAAGCCCTTTACAGAAAAGTATCAAGTGTTCAGCCGTTTCCTCCTCCTCTTCGCACGCAATGCACAAAGTGTCTATCTCCTGGTACCTGACTCTATACGTCTTAGTCCGCAAAACTCCAGTCCTGGCCTCAAACAACAAAGAGCTTCCCCTACAATTATAATATATATTTTCTTTGACAATTTCCTGTTTAAAGGTCCGGTATGTTCCCAGTGCCGATTTCGTCAGCATCCCTGTTTTCCACAGAGTTCTCTCTGTTTCTTTAACCTTTTTCTTAACCGATAATTGCTGATTTGCCCCCTTACTGCTGTCCAGATATTTGCTTGTCAATTTTCTAGTTCGCTTTCTCCATTTCGTGTCAACATTCTTTATATACAGGTATCTAAAAACTTTCCTAGCCCACTGCTTCTCCATCTTTCTCAATCGTTCCTCAAGTGCTATCTTACTGCTAGCCTCTCTGCTCTCGAAAGACGCCCATCCCATATCACCCTGTACCCCCTGATTTGGTGTATTGCCATGTGCTCCCAAAGCTAACCTCCCTACTCCCCGTTGTTTAATTTCCAGCCTTGCTTGAACATCTGGCCTCATACACAGGACCGCATTACCGAAGGTCAGGCTAGGGACCATCACCCTTTTCCAGATCCCTCTTAGCACCTCATACCTATTGTAATTCCACAGTGCCCTATTTTTCATGACAGCTGCATTCCTACTAGCTTTATTCATTACATATTTTTCATGCTCTGTCAGATACTCAGCACTGTTATTTATCCACACCCCAAGATACTTGTACTCATTCACTACTTTTAGCACGAACTCCTGTATTCTATGCTCGCCGCCCTCTTCATTAAATATCATGACTGCAGATTTTTCCTTACTATTCTTGAAACCTAATCTATCTCCCTCTGTACTGCATATGTCTAACAACTTCTGCAGGTCTTCCTTGTTGTGAGCCATTATCACTATATCGTCCGCGTATATTAGTCCCGGTAATGCCTGCTTAATCAATTCCCCTTGCTTGAAAAAAGATAGGTTGAAGCCTAGTCCGCTCCCCTCTAGCTTGGTCTCCAACCCTTGCAGGTACAACATGAACAACAAAGGGGACAGAGGACATCCTTGTCTAAGCCCCCGCTGTATCTCTACAGGCCCTGATACATTTTTTCCCCATTTTATGAGCATTCTGTTACCTCTCTCTATATATATATATATCTTTTAAAAGATTAATTACTCCATTTTCCACATCCAATGTGCCCAGTATGTCCCACAAATGCTCCTGAGTAACGTTGTCATAGGCTCCCCTAATATCCAGAAATGCTAGCCATAAGGGCCTATGTTCCTTTTCCGCAATTTCTATACACTGTGTCAATGAAAATAGATTGTCCTCCAACCTCCTTTGTTTCCGGAACCAATTCTGTAGTTCCCCTAACACCCCCTCGTTCTCCACCCAAGCCTGGATGGATGGATGGATACGGCTGAACCCTTTACATCTTGCGGTGGCTCAAGCCACCTAGCCATGTCTTGTGAAATTTTACTCCTGTCTTGCTTTTAGCCACCAATCAGATAACCTTCGCTTGGTTACTTCTAACCTCTTAAAATCCACTTTCCCTTCACTATCCCTAAACCCCAATGCCTTGGGTAAGTCAGCCCCGCTGCTTTCCACTGTAGGGTGAAGCCCTTTACAGAAAAGTATCAAGTGTTCAGCCGTTTCCTCCTCCTCTCCGCGCGCAATGCACAAAGTGTCTATCTCCTGGTACCTGACTCTACACGTCTTAGTCCGCAAAACTCCAGTCCTGGCCTCAAACAACAAAGAACTTCCCCTACAATTATCATAGATATTTTCTTTGACAATTTCCTGTTTAA
The DNA here is from genome assembly GCF_052857255.1 of Amblyomma americanum. Taxonomy (NCBI): domain Eukaryota; kingdom Metazoa; phylum Arthropoda; class Arachnida; order Ixodida; family Ixodidae; genus Amblyomma; species Amblyomma americanum. The sequence goes on along the minus strand of NC_135497.1, from coordinate 11,529,526 downwards.
AGGTCCGGTATGTTCCCAGTGCCGATTTCGTCAGCATCCCTGTTTTCCACAAAGCTCTCTCTGTTTCTTTAACCTCTTTCTTAACCGATAATTGCTGACTTGCCCCCTTACTGCTGTCAAGATATTTGCTTGTCAATTTTCTAGTTCGCTTTCTCCATTTCGTGTCAACATTCTTTATATACAGGTATCTGATAACTTTCCTAGCCCACCGCTTTTCCTCCATCTTTCTCAATCGTTCCTCAAATGCTATCTTACTGCTAGCCTCTCTGCTCTCGAAAGACGCCCATCCCATATCACCCTGTACCCCCTGATTTGGTGTATTGCCATGTGCTCCCAAAGCTAACCTCCCTACTCCCCGTTGCCTAATTTCCAGCCTTGCTTGAACATCTGGCCTCATACACAGGACCTCCTGATTTTGTGTATTGTCATGTGCTCCCAAAGCTAACCTCCCTACTCCCCGTTGCCTAATTTCCAGCTGCCTAATTTCCAGCCTTGCTTGAACATCTGGCCTCATACACAGGACCGCATTACCGAAGGTCAGGCTCCAGGAGTCTACGCCAGCGCCACACCGCGGCAACCGCTTCTAAAGCCTCACGGGAGCGCGCCGCTTTTGCCGCTGCACCTTGTAGAACACACAGGACCGCATTACCGAAGGTCAGGCTCCAGGAGTCTACGCCAGCGCCACACCGCGGCAACCGCTTCTAAAGCCTCACGGGAGCGCGTCGCTTTTGCCACTACACCTTGTAGAACACTGTACCCTAGCGCCACTATAGAGGCTAGAACCTTCTAGCCTCTATAGCGCCACCACTGACTTTTGCTTTGATTTGGCTATAGTGCCTAGAATATACTGGCTAGTGTGCCGACCGTGGCCACCCTGGTGGCACCGCGAGCGATGAATGCCGACGGCCGCCGCATGGAGCGCTGCAAGTCAGGAGGGTGCCGCCGAGCCGCAACGCTCTCGCAACATTGGCAAGAAGCCTAGTGCATTTTCGCTTTCGTTCAGCTGTAATCGACCAAAGCTGTCATGGAGGCAGCTGATTATAGGTTTCAGGGTATGTTTTGAGTCTCTGTCGAGGAGCTGCACATTTAACACTTGTCGCTTGCGCGAAATCTGCTGTGAAATTCAGCACAACTTCGTGTTTCGAAACACGAAACTTGTGCTGTACATATCTTTTAGATATATATGAAGTACTTTTTCGGTAACATTTTCTCTAATAACGTAGGCGAAACGCTTCGGTTAATTTTATTGGATTATATTTAGGTGTTCTCGCTGTGTACGTACTACATTTGCGAACGAGTAAACACATGCAATGTGAATAACGCAGGAAACACAGTCGTGCAACACTCGTTTTTATTCGCGTGCAATATCAATCGCGGACATGTTACAGAAGTACAGCAAGCAGGGCCCATATGTGCACATGAGAAGCATTTATTGGCAGCGACGCAGTTTTAGAAACTTATGCCGCTGCCTTTGCGCTTCCCTCTCTTTGTTGAGGCCCTTGACAAAAAAACGAAACCTTAAGAGAACATAAAACTTTACAACGGTATATAAAACTGCCTTTTCATGCTCTGAGCAGCCAAGTTGAGGAAAAGACAGTGTCTGTAGCTGACTCGAAAATGCAACTAAACTCATTTCATGAAGCTTGTTTTTACTAAAAAACACAGTAAAGGCATCTTCCATGGCTTTTACAGCAGTTGACAAGCTCTGGCTGGGGTACACTAGGCCCCCATTGTCAAAATGGCTAATAAAGTACGAAGCGGCGTCGGCACTTGCTTCAGCTTTGCTTACACATAGGCAGCCTGCACACTGTGGACAGCAGTTCTTAGCAATGATCTTTCTTGCCACGTAGCCTGTAGTGTAGTAGATCAAAGCACTGTGGCTCTTCTTCTCTATGCATGATGCATGGTCACTGCTAGACACGACAGCTTGAACTACATCTTCAGCTTCACTGACGTTTCCGTGGTCAAGAAGGTCATCTATTTTGTCTGAAAGGAACTTACTCGTAGTTTCACACACCTCCTTTGGGCTCAGCAGTGCTTTGATTACGTCTGGGGTGCAGTTCACTCCTCTTGGTGGCTTTGCCAGGTTGTAGAATGCGAGTAAATTCACAGTCATCAGAAACTGTGACACTGTCGGATGGTCGTTACAGCCAGACGACTGTCTAATTATACCAAAAAGGTTTTCAAGCTTATCCTGGCTTAATCTGGATGTTAAAAAATACTTGAAACCCACAGTCGACGTCAGGTAGGACAACAAGCCAAGTGTACTCTTGATGGTAACCCTTAGCCCAGCAGACGTGCTTTCTCTAAGAAAACCACCACCAGCTGGTTTTGCAGTTTGCTCCCATTCCTGCAGATACTCTAGGAAGCCTTTCAGAAATTGCACATTTGGACTGTCAGGCTTGAGTGCCTTCTCGCTTGTTCGCGATGTCATAACAAGAATCAGGTTATTCATATCTTTTACGAAATCTACTGTCGGCTGCACGGTCCTATGTGAGGCTTCAATGTGTTCTCTATAAATGAAAAGTCCTTTGATGACCTGGTCGCTGAAGAGCTGAAATGCGATGTCCACTTTCATTTTTTCAAAGCAGTTTGGCTTAAGGTGTGCATTTGTCAGGCTTGGCATAACTTTCAGTGTAACATTTTCTCGACCCGCTTCGAAGGCTGCTAGTACAATACCGATGTGAACATGCCCAGCTGGTGCCAGGTATCCTTTTCCAACAAATCCATTTCTCACATTCTTCAAAAGGTGTGGAAAATCTGACAAAAAATAGAGCTGCCTTTTAGGATCCACTGGGTGTTTGGTGCTGCTCCGAACGTGGCTTGGAGAACCTTTGAAAAAAAACAACTCGCGATCAGTTTCTTCATCACAATATTTAAACATTAGAAACATGAAATCTGCACTAGCACCATGCACACTCTAAACAATCTTGCATTTTGCGTGAAATTACAGCCTTACCCTGTATTCAAAACAGCCGCCACATGCTCCTATATTTCAGCTGGCGCCGTCGCATGTTATGCAATCCACGAACAGGCCAGCCTTTTCCGCAAGGACTGTGGTTTCCAAAATGATTTTCGCCAGTGTTAGGGCCTTCACATTGCCCTTTGAGGCAAAAACACCGAGGATTTGCGTCCATTTTCCTGCGGAAAGGTAATCTCTCACAAATGTACGTGCGTTTTACGTATAAAGTTGCGAACTGTAACCAAGAGAAAAAAAAAGTTTACCAGTAAATGGCTGAAACAGCACAATCATCCCATGGTCTGCCAGCACATTCTTCTGGTAAGCAGGTGTATGACCTCCAAGGTCAACAAAGCCTTCAATATCACCTGAATTGTAAAAAAAAAGCACAGGAAAAACACCTTGTTTTATGCGCAGACATCTCTCAACACAGATTAGAATATGGCAAAGTGCTAAACCAGCATAAAAAGAAACACGTGCTAAAAGACTTGACGATCGAATATTACCAGAGCACTGCACGGCTCGAGCAATATTGTAATGCTTAGCAGAACATCGTATTTTTCTCATACTGTAAAAGCTCGCTGATTCGTGCTTCAATGGACCGGAAAAAATGTTCGCATAGTCTGAAATTAAGTTCGAACTATCGAATGACCCCGAAAAAAAAACTGTCAAGAACCGCTTGCATCGCGGTAAATTTATTTGGTGAAAGACTTGGCAGTAGTTGCTTGTTATTTTAGATGAGAACGGCGCAACAATAACTATTTTTAGCGGTGGAGCTCTACCGCTAGTGCATCGCACGCCGCAAGCGCGGAAGATTCACGGGCGATGAATACGGCATTGCTCAGCAGCTCCGAAGCGGCAAGAAAAAAATGTGGATAGGGAAGATTAGCGAAACAGCCAACCAACGCTATAAACGGCGCGTAGCTGGGTTTGGCTGGCTGGCTAGTGCGGTTGGGCGCACGTTTCAGAAAAGCAAAATCGAAACTATCAGTGTGTCCGCTCTTGTAGATGAGGCCGTCCGTCCGCCATCACGCCTGCCGTGCAGCGCAAGTCAGAGATGCGCGAGTGATTCTGCAGCCCAGAATTCAGCTTTGAGGGGGGCTATTTGGACGACCGCTTGCCGAACCGATACCTGTATGTACACAACCTCCTTTGGGAGCCTGTTCGAATTAATCGGTGCGAGACCCGTAGCTTCCGAAACAGCGGGCGTGCAACGCCATAGACTTGCATAGCGTTGGCCGGGACCGCGCCGGCAGTTCGATTTATGCGGATTTTCGCATTGCGGGGTTTGAATCAAAGAGCTTTTACCGTATACACAGAACGCTCCAAGAATTCATTGCAGCTATACTCACCAGCTGATTTCACATTTAGGTACTCCGAAAGCTTTATTTCGTCAATGACGAGGCCACCGTGACGACTGTAAGCATCCATGGTCTTTGTTTTTTCATTTAGGGCATCGAATACCTTTGTACTGAGGCCAAAGCCACCCTTGAAGCGCTGTAGGTACTTTTTCAAGCAAGTTCGCCCTGGCAGAACCATAATAGATTGTCTGCTTAGTGTTCATACAACTTCGGGCTTCGCATCCTCATCAGCATACATTATAAAATCCACTCATCATCGTATCGCATTCCCTTGTGTGATTTTCGCCTTGCAGCAAGGAAACAACTCTTTATAACCAGCTGCTGCTTTGAGGGAAGAGATTTAATTTTGCTGTTAAATGTCTTTTCACTAAGAGCCTCATTTCGCTCTTTCATGTGAGCCACCTGTATCCTTGCATTTGCCAATCTTTTCTTGGTTCTTGACAGGCTTCGAGAAATGTTCCTGCACTGTTTCTTTTCATCAGATTTTCTGGCAATTTCATTTGTGCTTTGCTTTTTTCTGCACGCTTGGTTTTGAGCCAGAATCCTTTGGTACTTGCAGAAAGCGCAGGATTCACCTTCAGACCTCACAGATAATGAACACTTCTCAGAAAAAATCATGCCTTTGTAGGAGGTGTGCTTTCCTGAGGCCGGCTTTATGCCGCATCCATCACAAAGATTTGTCAAGGCAACTTCCTTGATCAAAGTTTCGGCCTCTTCGCAAGTTGTGACGATGTGTTTTGACTTTTCCCTTCCCCTGAGGTAAACCGTGGCTACCACTGTTTGTCCATCAAGTAATGGCTTTGCAAATGCTACCATCTTTTCAATGAAGAGGTTAGCGAAGTTATTTTTTTTCAGCCTCACAATAGTCGTACGCTAATGAATCGACTGTCACGGATGGCACTTTCATCCATGTCACTGGAACAGCGACGTTGGAGAATGGATGGAGACGATCGTTGGTTGTTCGTGGTCGTTCGTCACCAGCATTTTGCGCTTCGCCAGCGCTTCCTTCTGCAGAAACACAGCGTGGGATGGTGCACTTTTCAGTTACTGCAGCTCCGCTGTTGGTGTCAGATGCTTCCATGCTCACCGATTCAGCATTATCAATGCCTGAGCACAACTCGGAGGCTTCCGACGCAGCACGCCTGTGACGCTTTGCTGGAGGCTCTTGCTGGCACAGATTTCTAGTTTTCCTTTTAGCTGACACTTTAGCAGAATGTGTTCTGGGTAATTCGTGAATATCGAAGGCACGGCGTCGGATTTCAGGCGCGGTTTATCGCGTGGAAGCTCGCTGGTAACACCATTTACGCTGACACTGAATGTGCGCTCGATACAACTGCTCTCAAAATGTTTCTCGCAAACCACAGCAGCTGGTGTCAGCCTTCTGTCCTCTCTTTTGATGTTTCTTTCCCCTTCTGCAAGCCGCGTAGCATCAGATGGTGCAGTAAACATGGAAACACGTTCCTTGTTCGAGCGGCAACCGCTTTTACACATTGGCACGAAGCAAGTCTTCTATTTGCACTGTCGCTTTGGCTTTGACATCTTTTTTGTGCAGTCACATGTAGCTCGTTTAGTGGTGGACACGGGAAAAAAACAATCGAGAGCTCAGTGCATGATTTGACTACACGGTGAAAGCACGCAGAACGGATACACGCACGCACAGAACGCGCGCACAAAACCGACGAAATCACCACAGAACTGCTCGGAGGAGCGGATGCGTCGACTTTCATGTGCAAAGAGCCACACAGGACAACATACACAGTTAACAAAATTTCGTGCACAAGCCGGTTAATCGCGCACGCACAAGACCAGGTCGCTGCCTTCCGAAGCGAGAAAACCGCGTCGTCTGCTGCGGCAGCACCCTCCCGACAAGCAGCGCCCTCTGCCGCCATCGGTGGGCTTTCATTGCAAACGGTGCCACCTGCTCCCATTGCGCAGCGCTGGGGCTCGGCACACTAGCCAGTATATTCTAGGCACTATTATTTGGCTTCGGCTCGCTGTATAGTGAACTAGAATATATTATAGTGGCATGAACGGCTCCGCGCAGGCGGCCCGTTTGCGCATGGATGCCGCGAGATGGCGCCACTGCAACCTTTCCTACTGCTCCGGCGCGGCGGCGAACGGTTTCTGGGGCTTTCTCGCACGCAATAATTGCAGGCTGCGAAATTACCGAAGCTGTTATCTAAACACATCCATTTTCCTCGTGCATTTACTCATTATTTGCACACTTGTAATGCATATGCCGGTAAATCAATCAAGCCCGAACATCGCGTTGCGCGTTTTCAACCCAGTATAAGCTATTTCGCCGGTTGGGGGTAGAAAAAAAGTTCATTATCCTTTCTACATCAGCGCGAATTTGCCACTTAATTACACTGTGCTGAACATGTACAGTCGCGACCAGAATGACCTGCAATGCTTTACCGGGCACTTTCTCTTGGTTTGCGTTTAATAGCAAAAGATTACGCTGTGCTGCACAGTACCAGGCACCCATGAAAACTGCTCAGGAGCTATATACGAACTTCGTTACAGCCACGAACTAGCATAGCTTCCTGACATAAGCTCGCAAAACCTGATGCGCGTTGCGAGTCATACTGAGCGCGATAGTGTAAGCTGTCCACAGACATAAGCAGGCATTTAATAACACATTTTGCGAAACTTGCGTCCTTTTACCGATGTCGCGCGCGAAAAACAGGAAACATTCCGACGGGCGTTTCTCAATGCTGTTAATGGCGCGGAAATTTAGCAAGAGTTGATTCCCACCTTCGGCCCACTTACGCCCACCCCGATAAATTCTTGATCATCGAGTTTTCCCATGTAATTCAGAGTAAGGGCAGCGCTCCACATATGGTAAGCAGCTGCTGTGCTGAAGAAATCAGAGAGAAAAGCAGGGCTAAAGTGTGATTTATTCAAAATGGGCAGAGTGATGTTTAGCACCTGCTCAATTTAAGGTGCTTTGCACCTTCACGCCTTTTGAGACTAGCCTTGTTTAGGCTTTTTGTAAAAAAATGTAGGCGTGTTGTAACATAAAATGCAATTACTTCAGCTGCAACTTGCTCACAATGATCTTGGCGTCCAAGTACAATCTTCTGCTTTTGCTTAATGTGGCCAAGAACATCAAGTACACTGTCAGAATGCAGTTCCAAAAGGCTAAAGCATTCAGTAAAGGCTTCGTCCAGATTTACTACAAATGCATAGAGCACACTTGACGGGTACAGGAGGCCGCCGTTATCTCTCATTCGGGTGAATGACGCCAAGTTCAATCATTCTGCAGCCTCTTTTGTCATCAAGAGACGAGTGAGACATGCCTCACATCCAGACTTCAGGATGCACTTCCGGGCAACATACCCGGCAATATAGAAAATAAGCCTGCTGTCACTGCTTGCAACAACACAGGATGCATGATCTGGGGCACTGTCCGTAAGCAGGTCTTCTGCTGCACTCAAATCTCCCGAGTCAAGCGCTTTGTCAACAAGCTGTTGTTTACCACTTGAACTAGCTTGAACACCAGCATCTGCAGGCAGAAGAGCGCTGAGGACACCAGCCTCACAATTTCCTCTGGATACTGAGTGTGCTAGGTTGCTGAAACTCAGACAGTTAACGGTGATAATAAACTGCTGGGGCGTTGGATGCGAGTTGCAACCAGACGACTGGCGTACAATTCCAAAAAGACGCTCAACAGGGTCTTGACTAACTCTAGACGTCATGAGGTACCTGAAGCCAAGATCATCACATAGGTACTTCAAAAGTGCTAGTACGCTTGCTACAGTCACTCTTAGTCCAGTAGCTGTCGATTTGCTAAGGAAGCCTTGTTGCCCCTTTGTGTGGTTTTCCCAGCTCCCCAGAAACTCCAAGAATGAATTAAGTTTCTGCACAGCAGGGGAGTTCGGCCGCAGAGCCTCAGCAGGAAAGCGAGACGTCAGGATCTCGATGAGGTCGTGAATGACTCTGCAAAAGGGAAGGAGAGAAGGTTTTACTTTGTTCATTGACAGTATAACTATATGCAAATTGCAATAATAACAGAAAGGGCTACTAAGCAGAAACAAAAATGTGCTACATTAGAACAAATGTGTAACACTTACTTGAAAAAGTTCACTGTAGCTGTGATGTCACCACAGTGTTCCTCGATCGTGGTCTTGTAGAGCTCCAGCCCATCACTGACTTTTTTCCCAAAAAGCTGAAATGCTAATGAGACCCTCATTCTCTCAAAATTGTTGGGGTTTGTATGACTGTTTGTGATGCCATGCATTGCCTGCAGAGTGACGCAACTCCTGGTGCTGTCCACTCTGAGAGCCTTCCGAACCACCTGCATGGACACCTGAAACCAATGCAATGTGATAGTCAGCGAATATATATGACCATTTTGCAAAAACTAACTATAGTGTGAAGTTCAGCTGCACAAATTATTCAAACTTACTTTTCCTTCAGGCACTTGGAAGTCAGACTTGAGCAGCCCATTCCGCAGACATTTTATCAGATGCGGGAAATCTGAGATGAAGTAGAGCTGACGATCAGGGTCAATAGGATGCACAGCGCTGCACGTGGCCCCAGTTAATGATGCAGCAATGCCCATTTTGGTCCACATTTTTCTGTTCCAGGTTGCTCCATCTGATGTAATAAAATCGACCCGCAGTCCAGCTTTTTCCACTAGGATCACAGCTTCAACCATGATCTTAGCCAGAAGACTGCCTTCTACGTTTCCACGTGTGGCAAATGCACCCAGTATTGGGGTCCACTTCCCAACAAAAGGCACAAAAATGATGACCATTCCATGGTCACAGACAGCGTGTTTGTCTTCTGATGAAGAGAAGGCACCAAGGTCAACAAACCCATCCACGTGACCTGCTGTCGTCACGGAAAGGTGTTCTGACAGTTTCATCTCGTCCACTATGAGACCCCCGTGACGCGAGAAATTGTCCATTGTGGAGGTTGTCTTGCTGATCACTTCAAAAATCTTCTCGCTGAATCCAAATCCAGTCCTGTACAGCTGCAGGTATTTACGAAGTGTGGACTTACTTGGCAGTACTAGGATTTTTTCCTTCCTTAAGTGTTCATACAATCGTGCACTCTTCATCTTCATAATTAGGCACTCAAGCACCCACTCATTAGAAAACTTCATTCCCCTGGTGCTTTTACGTGACGAGGCCTTGAAGATATGCAGTGCTGCCTCACGCTGATTTGGAGAAAGGGCTGCCACCTTTTCAGTCAGTTCCCCCTCTGCAATAGCTTTGTTTTGGATCATCATTTCATTTAACTGCTCCTTCAGAGAGTTGGTGTTGCTTTTAAGTCGTGCTGTCTTTCGCTTAAGCAACTTGAGTCGATGAGCAAGGGCCCTTCCAGTAGACAGGCGCACAGCGGCATTTACGCATGATTTTCTGGTAAGCAAGGATTTTCGGAGAATCTTGCACTCGTCGCAGATTTGTCCTGAAAGTAAAGAAAATCAAAAGCACACACATGAGCAAACATGCCAGCAAAGAAAGCGACACTGTTCACAAATACAACACAAGCCGGTTGTTTCAAAGAAGGTGAACCAATAAAACAGAGGGCTCGCTGAACAGTCAAAAGTCAACTGTTAGAAATCAGTGAACCAGCTTGCTAGAAACAATCCATTTTTTTATGCCCGCCAACACTGCCATCACATTACAGAGGCCGGCACAGTATCTAAAAAAGTTATATTAACAATTCTAGTTCGCTTAGGCTGAAACACTTGGTATTATAATTAAAAGGGAATTACCTTCTGTGGATACTATTCCGAGGCACTGTGCGCTGAAGACACCATGTGCAGTTTTGGCAGTTGCAGCTGCCAACTTTATGGTCAGAGAGTGGGAAATCTGACTGAAATCCTGAATGTTCATGGCTCCTTTGCAAGCAAAACTTGTATGTACATCCTTCAAAATATTGCTTGCATCACACACAAAATTCACAACTTTTTCAGCACACAGCATGCCTTGAATGTACACCTTTGCAGTGAACTCTCCTCCTGATGCTGTAAAACACACAGCTTTTTCATGCCATAGTTCTAGTCTTTTCGCCATTTTGACAGATGATGTAGCAAATATTACGGTCTCGACCCCCTCCAACTCAATTCGGCACCAATCCTTGGATGGAGCTTCCATGGTCCGAAGAGATTCTAGAGAGAATGAATTACGATCGGCTACAAGCGAATCTTCATTCTCTTGCGCTCCAGCATCATCCTCGTCGCTGCAGGACCGGCTCCTGGTTTGATGGCACGCTCTCTTCCGCGGCACTTGAGTAGTCGCTAAAACTTTCCTCTTCCTTTCCGATCTTTGTCGAGGTGTTGAGGTGGAAAGATACGTAGGGCAGCCTGGAAGTAATGTTGGTACCGCGCCCGGAGGAAGCGACGGCTTCCCTCGCGGAATCCGCACTTCGTTGCAATTTATCACGTGCACATTGTCGCGCAGAACTAAGTGCGGTTCAAAATGATGTTCGCATACCGCCGAAGAAACGGTGAAAGTTTTATCCTTCCTGTGAAGGTTGCGATCCCACTTCTTGCGAAGATCGTCGTCTTTCGGAGCCGCGAATAGCGACGCTTTCGGTCCACTTGGGTAACCCGTGCGGCAGCCCGGAGCGAAGCAGTGGGAATCTGTCCGCCTCTTCGCCACACCGTGGGCTGCACGCGGTGAAAGCGCACATACACAAGGCACACGGTCGACACGAGAAGTCCCTTCGCATGAAACACAAAGCAAACGGATGCACAAACACTCACAACAGTTTTGCCAAACGTCGGAGAGGCAACCTGACGAAAGTCTATCCGTGCCCCACGAGGCCCCGCCGTCCGCGCCGCAGTATGAAAGAGAGCAGCAGCACCTCTAGCGGCTTTCCAGAGCGTAAGGGGACGCCGGAAAGCCAGGCGCTCCCTTCCGGTCGCGCCACTATATTATATATTCTAGTTCACTATAGCTCGCTGCTAGCCAATGATACTGATGGCGTTGCTGCTGCCGTTGACTCTGATGGTGGCTACGACGCAGCTGCAGATTTTGCGCCGATATTTTTTGCAAAAATGATTTCCGCGCGGGCTGAGGCGACTTTTCAGGAGATTTAGGCTAGTGATCGTACAAGGTGCAGTGAAAAATCGGGAGTCTCCCGACTGAATCGGGAGACTTGGCAGGTATGCAGCTGGTATCAACAGGACAAGCGTTTGCGGGTCGGTAGGCTGGAAACTCTGATTGGTAAAAAAAGTGACGTCACGCTTGTAACGTCATGGTCACGTGACTTTTAATAACGTCATGTCCGGTTGGGGACAGACATTGCGGCTGAGGCCGTGAGGCATCAGCTACACCGTCCTCAGCCGACGGCCTCTCCTCCTGATCGGGCTTAGGCTTCGGCGGAGCCTGAGAGGGGGTAGGGAGACCACCATCTGCGGGAAATAAAGTTTTTCTGAACTGAACTGAACTGAACAGACATTTTACCTAGATTTTTCTCGGAATTCTCCACGTTTTTTACAGCGTACGCGGGATAAAAAAGCGCATCTTTACCTCCACCCCACCCAGTTCGACCACTTTGCCGAGAAGAACCCTTGCCTAAATGCTGCCACCATTCACGCCCCCCCCCCCCCGACACTTTCCCGAACTCGGATGTTTTGTCGCCTTTTTTATTTTTGTTTTGTGTGTTTGTGTTTGCATGCACAGTGTACGTGTGTCTAGTTAAGCTAACTGCGCCGCTGATTCCGCATTGACTATTCCTGCCGAAGAGGCTCCAGGGAAGTGTCCTGCACGCGAGAACATGCATCTCCGGGAATCCACCACCGTCTGTTTCTGTACTCGCCGCCGCTATGCCTTGAGGGGCGCCTTTCTCCCCTCTCGCTCCTCGTTTTCCTTTTCTTCTTTCTCATTTTTTTTTGCCCGCTCCCAGTGGCTTCTCGGCGGACAGGGTGTGACAGCGCGTTTTTCTTTTTCTATTTATTACTTTTTCTTCCTTTTCTAGTAATTTTCTTTTTTGCCCATCTTCTTTCCAGCACCCGACTGCTTGTTGCTCTTTTCATGTGGCGGACATGTGTGCCAATTACAACTCCTCAAGAACGGGAGGAAGATCGCTGTGACTTCAATCTTGAGAAAGGACAGGCTCTGTCCGAAACGTCGACTCAAAATAAATGTCTAAATGAAGCGTCTCCCAACATTACACACACACACACACACACACACACACACACACACACACACACACACACACACACACACACACACACACACACACACACACACACACACACACACACACACACACACACACACACACACACACACACACACACACACACACACACACACACACACACACACACACACACACACACACACACACACACACATATATATATATATATATATATAGTTACCCTTGATGTAGTGTCTCTGTACACCAACATACCGCATGATGATGGCATCCGAGCTCTGATCGCATCCTATGCAAAACACAAAAACGCTGATGCTCCTAGCCAAAGTACCATCGCTGCACTTACTGATCTGGTCCTCAAGCTCCACTTTTTTTTAATTCAAGAACTCCTTTTACCTACAAACGAGTGGTACCGCTATGGGAACGAAAATGGCGCCAAACTATGCCAACATATATATGCATAGCATTGAATCGGAGTTTATCCGCTCATACCCAACAAAACCGGCTTTTTACAAACGCTTCCTAGACAACATATTCATGGTATGGACGAAAACCGAGGACCAACTCATCCAGTTTATTTCAGCATTTAACAACATATATCCAAACCTCTGTTTCACACACACTTACTCCACCAGTCAAATTAATTTTTTGGACGTCTCAATTCGAATGCAGAAGGGTACCTTAATCACCAGTGTCTATAGAAAGCCCACGGAGAGGCAACAGTACCTCCATTACAAGAGCTGCAACCCACGCCACTGCAAAACTTCAATTCCATATTCCCAAGTCATCAGATTCAAACGGACCTGCTCACGACCAGAAGACTTCGAAGAACATTCTAGCCGTATGCGGGAGGTTCTGAGGGACCAATGCTATCCGGCTTCTATTATTGATGATGCCATTAGGAAAGCGGAAGCAAAAGATCGTAACGAAATGTTTGGGGATCCCAATCAGCAACCGCAAATGAACGCCGCTCTAATCTCGTCTTAACCTTCGCAAACAACCTTTTTAATTTCAAGAAAACTCTAAAAAAACATTTCAACATAATCGAACAAAACGATCGACGGTCAAAAATTTTTCCAACAGTTCTACAGGTTACCTACAGACTACCCAAAAACATGCAGAATTATGTAGTTCACTCTACTGTCAATAAGTAAAAGCCTGTGGTTTGCCTACCTTGCAGGAAGAATCGCTGTCAAGTTTGCCAGCACATGCGGACAACACTAGCTCAAACACACACTCTATAACTTCAAACACTCCATCCGTGAAAACTTGAACTGTGACAGTAGTAACGTAGTATGCATGCTCGAGTGTCGCGATTGTCAGATGCAATACATTGGTCAAACCGAGAATTCCTTCCGAATTAGATTCAACAACCACCGCGCGCACACAAGATCTCTTTCTCTCCTCCCCCTGTCGAAAAACCTTTCCCAGGAAGGACACGAGTTTCACAAACTAAAAGTTACGCTGCTACAGAGCGGCTTCCAAAATACCCGTGAGCGTGAGCAACGAGAATCATGCTTTATATATAAGTTTAATACTGTGCAGGCCGTGTAAATGAGAACCCTGGTACTTCAGAAGTCAGAGTCCTAGCCCTACTCAAATTCACAGCACCCCGACTGCATCGCCTGAGGTCATGCCAATTTGCATGTTTGCTTCCACATGCCGCCCTTCTCCTCCCCTGCCATTCTTTCTTGCTCATGACCAGAGAAAACAGTTGTGACAGCAAAGCATGTTGCCTATTCCCCCCTCAACTTTTTATATCTTTATATATTTTATTTTTCTTTATTTCTTTTTTTCTTGCTTTGCAGATAATAGAGCGTGATGCTCCATATAGGGCAGTAACCCATTGCAATAACGCACACTCGGGCGATTTCGCGCCTGCGTTCCCCATTTTCTTTCTGTTACTCTCCTCTCTCGCTCAGTTTCTAGGAAGGAGCCCTCTTTTTGTCTCCGCGACGGAAGGCGGGGCGGAGGCGCCCTCGACGCATCTTCGCCTTTCGTAACTTCACTTAATTGAGGTCTCCTTCGTTTAAAAATTGCGTTCGTGGCGGGGAGCCGTTCCGGAACGACGGTGACCTTCGACGCCGCGCGAATGCAGAAGCAATGCTTTGCGCCGGGATGCAGCAAACTCAAGCGCCAGACGCCTCTAAATAGGTAGAAGACAGTGCCTTCCACTGGTTCCATGGTATTGGGGGCTGGCCCGGGGTTTCCAGGAATGTACGATGGGGCGTAAGATCCCGTGAAACTCATAGTAAAGGTTTACCTCGTCGGCATGTTGTTGTATTGTAGATGCAAGATCGAACGACACACCGGAGCGAGCGATGTCATGCTGACGCCACGTTTCAGGCGACCCCCTCCCCTCTACTTTTCTTGCGCCACGTATACGTGGTGTCAAGCAACATGCATGTGACTGAAACTGAAACTATGAAGAAGCGAAACTGAAAGAGAACCGAAACTGAAAATAAGAAGAGAAACTGAAACGGCCGCACAGTTCATTACCTGATGGACACAACGGTATCACGTATTACTTAACGTCTTCATAAAACCGCTGTTTGTTCTTCTATAAGATTAGCAGCATTAGTATATGTTTGCTATTAATGACACCCAGGTAATGAACATGATTTACCAACTTAAGTAGTGTTGGTTCTGGTGTAACGCACGAATAATTTATATGCATGCCTTTGTGTATACGTCAGAAATTAAATTGTGAAGCAAGCCTTGAAACTGCCTGTGCATTTCTCATAAAAAAGGAAAAATATTATTTTGCTTTCATAGCATGCGTGTCATCTATATCAGATGTGATTATAATCTTGAACTATAACTTGAAATGACCCATGCTGGCTGATATCAAAAATAACTTTTTTAATTGTTCAACAAACCTCATAACTCATTTCGGTCACGAAAGGAATAAAATGTTTCACTTATGTCTCATTGCTTTGGTACAGTCATGGTTCATTATGCAATGTAAAATCTGATTTAGGAATATTTTTGTTACTTGTTGCACGGTTTGTTCCTGAAATTTAGCGCATCCAACAGTGCTGCGTTCCCCCGTGGTTTTCTTTTTTATTAATTGAGTACAGATGAATAGCCACCGGATTCTTGGCCGATCGCCCAGTGTGGGTATGTGCCATCTTTTGATAAGCTAACAATATAAACAACACTCGTCTTTCACTTTCAATCATATATGTGCTGCACTATACTTTTTCTTCTACTTTGTATTGATTCCATCCATAATGATGCAAGAGTTTAAAGACAAATCTTCAATGCTTGCAGATCTTTACTATGTGCCCAATTTTCGTTATTGCGACAATGATGGTACAATGTGTAATGAAGAAGTTAATATATATTTCACCACTAAAGTTCGCAAAAACACTATGAGAGAGAAAGGGCAAATCACTCACAGCCAAAGTACCTTTCACATACTTGTAAGCTGTGCTGATAAAACGACTAAAAAGGTAATTTTCCCTAAACTCATTCCATACTACGACAGGCTTTCAGGCTAATTGTGAGAAATGTCTGTGTAAGCATGGAGAAAGGGTTGAGCCGGAATGTTGTCATGATTCATGGAAGAAAAAGACAGTAGGCATGGGAGGCACTGGCCACGATGCGCAACCACGTGCATTTCCTTTTTATTAACTGCGTTCAGGTGAACAGTCACCCGATTCTTGGCCGATCCCCCTGTGTGGGTATGTGCCACCTTTTGATAGGCTAACAACAACAACAACTATCAGCTTCCGCAAGTTAGGTTCAGGCAAGCTTCGCTGCAGGTTGCTCTGATCTCCTTGCCACGAGTTGCTGATACGCAGGCTGACACCGTCTTCTATTACGACCATATTTACCCGTCCCATGTGAAACATATGCCCGCAAATATTCTAAACGGTCTCCTTTCTGAACACCTACAGAATTTTCCTCATCATACTGTTCTCTCCACTGATGCCTCCGGCAGCTGTGAGAAGGCGGCGATTGGGATATATTCGCAAGATCTGGCTTGGAGCTATTCCGTTCCGTTAGTATCCCTGGTAATACTCCTATATTCTTCGTAGAGTTTTTGGCTATTGGTTTGGCTTTTCTGAAACTTCCCAGGCATGTAGCACGGGTTCTTATTCTTGAAGACTGCCTTTCAGTTATTGTCTCTCTCCAAAATTCGGAAAAATCTTTCTTGACTCGTTCACTTAGGTTTTTTGTTCCGTGCACATTCCGTGAGATCCGCTTTGTCCGGGTACCTGCAGGCATTCGGGTGTCTATTTGAACGAGGTGGCTGATTTATTGGCAAGGTGAGCTCTCAGCGCTCCTGTAATCTATCCCGTCCCCTCACCTCATTCTGTTGGAAACTTCACGTTTCCATCTTTTCCAAAATATTTCAGCCAGCTTGAGGGATCCGTGGCTCATTACCGTGGATTTTCACCACTTAAAGTACCGATGGAATTTCCGGTGGTGTAAATCAAGCCGTTGTGAAGTGTCCACGACACTTCTGCGATGCAGAATCCTTCACTTAAATTTGTACTTACGCAAATGCGGGTTCGCTGCGACAAAGCTTTGTGTCTCATGTGTGCAAGTTGAAACATTAGATCATTTTCTCCTCTCTTGCCGGCGGTTCGCAGTTCAGAGAAAGCAGTATTTGGAGGTCCCTCTTTCGAGGTTAGGACTCCCTCTGTCTCTTCCAGTTCTTCTCTGTTCGGTGCGAGCGCCAAGGAATTCCCGTTGAGCAGTGTTTGTGGCTACCTTCATGATTACATAAGTACAACTGATCGGTTACCTTGTTAGCTGTATACAAAATTCTGTCTCATGTCCAAAATGCTTGATTATATTCCTGGTAATTCATATTTCTTAAATTTAATTGAATTTTCCTATTTTTATCTTGATTCAGTCTTCTAGCTGCCTCCTCACGTCTTTTTTCCCCCGTGGAAATACTTCATTGGCAATCTCCACTGTACCTTGGCCAATCCCCCCGCGTGGGTATGTGCCATATTTACTGAGGTGAAGAGTGTGGACTATAAACACTATCTGTACTTGTGCTCTGTGTTTTTTTTGTCTGTTTGCATTGTGAGCCATTAATAGGTAGAAATGCATGCACGTAATGGGCATACCCTGTGCACATGAATGCGGAAAGCTGGTCATGTCTGTCAAAGCATTGCCAGCAAAGCAATGGGACCTTCAAGAAACAGGTTATGGTTGTGACCCCTCACATGCAATGATTTTCACACAATTTGAAAATGTGTCAAGTTACAGCAGTCCCGAGGTTATATTGCTGCAAAACAAGCCAGCTCATTTATGCGGAAACATTTTTAGAGGTTGCCAAAAAGGAACATGTCAAAAAGTTACACATAGCATCCTGTTTCATTGATGATGCGTATAAGTGTGGTAAACGATATGAACAAGCATCTCTTTGTTAACTGTCCTGCAATCCACGCACTGTCATGCAGTTCATACACAATCACAGTCCAGTGACTGCAGAGCGGTCTGCAACCAGTAACTTGCAACTATACTATGCAGCAAGCTTCTTTGCACGGTATTTGTTACATTTATCGAACGATGACATGGAATTGGTACAGCTATTTCTACACAGTGCATTTCCTAAAGACTCCTTTTTGCCATACTGTACTTTTTACCCAAAAGCTTCCTACAGAGTCATTTAAATCGCTACGTATAAATATGTTTGTAGCAGGTGTGTGAGCCAACAAAAAAAAGTTTTTATTTTCCTTAATTTTCACGACATGGGCATTTACATGTTGGTACAACTTTTTTCAGGCATCGCAACTGAGGCACCGATGTGTATGGTACAGATTCATCTTCAGACATTTCATATTTGTTGGGTCAAAAAAAGATACGAAATAATAGTTGACTGCATTAGTTTTGTCTGAGATGACTAGCATCACACTACATGCTCTTGAAATTCCTCTGCCTGTCTGTAATTGGCTTCATTCTATAGCTTCATGCTTGTTTCATTTAAACTCTGCACACTGCTCTTTTCACCGCATATGGTGACATGACACGCGGAGCCCCGCGGGAATGGGCGAGGAGGATTTGGAGGTCGGCTGCTACTTCCCTGGAATCCAAACACAGCTATAGGCACCTGTAAGTCACGTTTAATTTCGGAAATGCAGCTTTGCCCGCTTCCTTTCGTCGTCTTGTCTTGTCCATCGCGCGTCGCGTCTCACGGCGAACCCGACAAAGGGGAGGCCATCAACCCCCACCTCCCCTCCTCCTCTCCTCCTGAAGCGGGGAAAAGATTCCGCAGTTTCCTAGAGACGTCCTTTTTTCGGTGGGGTCAACGAGGGGTCAAACGACAAGCCCAAGTGGTGCGAGGCAACGTTCTCTTTTCATTTTAGAGACCTAAGCTTACACTGCCAAATGAAACCTTGTCTTTCTCTTCCAAATGCAATTTCATTTCATTTCATTTCACTTTATTTTTACAGAATACAAGTTACATCCTAGAGAGATGCAAGGACTAACAGCTGCTAAAAAGCAGCTTGACTGGGCCCAAGCACCTCTGAAATGGCAGTACACGACAAACGCACTTCAAGCAAGAAAAAAATGTATATATATATATATATATATATATATATATATATATATATATATATATATATATATATATATATATGTATTAAACACAAAAAACAACGAAGCAAGTGACATATAGATTCAATGCAATGAAAACAATGAGGATGTATGTGTGACGACCCCCCATAATGCGCAGGTCCACACGGGATGGAGAGGCAAAGAGACACCGTATGGCTCAGTTTAAACAAACAGATATATTCAATAATTATACATGATTATGATTATACATCAGAGGCTGGGGTGTCCGAGCTTACGTGCCGACGACTTCATGGGGACGATGGAGGGGCTCCGGAGTTGAGCTCGAACGGTTGCTGGCAGAAGCTGCACGCCGTCGGGCTTCGGCGCTGAAGGCCCCCTTGGCGAACGATGTCGTCCTGAGCGTTCTTTCTTCCGTCCTCCTTGTCGATTTTTATATCCTTCTTATTCCCCACATTCCCTAGGTTGAGGACGCCCACGCCGGAGTGGGAGGGGCCTAGGGCTTTCACTTGGGCGCACAAACACACCACCGCACGTATGGTCTCGCCCCCGTCACGTGTTGAGTCCGAGGGAAAGAAGGTTGTCGTCGAGGTAGCGTCGGCTGTGGTAGACGGTCTCTGGCCCGCTGACGGTTCCCGCGGGTCACCGACCTCCGTTCTCAATCAAATGACACTCGCCACTCAAGGCCGGAACGCGAGGTCTAAAAGGCCGGGAAAGTGGTCCCTTGTCCTAGGATGTGCTCGGGAGTGTTGGTGATGATGCCCGCCGTCTTGTCACGGGGCCAGGCCCGCCGAAACGAGGCCCTTTGTCCCCGGCACGGTCACGGCAATTGGGGAAGATAACGCCCGTCTCCCCGCGGCGGCGGCGGCGGCGTTCGACACGTGCCGACTCTATGGAAAGGGGGTCCGGTTGTGCTTAAACCCCTTCGTTTTGACGATGATCCATAACAGCGCGACAGACGGGACAAGGAAGAGGAGACACAACACACAGCGCTGTGTGTTGTGTCTCCTCTTCCTTGTCCCGCGCTGTTATGCTGTGTGTTGTGTCTCCTCTTTCTTGTCCTGTCTGTCGCGCTGTTATGGATCATCGTCAGCACCAACTCGCCCAACAACTGGTATTGTCCCTTCGTTTTGGTCGTTCACTCTCAACGAGTATGGCTCGGTAATTGGACGCAGCTGTCACCTGGGTCTTCTCTGTGCGGTCCATGGCGGCAGGCCCAAAAGCAATCCCACTCAAGTTGCTTGCAGCCATATACAGTAGAAACATGTGTGCTGGCTGCTTCCAAAACGAGACCGGCTGTCGCCGATCTCCTCTCTTCCAGCTGAATTGCTTTCCCTTGAGTGCTTTTGCCGCCACTGGGGGCTCGTGGCAGGAGCCTCTTCTGGCGTTATCTGCGCGGCAACCTCGCGCGCTTCTTCTTCTTCTAGCAATGCATGAAGTAAATCCGGTGGCATTCCGGCCGTCACCTCTGGCGCCTGCCGAACAAATGCAGGAGAGGGCGTTTCTTGCGAACTATCTGCGCGCTCCGCTTCACTTCTGTCCCCATCAAAATCCGCGCTTTCCCTTTCCTCATTTCGTGAATACTGAACCGGTGCCGACTTGAGGCGATTTGCGTGTATCCTTATCAAGCGCCGGTTCACGTCTCGGACTCTGAAGTTTACCGGAGAAAGCTTCTCGACAACCTCGCACGGTCCTCTCCACTACGTCTGGAACTTACGAGC
This sequence comes from Amblyomma americanum, assembly GCF_052857255.1. Taxonomy (NCBI): domain Eukaryota; kingdom Metazoa; phylum Arthropoda; class Arachnida; order Ixodida; family Ixodidae; genus Amblyomma; species Amblyomma americanum. The sequence continues at coordinate 11,508,818 of NC_135497.1, read as the reverse complement.
TAGCCCAATCTGCCTTTGGCAGTTTTCAATGTACACGCTGTCCCCCACATCAAATGGCGCGTCTCTAGCACTGCGATCGTGCACCTCCTTCCTGCGCTTCGCCGCTTTCTTTAAGGCCTCCTTTGCGATGTCCCTCGCCACTTGCAAGCGCGATTCTAGCTCAACGTTATAGTCGTCCAGTGAAGCGTATGGGACACGGCGGGGGCCCTCTGGCACTTCACTAGGCTGGTCCGGGTCTCGGCCGTAGAGAAGAAAGAATGGCGATTCGCCCGTGCTCTCGTGTGCTGCGGAATTGTAGGCAAACATTGCATACGGGAGCCACAAGTCCCAGTCCCGCTGGTCGCGCGAAACAAAATGCGACAGGAACCCGGCCACGGTTTGGTTCAGTCGATCCACCGCGCCGTTGCAAGCCGGATGGTACGGTGTTGTCTGCTTCTTAGCGATCTTAAGCAGCTCGCAAACTCTCCTCATTACCTGCGACACGAAGTTCGTTCCCCGATCTGTCAAGAGTTGCTTCGGGAGTCCATGTCGGAGCACGATCTGTTCGACAAATGCTATTGCAACCGTGTCTGCCTTCTGATCTGGGAGGGCTACCGCTTCCGCGTATTTTGAAAGGTGATCGACAAATACTAAAATGTACCTGTTTCCGGAAGTGGTCGTGGGCAATGGGCCAATTAGGTCCATACCTGTCCGCTCGAAGGGAGCCGAAACCTCAGGGAACGGCTGAATTGGAGCTGGTCTTCGTCCCTTGGGTGTTTTTCTTTCGAGACAGGAATGACACTTCGCACAGTAGTCTCTAACATCCTGTCGCATGCCACTCCAAAAGTACAAACGCTCCACACGCCTGCGTGTCTTCGCTACGCCAAAATGACCGGCGCATGGCGCATCGTGAAACGCGCGAAGAACCCTTTCTGTTTTTGAAGAAACCATGTTGCGCATAAAAAGACAACCACAGGAAAGGCCAAAGGAACAGAAAGAGCGCAAACTATCAACTGGGTTTATTTGTGCGAAAGTGCCTTATATATGCAAAATCACATCAAAAGAACAAGGAGGTTGAGAGAGGGGGTATATCCAAGCAACTCCTGATCAACAACAGGTGCGCAGAAAATACTTTTCCTTATTGTAAAGTTTGACGGAAGTGTCGCTAATACATTTATCACCTTTATCTTTTATGCGATAGGCCTCCAAAAGCTCACGCGCTGGTTTGTTATTACTTTTGCCTAGTATTTTAATCTGCTTAAGCAAAGGCTCGAATCCACTGCAATCAAAGCAATGAGCATGCAAGTTAGCTCCTTCCTTATTCCGAATGGATCGGGCATGTTCCCCTGCGCGTTCATTCACGCAACGGCCTGTTTGGCCTACGTAGGCACTTCCACACTTGAGTGGGATTTCATACACCACACCAGTGGCACATTTAACGAACGTCTCAGCATGTTTGATGCCGCATCCACTGCCTCTAGTTCCTTGGGTGCCGGTTCTCGGGCACAAGGCTGCGAGTTTCCGTGGGGCAGAAAAAACGACAGAGACGCCATGCCTCTTGGTCACTTTTTTACATTGTGCGCCACTTTGTGTATGTATGGCATCACCACGATCTTCTTTTTTGGCGGCGGCTCATCCACACTACCTCGATTTCTTCTTTTTATCTTCCTAAGAAGATTCTCGGCCACGGCTGATATGACATCGCAGGGGAAGCCGGCTGAAAGCAACCTTTCAATTTGATTATTGAAACTAATATGCATTGCATGCGGGCATGACTTGGTGATGGCAGATTCCAGGCACGGCATGGCGTCTCTGTCGTTTTTTCTGCCCCACGGAAACTCGCAGCCTTGTGCCCGAGAACCGGCACCCAAGGAACTAGAGGCAGTGGATGCGGCATCAAACATGCTGAGACGTTCGTTAAATGTGCCACTGGTGTGGTGTATGAAATCCCACTCAAGTGTGGAAGTGCCTACGTAGGCCAAACAGGCCGTTGCGTGAATGAACGCGCAGGGGAACATGCCCGATCCATTCGGAATAAGGAAGGAGCTAACTTGCATGCTCATTGCTTTGATTGCAGTGGATGCGAGCCTTTGCTTAAGCAGAATAAAATACTAGGCAAAAGTAATAACAAAACAGCGTGTGAGCTTTTGGAGGCCTATCACATAAAAGATAAAGGTGATAAATGTATTAGCGACACTTCCGTCAAACTTTACAATAAGGAAAAGTATTTTCTGCGCACCTGTTGTTGATCAGGAGTTGCTTGGATATACCCCCTCTCTCAACCTCCTTGTTCTTTTGATGTGATTTTGCATATATAAGGCACTTTCGCACAAATAAACCCAGTTGATAGTTTGCGCTCTTTCTGTTCCTTTGGCCTTTCCTGTGGTTGTCTTTTTATGCGCAACATGGTTTCTTCAAAAGCAATGTACCAACTTGCCCAACAAGAAGTTCTTCTAAACAACCCTTTCTGTCCACGACCGAGGTATGACGACTCTCTCCCAAGCGGTTTTCTCTGGTCTCCCTTTCCTGGTTGGCCTCGTGCGCCGACACAGGGTGCCGTCTTTGCCAATGAAATAAACTAGCTGTTCGGGGTGAGACGGTGCGCCCTCTAAGCTTTCGATTATTCGCTTCACGTCAGGATCTTTGCACTGCTCTGTGCGTAATTCGGCGGGGTCGACTACGGGGACAAACTCATCTATAGCTGCCACGGCAGCTGTGCGGCTGAGTGCATCAGCATTCAGATGTGTCTTTCCTGACTTGTGCTCCACTTCAAAGCAGTACTCCTGCAGGTGCAGATTCCATCTAGCGAGTCGCGAGCTAGGGTCCCTGACACTCAGCACCCATTTCAGAGGATGCCAGTCTGTGACTAGCTTGAATTTGCGGCCGTAAAGGTAGCATCTGAAGTGCTTTACTGCCCAGACAACGGCGAAGCACTCTCTTTCCGTAGCTCCGTACTTTTGCTCTGTGGGGCTCAGCTGTCGGCTAGCAAAAGCAACGGGATGTTCTTTGCCCTCGATAACCTGAGATAGCACGGCATCAACTGCGAACTTTGACGCATCTGTGGCCATAACGAAGGGCAAATTAAAATCCGGGTGGCGCAACAGCGGTGCACTCATTAGCTTCCTTTTCAGGGCCCCAAAAGCATCCTCCGCGTTTTCGTCCCAGCGAAAGGCGACATTCTTGGCTGTTAAGGCGGTGAGCGGCTTAGCGAGCTTGGCGAACTCCTCTATGTGCCTTCGGTAGTAACCGATCAGGCCGAGAAACTGCCGGACCTGGCGGACGCTAGTCGGGGATGGAAAATCCGAGACACACCTTAGTTTAATGCGGCGAGTTGGGCGTGTTGGTACATAGTTTTCTAGAAAAGCAGCGCTGAACAGACGAGGACCTTACTTTCTCAGGGTCCGGTCGCAACCCCAGCCTCTGATGTATAATCATAATCATGCATAATTATTGAATATATCTGTTTGTTTAAACTGAGCCATACGGTGTCTCTTTGCCTCTCCGTCCCGTGTGGACCTGCGCATTATGGGGGGTCGTCACACTGGTGTCAGAAGTGGGGTGTCCGAGCTTACGTGCCGACGACTTCATGTGGACGATGGAGGGGCTCCGGAGTTGAGCTCGAACGGTTGCTGGCAGAAGCTGCACGCCGTCGGGCTTCGGCGCTGAAGGCCCCCTTGGCGAACGATGTCGTCCTGAGCGTTCTTTCTTCCGTCCTCCTTGTCGATTTTTATATCCTTCTTATTCCCCACAATCCCTAGGTTGCGGACGCCCACGCCGGAGTGGGAGGGGCCTAGGGCTTTCACTTGGGCGCACAAACACACCACCGCACTTCTGGTCTCGCCCCCGTCACGTGTTGAGTCCGAGGGAAAGAAGGTTGTCGTCGAGGTAGCGTCGGCGGTGGTGACGGTCTCTGGCCCGCTGATGGTTCCCGCGGGTCACCGACCTCCGTTCTCCATCAAATGACACTCGCCACTCAAGGCCGGAACGCGAGGTCACTAAAAGGCCGGGAAAGTGGTCCCTTGTCCTAGGATGTGCTCGGGAGTGTTGGTGATGATGCCCGCCGTCTTATCACGGGGCCAGGCCCGCCGAAACGAGGCCCTTTGTCCCCGGCACGGTCACGGCAATTGGGGAAGATAACGCCCGCCTCCCCGCGGCGGCGGCGGCGGCGTTCGACACGTTCCGACACTATGGAAAGGGGGTCCGGTTGTGCTTAAACCCCTTCGTTTTGGTCGTTCACTCTCAACGAGTATGGCTCGGTAATTGGACGCAGCGGTCACCTGGGTCTTCTCCATGCGGTCCATGGCGGCAGGCCCGAAAGCAATCCCACTCAAGTTGATTGCAGCCATATACAGTAGAAACATGTGTGCTGGCTGCTTCCAAAACGAGACCGGCTGTCGCCGATCTCCTCTCTTCCAGCTGAATTGCTTTCCCTTGAGTGCTGTTGCCGCCACTGGGGGCTCCGTCTACGCCGCGCCGTCGAACGCGGACCCTCGTAGCACACACAAGGAACGTCACATATGTTAACTAACAATAGTTTGCCGACGCATGAAAACAAAGAGAGGACCCGAGAAAAATAGAAAGAAAAAAACACGTAATAAGCATACATCGCACTGGCAGACAACAGAGACACATAAAATGCAACCTGGCTATATATTAACAAATTACATTTTTAACTCGCTTGGTTTAGCACTAGCCAAAACTTTGTACTTATTAAGAGTGGGCGGTAAATTGTGTTGAAGCGTTTGTAGTTTATAATTGTTTCGAAAATATGGAATATACGAGAGATCGGTGTTTGGGGTGTACAGTCGATTAGAAGCGGTCCTTAAATGTGCAGTACGTATTCAGAAAAATCTACAAGCAGAAGAAGATTGGTAAAAGAACCTCAAAATGCGAGAAATATACATATGTTCAAAACGAATTATGTTATAATTTCTAAAAGGAGTTTGCGTTGGAGAAAGATAACGAAGGTTTGCAATCTAGCGCATCATTTTCTTCTGCAGAACCTGTATTTTTATCTCATTTGTTTTTGTGGTGGTTGCCCAAACCTAGTTACAATAATTAAAAAACGGAACCGAAAAGAACATGATAAATTTGAATTTTCACGCGAGTGGGAAGGAGCCATAGACGTCGTGACAGAACACCTGCTACTGAATAGAGCTTTTTACAAATATTTTCCACATGTCGATCCCAGCTGAGATGCGACGAGAAAGGAACTTCAAGGATTTTGTGGCTGTCAACAATTTGAATTTCTTGACCTGCGTATTTAGGAGCGGGTTGTAGTTCGACTGGCTTGTTCCTTGCACGGAAAATTATTACCTTAGTCTTTGTAGGGTTTATTTGGAGGCAATTAGAAGAGGACCAGTTCTATAGTTTCGTAGGGATTACGTTGCACTCAATTAACTTGTTCATGTCGTGATCAGAGATAAGTATACTGCTATCATCGGCGTATATAATTAATTTCGCTTTGTCTTAAATATGCACAATGTCATTTATATAGATGTTAAAAAGCATCGGGCCCAGAATTCTGCCTTGAGGCACACCATTTCGTACCGCCGGAAAAGAACACTGATGGTTGTGGATATAGACAGATTGTTTTCGATATTGCAGGTATGATTTCATGAGGTCTAAAGGTGTTCCACGAACTCCGTTTTGAGAAAGTTTATGAGTTAAAATTTGATGCTTTAGGGAATCGAAAGCCTTACTAAAATCAATGAAGATTCCGACAGTGAGAATACCTGCTTCAATGTTTTGCAGGGTACATTCCTTAAGTGATAACAAAGCTGTTTCCGTCGACTTGCCCCTTCAGAAGTCAAATTGAGCCTCAGACAGGATTTGTTTTGCATTAAAAAAGTTCACTAGACGAGAAAAGATTACTTTTTCTAAGCCCTTTGAAAAGACTGGAATCACAGATATTGGTCTGTAATTGGACACTACATCTTTATCCCCCCCTCCCCCTAAATACAACTGTCACTCTTGCTTTCTTCATTTCTTCCGGGTAAACTCCCGTTTCAATTACCAAATTGAAGATGTATGCAAGCACAGGTGCAATAAAAGATAGTACATATTTGACTGGTTTTATCTGAATATTGTCAACATCTAAGACTTTATCATTCAAATTCATAAAGGTTGTACATACTTCGGTCTCATTGGTGGGCTCAAGGAAAAGGCTTTCGAAAAGGCAACAAGATGAAGGAACTTCAGATAGATGCATCATATGTAAATGGGTAGTTAAAAAATTGCTGTTTAAATGGCCAGCAAGAGCCTGGCCGGATAATTCAGAGCCCTTATAGATTATTCGTTGAGCTGGCGCATTTTTCGTATTGCGACGTAACAAGTTATTTACAACTTTCCACACAGTGTCTGAATTTTTCATTCTAACATCAGAGAACAGTTTTTGATGATCCACAATCTTAGCGCGCCTAAGCTCAGCATTTAGATTATTTCTTGTTGTTTAAATAACATCAGAGATTCTAGAGAGCGATGATTTAAAAAAGGCATGGTACAACTCGTTTTCGCGCCTTATCATTTTTTGAGCTCTGGCCTGATCCATGGTTTTCTTATTCGTTTACTTAAGAGTATATTCCTACAAAAACCTTGATAAACGCTGAATATGCATTATTTGAGTCTTTTATATCTAATTACTAGGAGTCCCGTCCAAAACCATTTCAGCTTGTTATTTGGGTACCTCCAACCTTTTTTTTTATTTGCGTGTAACTCCAGCCCTTCTTCATCTTTTTCATTGTAGCCGCTATTGTTTCTCAAGTACCATACATCATCTTAATATTTGCAGATCCTAATTCAAGCCTTCTGCAGGGCTTTAAGGACCTATTTAATTGGAAATGAGAACACGTGCACAGGGTGGAAAGCGTGTGATCTGCCAGGAAACACTGAGGCGGCCCCGAGAAGGGCCTTTATTAAGGTTGACAGCCGTTTTGTGCCTCTTCACTTGGCAGCGACGACACAGCGTGTGCGGTCCCCATGGTTTTGCACCAGGTGTCGAAGCAATCCTCGGACACGACCATGACCTTCGACATCTGATGTTTTTATTTAAAAAACACAGGGACCAAAGTCGTGCTGTATGCAGTGCGATCGCCATGTGGTTCCACTGACGGCGAACAATCACCCACCTAGCCCGGCTCTTTGGACGGATTCAGGAAACAACTGAAAAGAACAAAAGTAACGAGCAAACAAAGGTGCGCTGCATACTAGCTCGAACGCAAAAAACGAAGGCGCGCTACGCTGGGCTAATGCTGTAGAGAGGTCTAATATGTAAATTTTCACGGCTGGCGTCGATTTCTACAAAGCGTGAGTAGTCGCTACGGAAATAAACAAAGGCGCACTGGAGCTTGGTAAGTCTGTTGCTACAGGCACAAGTTTTTTGTCTCTACCGCTGATTTCCAGACCGCGCAATCGTCATAACTTTTTTTGGACTTGCTGTTGAAGCTGACAGCGATCATAAAAATTAAGGCCGCCGACTGTAGTGGCAGAGGCTTGCCATTGAAAGGAACAAAGCCGTGCACTTTGTCAACCAGGCAACGAGGCCTAGCGCGAGGTTTAGAGCCGACTTGGACAAAGCGCGAGACGGCGCGCGCTTCTAACGCTTGCCAACGCAAAGAAACAAAGGCGCGCTGCGCTGAGATAATGCTGTAGCGAGGTCTAATATGTATATTTTCACGGCTGCCGTCGATTTCGACAAAGCGCGAGAAGTCTCTAAGGAATCAAACAAAGCTGCAGTGCATTGGGTAAATGCTGGATACTTAGGCCAGGCGCGATTTCCACAATGCGCGAGTCGGAACTTCTGGACTTACCGTTGCAGCTGATAGCGATCCTAAGAGGCAGATGGTAGTGGCAGAATTATCGTGGCCACTTTTACCCTGGACTTGCCACTGCAAAGGAACAAAGGCGCACTGGGGTCGATGCCCCGGCGTCTCGCCACGTGGTATCGGTCCGCGGCAAATAAGGACAGCATCGGCTTGCCAGAAGCATCCAGGAAACGATGCTGCAAAAAAGTTACGTTACAAGCGCCGCAATTTGGTGAGTTCTGTACGAGAAAACTTGCGAAAACGTTGTTGAACCCTTACCTTAGGGTTGAGAACGTGCACGCCCGACAAGCGCTTCATCGTGGCTGTCAGACGGCGGTTCAGCTGGCGATGCCGGCGGTCCTCAAACCGCACCTAATGTGGGTCGTCGTAATGGCGTTGCAAAACTTTGAACACCAGCACGACACTAGCCACGTGCTCCTGCAGCAGCAAAACTAGGTCCTGGAATGCGCAAGGCATGTAGGTAAGCGGTACAGCACTTCATGAAGCGAAATTTGAGATAAAATGCGTACCTTTATGTCGCTGGCGATTTCTCGCGGGTCAGCGCCTTTCGGGGGTCATCGCAATGTCGTGGAAGCAAGAACTGTACAGATATTTCAGCTGGCTGTCGCCGACGAGCGTACCACGCAAAAAAAACATACCTGGACAGCTCCCGAAACGTGCGCGGCGCCGCCTCATGAAGAGAATGCCCGCTGACCACGCACGCACGCGCGGCGGACGGCCGGCCGGCCCTAGCGATTCCCTAGGCCCTCTAGCGACAGGCCGAGAGAGGCGCGGCGGCCCCACATCCGGTTGAGAACGAGGGCGAAGCGAAAAAAACGTCACGCAGACACGCATCCCACCGACCAATCAGCGTTTCCAGCCTACCGACCCGCAAACGCTTCTATCAACTGGTCCCATTGAGCAAGCCAGTGTTGGCGGTAACGCGTTACAACTAACGGCGTTACTGGTAACGCGGTACTTTTTTCGGTAACGTAGTAACGTACTCGTTACCATTTGTGACCTGTAACGGGCAACGTACTTACGTTAACATTTTTCGGTAACGTGAGGTGTCACGTTACTAGTTACTTTTTGTTCCAGTTGTCCCCCACTCCATTCCCTTTTTCTAAAAGAAGCGCAGAACACCTACAGTGATGTTGCAAATAAACAAACAGGTGCTGTCGACGACCTTTGTTGCGGCTCGCACGCATGCCAGAAAACACCCGCCCTTCACGACGCACCCAACTAAAAAAAGACACAATAGCCATCAAGCACGAAACACGTGCACGAACACGAATTCACACACTCGCCTTCGCCTACCTCCCCTTCCCAAAAAACTCACACACACAATTCTCTAAAGAGTGGAAGCATGCCGAACATTTTGGAACATCACATTTTTCAGAATTAGTTCAGTGATGTTTTCTTTGTGAAGTTAGAATTGATGATGAAGTGCCATTTTGTGTTTAATGCCACATTCAGAAGATGGCTTCACCATGTGGCGCAGAGTTAGAACCCAACACATGTAACTCTACAGGCAACTTTATACCACTATAACATTGATAAGCTCCTGACCATTTGTGCAAACTATCGCGTAAAATGGTTGTTTGGGCTTGAGGTTTTATGTGAAATAAGGGCTTTATAAAATTGTTATCTTGAGTTCTTGCAGCGTAGACGCACTAATTAAAATTTATAGCGATGAAGTAACGGCAAAGTAACGTGCGGTGCTTTTTTCGGTAACGGTAACGAGTTACCTTTCTTTATAGGTAACGTAGGGCGGTAAAGCGTTCTTTTTAGCGTAACGAGTAACGTATTTAGTTACTTTTTTTCGGTAACGCCTACAACACTGGAGCATGCAAATGGTCCCAGTTGGGACCCAAATGGGGACCAATTGGTTCCAGTTGGATACCAACTGGGAGCCAACTGGTATCTAGTGGGAATCCAATGGCCTCATTGAGCAAGCAAATGGTCCCAGTTGGGCCCAAATGGGGACCAATTGGTTCCAGTTGGCTGCTGAAAGAGAATAAACTGGCCGGATTGGCAGGCAAAGTGTGGCCAACTGTTCCTGCTGGAAACAAATTGTGAGGCAGTTCAGAGGTCAAATGAAAACCACAATTCCTAAATGTGCAGCAGCTATTTCCAGCTGGAGCCCAAAGAAACTATCCACATCGTAATGGCACCTTACTAATATAGCGAATGGTGACATCAATGAATGGGTGAAAAATATAACAAAGGCCGTTTTAGGGATGAGAGATTGATTTTTATTGACAGCATCCAGTTCACTGCTGTTGAGTGCATGCTCGTACTAGGACAGGTCATACACTTCAAGTATACTACTTTGGCAGGCACTTTAAAAAAAAAAACAGGTGCTTTCCATATATATCTGGCAAGAGAAGAAAAACAGCACTGGTTTATCCTAAAAGCACTGGCTCGTATATGTGAGACAAAAACATGCTAAAGTTGGCAAAATGCCAAATGCAAAAGTTTTGTAAACTAGTCTGGAGGCAGTACAAGTTCCAAAAATGAAAATGATGTGGGCTACATCAAGAGACAGATCAGCAAGTAATAGAGGACTTGAGCAACCTCATTGATTTAACTGGGCAGGGAATGTAATGTGCACAGTATAGGGAGTTGTATGGAGCAACAACCTCTGGAACTTTACTGATAGAATGGGCATGTTTAACATAAGACACGGGTGGTTAGAAATGACAGAGGCCATTGGCCCATCGTTCAAACTTGGCATATACTTGGCAAGCTATGCCTTTAGCGTCACGATGGTTAAGACCCCACAAAGCATTCCCCCAAAGCTGAAGCTGGCCCTCCGCGGTGGCTCAGTCGTTAGGGCGCTCGCCTACTGAGCCGGAGTACCCAGGTTTGAACCCGGCCGCGGAGGCCACGTTTAGGTGGAGGCTAAACGCAAAAGGCGCCCATGTGTTGAGCGATGTCAGTGCACATTAAATATCCCCAGGTGGTCGAAATTGTTCCGGAGCCCTCCACTATGGGACCTTTCTTTCACTCCTTCCTTTATTCCTTTCTGGAGCCCATCGACATGTAAGACAGTTACCGCACCATTTCCTTTCTTCAAAAACCAATTTTCATTCATGCCCACTAACAAAAGCTGAAAGAATCAAGAGGATAAAGTGAAATCAAGAAGAAAAAATATGCATGGGCAGAACATGTAACGCAAAGGGTAACAAAGTGGATTCCAAGAGAGGGCGAACATAGCAGGGGCAGCAGAGGGTCAGGTCAGCGGATAAAAAAAAAGAAAATTTGTGATGGTACTTTGTTGCGGCTTGCACAGAACAGGGTCAGCTGAAAGCCAGCAAGACAGGGCTGTCCTGCAATGGGTGCCATTAGGCTGACAATAATTATGAAGAGCCAAACAACATTAACAATGCATATGCATATACAATATATGTCAGTACAAAGCCACTAATAAGTTTCCGACAAAACCCTTTGCGCTACTTTTGCAAAGTAGATTTTGTTACCGATATCTAAAAGTACACAAGGAACAGTTCCTGGAACTATTTAAACTAAAACCTTATGCTGCTCCAACTGTGCTCTAAACTTGTGAGCTGTCTAGAGCGCTGGTGTAGTGGAATACTTTTTACAAACAGGAAAAACCCTCATCTTATCCAGAGTGTCATTAAAAGCAACTATATGCTCAATTTTAACAAATGATCCTGCTGAGCTCACCGCAGCTGTGGAGTCTGTTTTGTTTGGCCTGCAGTGCTGCCCACTATGGAGCATGTGTCCACAGACTATGACTCGGTGATGTTCTACAACTGGTCCATTTATAATGCTGCTGACATTATGTTGGATGAATGCAAGCAATGGCCCATGCACTTCACGTGCTTTGCCCTGTGGCAGCACTGCATCCTTGCTACTCAATTTAGACTGGCCAGCGCCATCAGGCTTTTGCTGTTGCTGATCATCAGTAAGTGTTCCACAATTTGCAGAGGAACACCCTTGGCTGATGTCACCAGCTCTTCAAACAGCCAATCTTTGCCTCAAATGTAAAGCAGGAATGTGCCCACAGCGGTCCTTGAAGCATTACAATGTTGGGCAAGTGCATAATATGATGCACATTAAATGGCATCTTCCTCTTACTGTACATATACTGTGTGTCGACAACAAATTCCACGAGGCAATGAGTACTTTCCGTGACATCTGTTGCAGTCACAGTATCTTTCAGCAAAAGATAGATGCCTTTTACAAGAAGTGTGAAGTTCTTCAAGTACACTGGGGCAGTATTCCTTCAAGGCATGGCAAAGCAAAGTATAAAAGCCACAGCTGCCACTCCTTGGCTTTCCAAAATTTTCTAACCAGCAGGGAACGCTGAATTCGGGATAAGCACATTGGTGGCCTCAGCATTAGTTAAGGACTATCTAACAACTCTAGCACTTGTGGAGAGCCAATATAATAGAGCTCATGCACTTCTGTCAGCCAGACCTCAGTAAACTGACGAGCTACCCCAAGCAATACACGTTGCATGTCATCTGGCATAAATGGCCAGATTACATCAAAGTGCTTTAGGTTCATCAGGGGTGACGGCCCCTTCACTCCGGCGATAACTCTTGTGGATGCTGCAACATCAGCCATTTGTTGCTTAGTCACACTGCTGGTTCTTTCTTGTACAGCAACACCAACAGGGTACTTTATGGTTCCTGCATAGCCAAAAATATCAAGTGTAAGGGGACAATATGATACATATGCTATAGTAGGATAGTACTTAAAAAAATGGCAGCTATAAACACCGGGCCACAGTCCGCGGCATCCTGTATTAGTCCAGTGGCCATTCACAACAGTAAACAAAATCAGCTTTTTAATGTTTGACTATGTTAAACAAGCCAGCATCAAAACTCTAGGCCTTAATTTTTTTCTTGTGATAAGGTTCTTGTTTACGTAACAAGAAAGGTTCAAGCAACGGACTACATTTTCGTCACAGAAGAATTCTGTGCGGCGGTCCTCAATGTGCGCGCAGCTTCATAGCAGACTTAAGTTGTGTATGTCTATAATACTATGCCAATCATTTACAAGTGGTGGACATTAAATAGTCCCTGGCAACACTAAACAAACAATGCCTTTATACAGAATGCTGATTATTTATACTGCTATGGATTACAAGTGGTCAATAAAGTTAAGGACATCAAAATGCCATGTCAAGTCTAAACTATAATTGAGGCCTTCTACGCAACACAAACAGTAGCATAAAGGAAAAATAGCAAGTATTCATGTAGGCGCATCAGCATTTGCCTACCATCAATGGTCTCTCCTGGGTGAAGACACCAACCGCAGCCGTAATGGCCATTAAACTGCACCATGTTCTGTAACAGTGCCGTTGCAGGTGAATCTGCACAGCAGCCCAAGGAATACACCTGCAATGACAAAATGCAGACTAGGATTAGAACACTTATTACGGCATCATACTATATTTTCTTAATGACATTGCTCGTAAAATACAAAAAATTTTGACGGCAAAGAACAAAAACCACAGAATGGTTGTTATAGACATCTATAGTTAATTACCTCTGAGTGGATGGTTTGCTGCCCAGCTTTCCAAGTGACTCCATTCTCTCCAAGTTCATTCATTTCTTCTACAAATGACTGCAAAAGCAGAGTCATGTCGGCATGACTTTGTCCATACCACAAAGCTGGTATTAATATGTTTCTGCAGCACAAGTGTGGTGGCAGCTCGTTGATGGTGACCTGAATCGGCCAGATCGAATACTTGGACGACTTGAAGATCGGTGCTCCATCGACATTGAGAGTGAATGTGAGGTCATATTTTGAAAGATTGGCACGGTTTTTTTTTGTACAAGTGGCCATCTTAAGGTCACTCATGGATTCTGCTCTATTTTCTACAATACCTTCAAGCCGGCCAAAAGGGGCATCTGACAATGCTTTATCGGCCAGCACGGAGATCAGCTGCAACTCCAACGGCAGCGTTAAGAAGAAATGGCCGTCTTGGTGTAGCTTCCTGCCACTGTAGTCTTTCTCGCACACTGTGCAGCATCCTTGCACGCTACTTCTTTCTGCGAAGTTTCCCGACGTTTCGTCTAATGACGTCATCCACTCCGCGCAGTAAAAATGAAATCGTGCGGCCTGGACTCCAGCACCGACGTACTTTTTAAACAGAAACTTCGTTTTAGGAAGGTCCTGGCTGGTCAAGGACATATGCGATTAATTTCTACAGCGCTTCGACACCTTTCCAGGGCAGCCCGAACTCAATTGCAAAATTGAGCGTTAGCGCCTGCAGATCGTGAGGCGAAACGGCCGCGTTTGCACAAGAATTGCCTTCATCGGTTGGCGAAGCTGCATCGGAATTGCGGTCACAGGATTGAGCAGGCTCCAAGTCTCAGCACTGTTGCGGAGGGTGAAGACGGGCGTCGGAGCTGCGTCTCAAGGGGTAGTGTTGTGCTGGGGCGGGGGGGGGGGGGGGGGCTCAAGCAGCGGCACGACGCTGCCTGACTGCTCTAGATATTGGTTGTGTACTGCGCTTACTTCCGCTTGTGGTCCGCTCTCAGCATTTCGTGCACCTGTCGAGACTTCAGGTTCGCACGCGCTTGCTTCCACTGGTGGTGTGGTGTCCGCGTTTGGAGAATCTCTCACTTCAGGTTCACACGGCCGATAGTTCATTATGCGTTAGTTGGTAGTCTTCTGAATATCTCCGATATCACCACCGCATTCCAGATATCACTTTCGCCGCTTCATCCTCTCACGAAGTTAAAAAGAGACGCAAACGATCACACAAGTAGGGTCCCTAGAAATAGTAGAAATAGCAAGTACTTCTAGGAACCCTAACACAAGAACGCAAATTGCTGCTTCGTGACGATGATGGATTGGATTGGATTGGATGTGGGGCCAATGCCTCCTGAAGAACATGCCTGAAGCGTCAGGAGTTTTTCTGCCTACCGTAGAGCGTGCGTCCGCCGTATGGCGGCGCTGTCGGATGACCCTCTATAGAGTCACTGGACTCTAACCCTCTAGCATTTCTGGATATTAATGGCGTCTTCGGCTGAGCCGCACTACTGCCTCCGTGCCGGTGCTTAGGAAGTGACGTCAAATACTACACGAGTGGCACGTCCACTTGCACCTCAGCCGAACGTGCAAAACATTCTCAGAGTGCCGTTGCTCTTTCTGCCCTCTGTTCACCGTGGCCTCCGAGATAATCGCGGATCTCAGAGGCCATTTTTACGAGCGGCCGACGCCAAAGACCGCAGTCAGCAATTTGTACGGTTAGCAACACCCCTTCAGTAACAGCGCGCAGGACCGGCGTTCATAGCTACGGTGGGCAATGCGTGAACCACGACCATGCTCATGAAATACTGCGACTGTGCTTGTGCAGGTTTTTCATACACACCACGGCGTTATGCTTGCTGTTTTTGATGCATACGCTTTAGAGCATCTAGATTGGCTTCCCGAAAATATCTACCGACGATTCTCAATCCAATCTCAGCTCCCCACATTCTCACTGTACATTGATATACCTTTTAACCTATGTTCATGTTGGCAAAAAGTATGATGTCACAAAGTGCAGGCATGCCAGATGGACCGCATTTGCCGTTCGCCGCACTAAAAATATTGACGAACCTTTAATTTTGTCAAACGGTCAAGGCACAGCGCTCGCCGGCCGGTGGCTGATTGCAGCGCGAATAAATGCATTGCAGCCGCTACAAGATTCAACATTTCTTTAAAAATATTCCCACTTGTGATGCTTCGTGTTTTTTCCTGATTCTGAACGTAAAAGTGATTCTGAACGTAAGAGCGCAAAAACACAAGGACACAGACTAAGGCAGACAACACGAGCGCTTACTTCCAACTGATTTTATTTCATGCAAGAAGGGAAATTTATACTCTTGATAAGCGTCTGCACATGCTTGCAGGGCAATTGCATAAGTGCTCCATCAATTCTGCTGTCACAAAAAGAGATGGCATATCTGACATCTTTCATATGTGTTACATGATAACTGGTATCTGTCATAACTCTGTGGTAATTGCCCTGTAAGCATGTGAAGACGCTTATCAAGAGTATAAATTTCGGTTCTTGCATGAAATAAAATCAGTTGGAAGTAAGCGCTCGTGTTGTCTGCCTTAGTCTGTGTCCTTGTGTTTTTGCGCTTTTACGTTCCGAATGGAAAACCAACTCGCCCAAATGCAGCCATTATTGTGTAGTGATATTGTCTGCGCCAACAGCGTCGTCTGCCCGCGACGTCTGCTAGCGCGAGCTGCACGACGGGATTGCACCGCGCTCCACCGTCGGTCTCCACGGTGGCGCGGTGGCACGCACTCGTGTTGTGTTCGTCCCAGCCGAACGTAAGGCACTGCATGAGTGGCATCCAGCCGAACGTGGGGCACCGCACGAGTGCGTGGAAAATTCCCCGAGTGCCGTCAGCTGAAGACGCCATAGGAGAGCCTACGACAACGTTATTCAAGAGTATCTGTGGGACATACTGGGCACATTCGATGTGGAAGATGGAGTAATTAATCTTTTAAAAGATATATATAAAGGTACCAGAGTGCTTATAAAATGGAAGAAAATGTATCAGCCTGTACAGATACAGCGGGGGCTTAGGCAAGGATGTCCTCTGTCTCCTTTGTTATTCATGTTGTACCTGCAAGGGTTGGAGACCAATCTAGAGAGGAGACTAGGCTTCAACCTTTCTTTTTTCCACGACCGGCTTCGTGCTTTTTTTCAAGCAAGGAGAATGGATTAAACAGTCATTATAGGGACTAATATACGCCAATGATATAGTGCTAATGGCTGACAACAAGGAAGATTTACAGAAGTTGATAGGCATAAGTGGTACAGAAGGAGATAGATTAGGTTTCAAGTTTAGTAAGGAAAAATCGGCAGTCATGATATTTAACGATGAGGTCGGCGAGTATAGAATACGTGAGTTCACGCTAGAAGTAGTCGATGAGTACAAGTATCTTGGGGTGTGGATAAATAACGGTGCTGAGTATCTGACAGAGCATGAAAAATATGTAATGAATAAAGCTATAGTAGGAATGCAGCTGTCATGAAAAATAGGGCACTGTGGAATTACAATAGGTATGAAGTGGTAAGAGATATCTGGAAAGGGGTGATGGTTCCTAGCCTGACTTTCGGTAATGCGGTCCTGTGCATGAGACCAGATGTTCAAGCAAGGTTAGAAATTAAACAACGTGGCGTAGGGAGGCTAGCTTTGGGAGCACATGGCAATACACCAAATCAGGGGGTACAGGGTGATATGGGATAGGCGTCGTTCGAGAGCAGAGAAGCTAGTATTTGAGGAGCGATTGGGAAAAATGGGGGAAAAGCAGTGGGCAAGGAAAGTTTTCAGATACCTGTATATAAGGAATGTTGATACCAAATGGAGAAAGCGAACTAGAAAATTGACAAGCAAATGCCTGGACAACAGTAGGGGGGCAAATCAGCAATTATCGGTTAAGAAAAAGGTTAAAGAAACAGAGAGAACTCTGTGGAAAACAGGGATGCTGACGAAATCGGCACTGGGAACATGCAGGATTTTTAAGCAGGAAATTGCCAAAGAAAATATCTATGATAATTGTAGGGGGAGCTCTTTGTTGTTTGAAGCCAGGACGGGAGTTTTGCGGACTAAGACATATAGAGTCAGGTACCACGAGATAGACACGTTGTGCGTTGCGTGCGGAGAGGAGAAAACGGCTGAACACGTACTTGATACTTTTTCCCGAGTGCGGAGCAGTGGGAGAGCCGGCTCACCAGCTGCGAGCTCGCCGCCCAAAGGGCAATGGTGCAGCACGAAAGTGAAGCAGCGCGACTCAGTGGAGCCCTGGACTAGGGGCCCAACCCTGCTTTGAAGGTCAAGAGACTGCAGCGATGAAGACGAAGACCGAACGCTAAACCCTTAATGGATCCAATAAAGTTTTTTTTTCTCTCTCTGTAAAAGGCTTCACCCTACAGTGGAAAGCAGCGGGGCTGATTTATCCAAGGCACTGGGGTTGAAGGACAGTGAAGGGGAAGTAGATTTTAAGCGGGTAGAAGTAACCAAGCGAAGGTTATCTGATTGGTGGCTAAAATCAAGAAAAGAGTAAAATT
The DNA here is from genome assembly GCF_052857255.1 of Amblyomma americanum. Taxonomy (NCBI): domain Eukaryota; kingdom Metazoa; phylum Arthropoda; class Arachnida; order Ixodida; family Ixodidae; genus Amblyomma; species Amblyomma americanum. The sequence goes on along the minus strand of NC_135497.1, from coordinate 11,490,980 downwards.
TCACAAGTCATGACTAGGTGGCTTGAGCCACCACCCGATTTAAAGGGTTCAGCCGTATCCATCCATCCATCCATCCATCCATCCATCCATCCATCCATCCATCCATCCATCCATCCATCCATCCATCCATCCATCCATCCATCCATCCATCCATCCATCCATCCATCCATCCATCCATCCGTCCGTCCGTCCATCCATTCATCCATCCACCCACCCACCCACCCACCCACCCACCCATCCATCCATTCATCCATCCATCCATCCATCCATCCATCCATCCATCCATCCATCCATCCATCCATCCATCCATCCATCCATCCATCCATCCATCCATCCATCCATCCAATGCCTCCTGAAGAACATGCCTGAAGCGTCAGGGGTTTTTTTGCCCGCCGTAGAGCGCACGTCCGCCATGTGACGGCGCAGTCAGCTGACCCTCTAGCAGACGACACGCAGGCAGCACAGAATTTTCTTATGACTGCCGTTGCAGCAAAAAGTATGCCTTCTGGTGCGCTGTTTCTTATATTATTTTTGTGGTGTGTTTAGTGTTACCGTTTGACAAGTGACGTGTCGACGACTGCAGTTGTTGGAGGGATGGAGGGAGTAGTGAGCGAAAATGCGTTTCTGTTGCGTTCCGTTTTGCACGTCGAGTCAGCGAAACAAGCCCGGCTTTTCGTTCCATGAAATTCCTGCCGACTTAGAACTCCGGGAACGATGGCTCAAGGTAGTTAGAAGGAAAAACTGGCAGCCAAACATAACATCAAATTATTCTGTAGTTTGAAGCTTGCATTTCCAGTCAAGTGACTTTCGGGAAGGCACCAAGTTGACGATGTTGAAAAAGGGTGTCGTGCCAAGCATCTTCAATCAGTACCCGTCGTACCTAATGCCGGCACCGGCGAAATCCCGCGACGACAGCAGTATAAAAAAGCGAAAACGCGAAGACTCGCCTGTGGGCACCGTCCATAGTCCTGAACCTGGACCATCGGGCGTGACCGCCGTAGAGGCCGTAGAGGCGGCTAGCGAATCAAGTGATGCAGCTGGCACAGTAAGTCCTGTTCCCATCCGTCAGACCGCGTCCGTCTTACTTTAGTCCGGCACCGAAACAGACAAACAAAAATCATCAGTGGCTTTCCTTGACCGAAAAAAGTGGCACATAAGGAACGTGCTTGGAAGTCACGAAACGAAAGGAAATGCACTGTTGAAGCGTACAAAAAAGAACTGGAACGCCCCAAGGAAAAATGCCACGTAAACACGTTCCTTCGGATTGTGGCAGACTTCGAACAAGACAAGAAAGCCAGGCTATTACTAGATCAGGTTGTTAACTATATGGCAAAAAAAAAAACAGTGTGGAGTGAGACCACTGTCAGACACTGCATCATTCTGCGCAACATTTCTCCCAGGTGCTATGAGCATCTCAGAGCAGAAATACTCCTTGTCCTGCCTACTAGAACTACACTTAACAAATACATGAGGACCTGCTCAGGAGAAGTTGGGTTCAGTAGCCTGGTCAAGAGAATGTTGAGCACTGAGCTAGATTACTTAGTCACCTCACAATCAAGGGTGTGTATAGCCTGGTCATAGATGAGATGCACATCAAACATAAGCTGGAATATCACAGGTAGAGGGACACTTTTCTGGGAGACATTCATATCAGCCCAGATCTTGACCATCTCCTGCCAGTGCAGGAAAATGGTGAACTCGCCAATTCTTTGTTGTTTCCTGCTCTGCGGGCTGCAGCCAGGTTCATAATTTTAGTGGGGTATTTCTTCACCAAGGGATGCACAGGCGAAGTGCTGGCAGAAGCTATTAGGCATGTGGTAAAGAAGACGGAATAAATTGGATATAAAATTGTCATACTCGTCACAGACAACCCCAAAGTCAACGTGACTGCAATGGAGTTCCTATCACAAGGACAGCCACTAAATATAATACGAGTACCACATCCTGCCGACCCGTCTAGGTGCCTCATGTTGGCTTTCGACCAAAGTCACATAATCAAAAACTTACGTTCGCAGTTCCTGCCGAAGGAAATGGTAGCAAAGAAAGAAATCTCTTCACTCTTTGTCAGAGAATTGTACAACATGCAAAAAGGGTCCACCGTAAAGCCAGTGCGATTTCTCACTAGAAAACACGTCTACCCATCCACCATACAAAAAATGGCACTAAAACCAGCGATTGAGCTCTTTTCACCTCCTGTGACCGCTGCCTTGAGCTTTATGAAAGAACAGGCTGGGCACACATGCATGTGATGCTAAGTTCTTAAACGTAGGCCCGACAGTCGAGTTCTTGTGCAAGATGAACAAGTGGTTTGTAACCATGGACGTCAGTAAGCGTAGCCAGCACGTTCATCAGAACTACCGGGACACAAAAGAATTTTCGGACATTGATGATCGAAGGGTGCACTGGCTGGAGCACGAATTCGTTGAGTATATGGAAGGCCTGAAAAATGCGAGCACCCAAGAGAACTTTTTAACTAAAGAGACCTACTACGCCCTCATGTTCACGACACTGTCAAATGCGCACTGCATCCGATTCTTGCTAAATGAGTGCAACTTCAAGTTCGTCTTGACGCGCAAATTTTCAAGTGACCCCACTGAGTCTCTCTTTGGCTCCCTGCGGCGTTCAGCAGGACGTAATGACATGCTAGATGTGAGAAGTGTTGTGAGCGGGTTGGAGAAAGTGCTGCGTAGTTGCAGCCTCAGAGAACAGCAATGTCAGAAACTCCACTTCCTTTTCTCATTCCGTGCCATTGACAATTTAACTGAAGCTGGGGCTGTCACTGCTGCTGAAAACGAAACTATAGAACTGGCTACAAACGCACTCCAAGACATGTGTATGTCATCGGAGCGTTTCCTGCCGACTCCGGAAATGGCAGCTATCAGCCTTATTGGGGGCTACATAGCTCGTGTGGTTTCCGAGAAGGTCGAATGTGACAGCTGTGTGGCTTTGGCGCAAAAACCCAAAGGAAATGCTGCTGTAGACAGTTTGACAGCACACCAAGGCTGGGGTGCTCTTTTACCCGACGTCAGCGCTCCTAAGAGTGTTAGACGGCCTCAAGAAGTTCGTCGATATCATGCTCAAAGACCGAACGCATCTTCAAAGGCCAATGGACACATGCTTGCTCTATAGTATGAATAAAATCATAGGTTTGCCTGTCCTGACCTGCGAGAACAAGGAAAGCGGTCACAGGGAAGCACTACTGCATATTATATGCAAGAAGTTCATCAAACCATTGCTAACAAACCATGCACTTGACATAACAGACAAAAACGCAGTTGCATAGATGTATAACACGGAATCTCTTTCCCGAAAATTCTTGAAACTGCAGTAATAAACGATTTCCGCCGCCTTCATCCCACTGACGCATGCCATTTTTTCTAATAAGTGCGCGCGTGTCTGCGCCTTCAAGCGGTTTTTTTTAAATATTCACAAGTCGCTCGCCATGCCTGATACTCCCCTTGTTCCAGTTGTCGTTTCATCAACGCACGCGTGCTTGTCATTTAGAAAAATCCGGTCAGTCAGGCGTGCTGTGTTACGCCCAAAGTCACTGTGCGCGTGTGCATCACGCAGGAACCTAGTGAGCTGTGTTTCTTGCGGAAAGAATAGACAAGAGGGGCATGGGTTTATTTGAAATTTGTCAACGTACGTTATTCAAGGAGGTACCGTTCGGCGAAAGCTCGTCGGAAAAATGACCAGAAACAGCGCAGGCTGGGCCTTCCAAGACCTGCTTCACCCGATCGAAACATCTCCCGCAATGCTCCACAGCAAGGCTTCCTTCCATTGAGCGCCATGCAGTCCTCCTTTCCAACGGGTCACGTGGCTACAGTTCAGAGCTCAGGTAATTCGGAACCTCCTCCTGTCTTTATTCTATCTCATGGATTATTTTCCCTTTTTTGCTTGTTTGAAGTAGTTGTAGATTTTTTTGCCATTGGCAGCAGTACGATATACAACCATGCATCAGGCAGAGTAAATACTTATCTTGCGGAATTTCTCGCCACTTCAAGCACTTGTTGCAAAATGGATTTTTCAAACATGTTCCTTTCGTTGCAAACCGTCCAAAAGTTACTGGTTATGCAGCAGACATAAGGTCCTAACGGCATGATAGAACGGGGTGCACAGCACGCTTTTAGATTTCGAAATCGAAACTGATAATCCTCTTTTAGAGATTTGCTGCACTCTGAGACATCCAAAACATGTTTTTTGTCGTTTACGAACTAATCGTTTTTGCTCAATGCCCGAAAAAAGAATGAAACAGCATGATCGGGAGCCACGCATCACAGTCTCCCAGCCATTGAAACCGAAATCGAGGGTTAAAGTCACTGGAACGGGAAAAGTACCGCAACCATCATTGGAGCCGCCATATTTGGTCCAGCGCCGCTGAAGCGACGGCCACGCGCAGTCTCTACGCAGGCATGAACTGCACACATCCCCAGGATTCTGGACCATGCGGCTCGAAAAACCGGTCGCGCCATCTCGCGACAGCCGGCGGCGCGGCGGCGCGTAACTCAATGGCGACGAAAAATAAAAATTGATATTTCGTCGCGCATAACAGTCAGAAATTAGCTCTCTCGCCTAGATGTTAAATGAATCTTAAAGTTTCATTTAGTCGAGTTTCATCGATGTAGCTTACATATTGCGTTTGCCATGAGCAATGATCTATGACAGCATGGAGCCTATGGCGAGGTCCTGAAAAATACCCCACTTGACTTCAATTTATCGCTCACTACAGCCCTATTTTAAAATATATCGACAAGCTCTAGCCGGTTCACGTAGGGTAATGTCCTACCTTTAAGGAAGTATAAGGTATTTTACATTTCAATGGCGTAAAAGTCTTCCTGCGCTATTTCACTATTGATCATGCATCATCAGCTTTTTCATGAAACGTGTGGCGCCCTCTCTCGGTGCGTTGGAAAGGCACACGTCCCTGCTCGCGGCCGGGCTCGAGTAGCGGAGGCGGCTCGATTCCGGCCGTGCCCTGCTACAGTGTCCCTGCTTTGGTAGGTTGCTTTGGGAGGTTGAGCCTGCCGTACGAATGCGCAGTTTTATCAAAAGTGCCCCCATCGGAGGGAGGCTATGGCCATGGGCTGCTACATAAAATGCTACAAGAAAGCGTGTGCCTTCTATGAGGTATATAGAGGAAATTATAAGAAGACTCTTTTGCTTGACAGGTACATTTTTCATTAAGCGCGTACAGTGACCACGCCGGCATAGGTGATAGTGGAATTGCGTACGCAATAGCAGTGCAAAGCAATGAAGCTTCTAGGTACTTTCGTTCAAGCAGTGAAATTTGTAATTCCCGGACGCTCATACTTAGAGCTCACTCACCGATACTTGTATATGGTTCTTGCACTGTGCATTCAAAATTGTAAAATCGTGTCTTAATGTCTACATTTCAACACTCATGTTATTAGCCTCAATAGCAGAAAGCTCTTCCAATCTTTTGTCGATGTGGTGCAAATGCAGCAAGGATGCGTTGAAGTGAATGTTGCATGTGTTGCACATAAGAGGCGGCAAACCTGATGCTGCGTTTTATGCCAGTAGGTTATTTGTCCAATGTAACAATTAGTAGTGTGGTAGTTCACATTTTTGTCTAGGTTGGTAAAGTGCTTCTCACGATTCGATCGTTCGCCGTCGAGAAGGGGTTTACCATTGCTGTAATCGATGCTAGTTTCGGCAATTCTGTCAAAGATGTACGTGAAGGATGAACCGCTAACGAAGACTTCATAGAGTGGCATGCTGGGAACTATTCTGAAGAGTGTGCCATCAGTTCGGCAAGCCAGTAACTACGCCGTTACCCAGAGCAGCAATCAAGAGTCAAACTCTAGTTAAATGTTCTTGATTATAATTTAAATCTGCTAAGAAATGAACAGAAGTTATTGTCGGATAACACGATGTTTAAAAGATTACTGGTTTTCTCCAGTACGGTGACTCGGCGCTCCACCCAACCCGTTTGTGCAATGCGCCGCTAGCGCGATTCATTAGCGACAGGACGCCACATGCTCGCGACCCTGAATATGCAGTGAATTTACCGTGTTGCGAATATGTGCAACAATACCCATAAGCACTTTCGCACGAGTGGCGCGAACATATTTTTTTTGCAAAAGTTCCAACCTGCCCTCGTTTTTTTTTCTGCCGCTCTCCTATCTACTTTTCGCTATCCTCTCTCTTTGCTTTTAATTCCACCGGTTGCAGTTCCAGTGCTTGAGGGATTAGATAGCAATCGCTGGGCCGGCAACATTTTTAGCTTCCTTTTTGTATTCTCGTCAGTTGTTGTTGCCTCTGAATCTGTTGGCAAACTACTACTTCTTGGATGTGTGACTCCCGGGGAGTTAGCGCGGCTTTTTAAGCGCACAAACCGCGGGAGTCAGAAGAGGGAGCCGTTTCCACGGAACGATCCAGCGACTTTTAAATGTGCCATGCATCTCCATGTTCCTGGTGCTGGCTCCCTTCCCCTGTCGAGCGGACGGAGAGAATTTCAAGCCGTGGAGAGAAGGGGTTGGAGGGCGATGAAAGAACAACTTAAACCGCGAAGAAAAGTTCGGGGAACCTGAAATAGCTTCAAGCCATGAAGAAAAGAGCCACCGAGAGCCCGGCGATCCTTCCATTGTTATAAACCGGACCCCCCTTCCAACGCGTACACGAGCGCCCGCGCGCTGATGCCGACATCTAGCACGGACGCCTCACCTAGGCTTGCTGGCGTCTCCTGCAGTGCGCATGCGCAGACCGGTTTCGGCTTACGCTAAGAGCGCGGGCGCTGAGCGCGTACGCCCAGGAAGGGCCATTCGAGTTGGCGCCTCTAGGCCTTTTTTGGGGTGGGATGACTGTCTTTGAAGTGGCACAGGAGGCCTCCGATAATGATGTCCGGCTTGTGTGTAGTTTGCATCCCTTCCTTTCTGAGAACACTGGCCAAGGTTTCGCAGACACCCTTTACGTACTAACTGCATACGCGTTTTTGCCACCAGCGTGTCCTTAGCATAAGCATATCGAGTTGTTTTCGTTGCATCCTTTTCAGTTTTAGATGATACATCGAGTGAAGAATCTTGGGTATCCATTGCCTAGAAATGTTTTCTTTTGCTGATGATGAGTTTTAATGGCGCACTGGCAACCTCGCACCAAGCGCAATGGGTTGAAGTGTTTTCTTCAACACAATGTTAGGTGGAAGACCATTTTCCGAGCACTTCAACTCAAAGAAACCAAGCGCCAGGCTTCGAGAAAACTTCTACACATTGGAAATCAGTGGGTACACGGCGACACTGCGGAACGAATCACACACCGTCCTCGAGCCGCATGCTCAAAGCGATGTGTCATTGCTGTTGTCGCTGATTTTAAATCAAATATGCAAGAATTGGGAATCGTCTTAACCAAAACTTGCTTGAATTCCACCCTACCCTTAGGGCACAATTTTCAGCACTGTTCCTCCCAAAAAAGCTACGGGAACAAGACGCACAACACGCAGCATCAAACGGATGAAGAACGTGGAGAGGCGGTAACGGAAAGGGCCAAGGATGATTTGAGCAGGTGCATAGGTACGGAGAAAGTCTTTTTCAAGAGCTACACGGGCAGCCGGTAGCAGGGTGGTAAGAGGGAGGAAGAAAAGGACAGTGGGGAGGGGTCTCCTGCTGTGCCTTTGCCTGCCTTTCTTGTTTTTTCTCCTTTTACTTTTCCTCGAATCGTGGAGCGCAGTCCATGGTTGCTTTTTGGATGCGCTATGTTTCTGTTCCCTATGGTGCGAAGCACGAGCTGCACGACATAGTCGGCGCCTCTGCGAAAACGGCCCGGAAAGGTCATGGACGCACTCTTGCCTCCAGGCTGTCACAAAAAAAAAACTTACAACCTGTAATGTGTCAGTCCTGGCAAAGGGTTTCTCCACACGCAGACAAAAATCTCCCAAAAAGGACATCAGAATTTCTGCAGAAGATTCTTTACTGCCTTCCGCCAAACTAAGGAATTCCACCAGCCTTGTTAAAAGCACAGCGCATGGCACAGGTAGACAGTGCCACCAAAATCAATTTCGGACGAGTTAGCGTGGTTACGCCAGTTGCAACTAGGAGTGCTAGCACTTCGGTTTTCAGTGCTGTTTCAGTGTTCGGTTCCGTTGCGCATAGATGCAGCTGATGAAGACGACGATATCCAAAATACAGCGCAAGAGACTGGTATTTTATGACGCAGAATGTTCCGCTGCGGCGGTGTGGCAGTCGACGGCGGCAAAAAAGCGCTCCGCTGCCGCCGACGCCGGCGAATCGCCCGGAAAAAGCGCTCCATGCGGGCCACGCTTAACGCAGTAACCAGCAAAACGTATGCGTTCTCGCCGCCTCGGGTTCGAAACTCACTCGCGGCCGTAAAACATTTTCGATTATTTTATTTCAGGTCAAGTAAATTTCAGACATACAAAGAGGCCACGTCGAAATCCAAAATTGAAACCTCAGTGCTGCAATGAAAAATGCGACCCCGTTAGCCCGCTGTTCTACCAGCTTGTGGAGGCAACGGTTGGTACCAATGCGGCCACTCGATGGAACCGCATCACCGGGTGGCCGTGGCTCTCATCTGCTCACTCACTGAAAAAGGCAGCGCGTTGGAAATGTTTTCCTTAAGCCCCAACTCGATGAGCACATCCTAGGCGTACGGCAGAGCGCCTGCGCGCCCAGCCCCGCGCCGCGACGAGGCAACACAAAGCGGACGTCCGACAAATGAACCGTGACCGCAGCGCTGCGGCCGAACACTGCGAGGCATGCGACCACCGAATGGACGTTGACGGCACTAATGTACTGGAAACCGAAGCTAACCCGCACAGGAGGCTTCTACTTGAGTCGTGGCACATCCAACAGACAGGGAAGAATGTTAATCGCTCCCTGGGGACACTTCCCGCTTCTTACATCCATGGTTTGCAGCCACTGACCCGGATGTCTTCAACACGAGGGCTTAAAAAGCCGAGGTTCGAACCATCCGAGGGTTTGTCGACAGCCCGGCGCCGAGATGCGGCGATTTCCCTGTTAATCCCCGTCAGCAGGAAGCGTGCATGGCGAGGCAAGCGGGCGTAGACCGGCGAAGGCAAAGACCGAGCCAGAGGAAAGGAGCCAAGACGTTTTCCCGAAACCGCCCGCCCCCCTTCGCCCGTCTAAGGAAACCACCGCAGTGATAGCGTAGCATAGCGCATGGTCAGCGCGGACGCGGCAAGCAGACGCCGCGTCTAAGCCGCGACGGCGTCGAAGTCAGAGGATGGGGCATACCAACGGGTCCCGAGAAGCGGGCCTGCTTAACGAAACGCTGAAGCGTGTTCAGAGGCAGCAACGACAGGCTGGCGCCTCTTTCCAGATTTTGCGGGGACGCCTGTCAACAGTCGTCCCGAAGACGAGTAGTCTACTACTCGCAGCGGTAGCGATCGGTTGAATATCGGTGATTGGCGTAAAGCTGGGAGCCGCATGGGAATGTTTTGATGTATTTTCATATGTTTCTCTTTTTACTTTTTAAGGGAGAGAGTTTGAGTAATACTGTGGAAGAATGGGGCGTGGCACGTAAACCTGTTGGCCCAAGCATTTCGAGGGTTCATTCCCGGAATTACATTTTCTTATAGCAATTTAGATGTGCTGTGTATTTCAGGGAGAGGGTTTGAACCTTGCCGAAATTGGAGGGCGTGCCATGAAGTTTGTAAACCAATGATGGGTTAGTTTGCTGTTGATTGGGCGATGCAAGAGGTGGGCCGGGTTTCTAGGTCTTTAAAACCGGGGTCCGGAGCCATGGGAGATCAATCTGAGCTAGATTTAGATCCCTTGCATCTTCGGCGGTGCCAATGAAGGAAGATTTTCCCTTAGCCAGTTCCATGTAACCGCCATCGCCCCATACACCTTGCCCTCGTCTCCCGCATCCTTTAAGCTCCTCAGGACCTGGCTGTCTCGCTACTGTCTGTCATCAGCTTCATCTGGTTAGCCAGTTCCCTGCGTCCATTGACTTTCTTCTGCTGAAGTTTTGATGTACCACCTGGTTGAGAGAGTCATTGCCAAAACGGTAAGTAACAACCTTCCCAAGCCATTTCTTTAAGCACCTCGGTCCATGTTACGTTTTGTGTTTGTTTGCATGTCCTGATTACACAATTCAGGGCGGTCTGTAGAGCTTGTTGGTAACTTTTTTTTAATTCCTACAGCATGACAAGCGTAGAGCTTACATGCGTGTGCAATCACTGTGGATTTGGTTTGTGTGGAAGGATTGTCACGGAAATTCAGTGTGGGGTCATCGTTTCGATTAAAGAAGATAAGAGGCTTAGGCAGAATTCGACACAACCACTAGGTTGCGAACCAAACGCGCTCGAGGCCACAAGCACGCTTTGGTGTTTTGGCGAAAGGAAATGGCGCAGTATCTGTCTCGCATATCGGCGGACACCTGAACCGCGCCGTAAGGGAAGGGATAAAGGGGGGAGTGAAAGAAGAAAGGAAGAAAGAGGTGCCGTAGTGGAGGGCTCCGGAATAATTTCGACCACCTGGGGATCTTTAACGTGCGCTGACATCGCACAGCACACGGGCGCCTTAGCGTTTTTCCTCCATAAAAACGCAGCCGCCACGGTCGGGTTCGAACCCGGGAACTCCGGCTCAGTAGTCGAGCGCCCTAACCACTGAGCCACCGCGGCGGGTAATGATCTGGGAACAAGAACAAACAAAGGACGCGTCTTCGTTTGGAGCTATCCACGAGGGCCACGATTAAACCCTAATTCTTTCGCATTCCATGATTTCACAAGCAGTCTTCAGTGTCCTCAAAATTTCTTCGTTTTTTTTCTGACATATAACTGCGAATTTGTTAAGATAATACTTGTACATAGTTCCTGACCACTCTCCCTCCTATAGTTTATGGCTATAGTTATTTCATTTCTCTAATCTGCCTGATATCCCTTTATTTGCGCTGCCCCAGCTCAGGTGCTCGCAGCAGGAAAAATCTTTCCCTTCTTTTCTTTTTATTATTTGGATAAAATCACCGCTACTACTACTACATAGAATTGCCACCCATCACAGTTAGCATTCAACATTGCACATGCGACACGTGACACGCCGCCGCGGTGGCTGAGTGGTTATGGCGCTCGGCTGCTGGCCCGAAAGATGCGGGTTCGATCCCGGCCTCGGCGGTCGAATTTCGATGCAGGTGAAATTCGAGAGCCCCGTGTACTATGCGTTGTAGATGCATGTTAAAGAACCCCAGGTGGTCGAAATTTCCCAAGCCCTTCACTACGGCGTCTCTCATAGCCTGAGTCGGTTTGGGGCGTTAAACCCTCATAAAACAACGACCATAAAAAATGTACAAAACGACCGGTCGTTCATCAGCTTAAGGCACTTGCTTACATGGTGCTAATTGCGGTTTACGTAGTGTTCTCATATTTTATTAGGTAAAATTACAACATTTGGCCAGAAAAAAGCAGTACAGGTAGACGTCGGAGCAAATGTATTATTATTCCAAAGGATATGCAAGGCACTGCAGATAATTTAGCGAAGCTTAAAGAGATAACATGCAAAGGTCCGAATAATGCAGAAATACAGCCGGCGCCTTCTGCTGGACATAATATTTCTGAAGTACGTAATTAACAAGTAGCGCTATCTCTCTTGTTATTCATAACTTTAGCTCAACATTTTCAACATAAATGTAGACCAAGTGAGGACTTTATTTACTAATGTACGCATGCCAGTGTTACCGGATACGTTGTCATTCACAAGTAGACATGATGCAAAGCATGCAAGGCGAGCGAATTAAAGAGGAATCGCTCGTGGGCGATGTAAAACGGTATAGCATACCTACTGACAGAGGAGTGAAGCGGCAAGATTTGACACATGAAAAAAAACCTGCAGCTGGTTCGCTTTCCCATCTCGAGGAATAAAAATAAGCGCACAACAATATGTTTGGATAGAACAGATGACAACCTAAACCTTGCAAGTGCAGAATATTTGCAGCGCGCGCATTTGTTTCTTCAAGCTTTCCTTAGCATTAGCTGAGCGACTCTGAATACCAGGTGTTACCTGGAAGACGTTTCAAAAATATGCGTTTTGGCTTTAACATATGGCTTTTACGGCACAGTATTACCAGTGTGAATTGTTTCCGGTGAATCGTTTTAACTATTCAGCTGGTTAACTAGATTTTAATAATGAACTTTTAACAATTGCAGTTAGGCGCTTAGTCGTAATTTTAGATTTGTAGCCGGTAGTTAGTAATAGCCACATAAGTTTTTAGAATTTCCAAAATATGGTTACCTTTGGCCATATGGATCGACAAAATTTGGCTGCTTCGACTAGTTACGCGCACTGGAAAGGTTTCTTTGCTTGCATGCTTTCGAAAGCGCATGTATTTTGGCGTTAACTGGTTCTTGAAAATTGGCTTTTTTGAGGAGAGGAAATGACACAGTAACTGTCCCGCCTATCTCGGCGGGCACCCGAATTGCACCGTAAGGGAAGAGATGAAGGAGGGAGTTAAAGAAGAAAGGAACAAATAGGTGCCGTTGTGGAGGGCTCCAGAATAATTTCGACCAACTAGGGATCTTCAAAGTGCAGTGATATTGCACAGCGCATGGGTGCCTTTTGCGTTTCGCCTCCATAGAAGCGCAGCCGCTGCGGTTGAGTGCCAACCCGGGTACTCCGGCTCAGCAGATGAGCACCTTAACCACTGAGCCATCGCATGATGTAGCCAAATTTTGTCGAGCCACTGCGAGGAGGGTAATCGCGTTTTCGAAATTCTAAAAACTGATACGGATATTAGTAACCTACCTCTAACTGCAACTAGGCGCCTAACTTATAGTTAAAAGTTAATATCAGAATTAGTAAACCAGCTTCCTCCCGGTTTAATGCCTGTTAACTACTGGGTAACTGCCGGTTAGCTACAGTTTGCGGGCACTGGTATACTACGCCGCAAAATCCATATTTTAAAAGCGAAAGCTTTTCCTGCTTTCGTCGGAGCGATTTCGCCGTCACCTCACGTTTGATCTTGAACGTCCTTGCTGCGCCGCTGCCATAGCAACCCAGCAAGTGACTTCGCCGCGCCGCCAAGCCTAGTCTTCGCCGTCTCTGCGCAGGGGCTCCCCAGCCGTGCAGCGGCTGCTGCCTGACCACGTTATCTAGCCGAGTATCAGCTGGATAAAAAAATATTAGCTGTTGCTCAACTACTGCTGAACCTTGTTAGAGAGCGAGAGCTGTGATGTATCGTGCAAGCAGACGCGGCTTAGCGTCTGTAGCGTTGAGTGCGTTCCGCACACTGGATGAGCAGTGCGCCCAACCTGCCACCCTGGCATGTGGCATTTGAATTAATGGCTGATCGCGAGAGGTTGGTCAGGCTGCGGCCTATTGCTGCAGTGCCGCGTGTCTGCCACAACGTTGTCAGCGCTAATGCATGCAGCCCACATCTTTCTCTCACCACCATCACGTACCTCAAAGCGCTATTGAGGCGCCCACTTACACAGGTGGCCAGTTATATGCGCCCTTCCTTTCCACAAAATCACCAAGAAAGTTGTCAACGCCAACACCAATGAACACAATGAACGCCGACGACTTTCGCTTTGTTAGCTGAGCTAATCCGAGAAAGCTTAATTTTGATGATGACTTAGTCTTCTCTGTAACACCTGGTATGTGTTACTGCTGTTATCTGTATAAGAGAGCCCAGAAAAATTCAAACCTTTTTCTTTTGCATTTTTTTATTGATGTTTGAAAAAATGTTGTTAGCTTGCATATAAATAAGCTGCCAGGAATATAAACTTAAGAGGTGTCTTGATCACGTTTTCTTTAGGTTTTTAGGTTTTCATTGACTAAAATGTGTTAGAGAAATTGGTAAAATTGCACAGTAGGAGGCCCCAAAGCGCGGCAGTCAGGGAGACTTCCTATAAAATAAATGTCTCCGCAATTGGTATACCGCCAGTTTTCACTCGGACTCACAAAAGGGACGACGAAAGGCGCGAGTGGACTACCTGCGCCGCACACACCGACAGGCACAAAATGCTGTATACGTGGACGCAGCCATGTACCCCAATTCCACAACGCGGTGGCGGTAGTTTTGGACACCAACTTCAAGGAAATCGCCAGCGCCTCTCTACGCAACTGCTCTCCCACAGTAGCAGAAACGGCCGCAATCGGTCTCGCCATCCAGCACGGCGATACCACGCGAAACGGACTAAAAATCGTTACAGACTCCCATACGGCGTGTCGGCTCTTCCTCACTGGCAGACTTCCACACTCCATCGCTCCCATTCTGACTACCCCACATGTTAAAAATTCCACATGCAAGCACCAAATCACTTGGGCTCCTGGGCACGAGGGGCTCGAGGGAAACGAGGCCGCGGACAGTCTAGCTCGAGATACACCAACCGAGCGACTAACCTCCCCGACGTCACCCCTCTTCCCTCTATGTACGGCGAACGCCTCCTCCTTCTCCGAACGCAAAGGCAAGTCTATCCCCCACCACACTCGAAGATAACGGCGGCAGAGGCGAGGGGCTGGCGACAACTACAGACGAACACCTTCCCAAACCTACACAAATACCATATCATGTTTCCCGATAGATACGACGGAATCTGCCCCTGGTGTGGCGGAATTCCAACAACATACCATGTAACATGGGGCTGTTCCGGTAGCAAGCATCCCGAACTAGACAAACATCAATCCGAGGAACAGTGGGAGTCTGCCCTGCTCAGCTCCGATTTGGTGACCCAGCGTAGCCTGATATCCCAAGCAAGAGCAACTGCGGTGGACATTGGGGTCCTGAAATAAGGACTCCACCCAAAATCTGTTTTTTCCCGCCTCTTTATCCTACCTTTCTATGAATAAATGTTTTCTACTACTACTACTACTACCGTCAGTTTTGAACACTCGACTTCCAAACTTAGTGATGATGCCAGAGACAAAGCATTTTTCATAAATATATTTTTTCGCGCTAAGCGGGCAGCCTGAGTCCAGTAAGGTAGATAACGCGGTCAAGATTTTGAGCAAACCCTTCAATCCCCAGTAACTCAAGTCCTCTAAGGCACTCATTTCGTCACAAATGGATATGTTAACATTTGCATAAATTACCATTCAAGTTCATTGGCTCTTCATTACGTAGTGACATATCTTTCCTATGTCTTTTCTTTGGTTCACTTGTGCTTCGTTTTGTCGTTCCTCGGCGTGTGTGAGTTTTCTTGCGCTAAATGTTTCACCATGCCATCTTTTTTTTACAGAGCAAGGGATACCTTATAAAATGGAAAGGATATTCCAAGTGGCATTGCTCCGTTGAACCAAGAAAAAATCTGAACAGCGCCTGTCTCCGGGAATTTAAGCACCCAAGCAAGCCATCGCCACAACGACTGGAAGCTGCTGCTGAGGAATTAATTTACGCTGTGCAAAAGAAACTTTCCAACAGCCGTCGATCCAGCGGGCTTGTCAAGGTGAACATAGACCTGGACATCTTTAGATGGGTTTTCAGTAGGAAAGGAAGGCCGCTCGAAAGGGGTTGGATTGTTTGCAATGAGTCAGACTTTTCAAAGCTGAATCTTCCCTTTGGGTGGCATACTCGAGAAACGAAACTTGGCAGTGTAGTGGCAGTTGAGTTCCCAGTGCGTGTGAAGGCTGCTGTGACACGACAGAAAGCTTGCAAGCTCTTTCCAAACGGCTATCCTGTGGAAAGTCTGCAAATGTTCCTTGTGTCGAAGGTTGTTGCATGCAGAACCTAACCCACAGAAATAGTGAGCCTTCCGCCTTTCACATATATGTTGCCAGCAAACGTTTTGGAACTTTGTTTTTTTTTCGATATAGTATTGATTCTTGCATTTCAATTTGTGTTGTTCAGAATTTCTTAAAAATGAGTTCGGGAACTTTGCGCTTAGAGATTTCTGAATGTGCAATTTCATTTACATTGACAAATAAGACAGTTCTGGAAATCTTTAACAACAAAACGGTTTTGGAGAAATCTTATTTTGAGACAATAACATCTTTTATTCCACTTGGCATGTCCATCCCAGAGAGTTTAAAGGTTGCAGTAGAGACAAGATTTAGAAGCCTCTGCTTCTCAGTAGATACTCATTACAGAAAAATTAATGGCCGAGCAAAAGAGGGGTTCCTTAAAAAAGAGCGCCATGTAAAAATTCCCTTCGATAAGGAAAGTTCTGTTCAAAATTCAAATAACAGTATCAAGGACATCATTATTCAAGCTTTACAAGAAGAAGTGAAGCGAATGGAGGGTGTATCAGAACGGCCTGTCATCACAGGCAAAAAACTGCCGCTTGCTCAACAACTGCGGAAAAAGGGTCGGGGAAGGTTCGAAAAGCACCGATAGAAGAAAGCTGCATTCTGTAGGCAGCGTGATAGTTCAAGGGCTATAAGAAATTTTGGAAAGCTATGGCTTGGACTTATGCCAGTTGGTTGTAGAAGACCTTCGAGGGCTACTGCACAAAATTACTTTTTCTGACATTGACGGAATCTCCGTGGAGCGAGGAATCAAAAAAGAATACCGCAGTAATGGTAAAACTGACTATCAGGATCTTTCTTCCCCCGAGAAGAAAAGCGTCCGTGCAATCACCGCGCTCATAGACGACCACTTTGTAAGCAATGTTTTTTGGGAAAAAATGTCTTCAGCTGTCCCTAATTTACCCTCGCTCCGTGTCATCAATTCATACAGGCAAAAACTAGACGAAAGCACTGCTGTGTTTAAAACCCTAGGAGAAGCAGCTGGCGCTCAGGTGTCTTTTGTGCACGAACTTGAAACTGCCGTTGCGGAGTACGCAGTGAATAGAGGTATGACAGGAGAACAGCTCAGGTCGCAGCCAATTTTGCTCAAAATAGAAGGAGATGGCTGTGTAGTCAGCACACCAACAAGCTGGACAACTCTATCTTTTCTCCTGATTGACAGCAGCCGGAGGCTGCAGAGCCATACCTTACATCGCCTGCTCGCAGTCGTCGAAGTCTCTGAAAACTATTTTCAGATTAGAGAAAGTTTGAAGGATTTGATAGACGAAGTTAACAGTGTTGTGAAAAGGGGCAGTGTCAGCTTGGAAGGACAGGAAGTTCCCGTCATAGTCTGTCTGGGCTCAGATCTAAAATTCTTGCTCATGGTTCAAGGATTGCAGTCAGCGTCTTCTAGGCACCCATGTCCTTTCTGTCGTATTAATTTAAAGGAACGAAGCAGAGCTGGGGCAAACACAGAGGAGTGTAATAAGCCGCCTCTTCTGCGCACTCTAAAAAACATGAGGGAGGACGGCATTGTTGAAGAATTCGGAATGAAAGTCGTTCCCCTATTCAACATTGAACCTGCATTTGTGGTTCCAGACATTTTACACATGCGCATTAGAGTCGTTAATCGCCTGGTTGATGGATTGATTGTCGAAGCAATGGACAAAGACAACCGCGATAAAGTTACGAACTTAAACACCAAGAGCACTCACGTGGAAGCAATTGTGCAGGCAATTAATAGCTGTGGTGTAAAATTTGAACTGTGGCAGGACGAAAGAAAAGGAAAAAATTTCACCTGTATTCAAGGAGACTCCTGCGAGCGCCTGCTCGAAATGCTGCCAGAGAGGCTCACTGGAAAACTCAGCCGGGAAACAGAAAAAAAAATCATCTCACTTTGGAAAATGCTTAGTCGCATTTTTGATCATTTTGAACATAACACGACCGGCGAAAGCATCGAGCAAGAAATAGCCAAATTCCATAAAACGTACTTAGAACTTGGAGAACGAGGGCATAAGGGTTACGGGGCTGAAAGAATGACGCCAAATATGCATATTCTTGTCTGCCATGCCTCAAATAAGCATATATAATTCAAGTGTTTGGGGTGGTTTTCGAGCGAAGGCATTGAGAAAAAGAATGATATTCTGAAGCATTTGCATCATGCAAGATCCAATAAATGGGATGCGGCCGCCGATGCGCTGAAGCTGGCAAAACGCCTTGAGAATAGCGCGCACGTAACAACAAGTCGAGCGTACAAAAAACACGATCGTTCATACTGGGTTGAGGGTATGATTGAAGAGAGTCGCACAAATAGGGCTCGAAGCGCTCCTGAAATGGAGCGCGAGGATACACCTCCCGCTTGCATCGAGGATATGGACGCGGTTGAACTGCAGACCGAATTGAAAGCTGCTGGCATTTCAACGAAAGTAAAATCAGTTCCCAAACTGCGTGAAATGCTTCGCAAAGAAAGACAAAAACGATGTTTTCAGCAGTCGACTTGACTTCTATTAGCAAAAATTGCCTGCAATTAGCAATTGCCTGCTCGCGATGTTCCACAAGTCTGTATGCCTCAGTTTTTATCATTTCTTACTTTTTTAATGAAATATTCATGAAAAATTTTTGTAGTGCAGTATGTGCACACTTGCAGCTTGAACGGTTTACTATGTCTCTTCACTCAATGCTAAAACTCGCATTCTCGCTGGTGTGACTAAACGAGAGTTAAATGCTTTGTTTGTGCTTGTGGCGACTTATATGTGCAGTAAACGTTCTTCGTTCTTCGCCATATTTGTGATAATCTTCCTTGATGTGCAATATTTACACGCTGTATCTGTATTCATGTATGATATGTTTATATTTTTTGTATCGCGCCACGCTGTGTTGTTTTGTGTTTTTTGGGTTTCATCAAGATTAGGCCAATTGTGTTTTATAATTACTGCAGTGCACGCTTGAAATGCCTTCGCAGTGCACCTCTGGCTGCCTATGTTCCCTGCGAAACGGCGCGGTTCATGTGGCTGACCTCATTGTAGCGCGAATGTTGCACCTCTCCTTTCCTCACAACCAGCCTAGTGATGTGTGGCGGTAGCAAGTGGTACACGTCTATGTAGAAAGTGTAAAGTTTTGCCATACTTAATATTTACTACCGACACTTTCTCAAGTTGGTTCTGTGCATAAGTGCATTGTGTATTTCTAGCAAACTGTCGAAATGTATCGTTTAGACTTTTTCTGCGCCATGATGTGATGCGATAATAAATGTATTCTGTCATGTCAAGTAAACTGCCGCTTTGGTTTTTTGTACGAGTTTTTGTAGCGATTATTACGGCAGCATTTCGAGCCTTCAACGTGGCGGCGCCGTGGTGGTGGCGGCACCGCCACCATGTGGCTGCGTTGACACCCTGTAGATGCGCCGCCACCCTGTCACATGGTTGGTCACGTGGTGCGGCTGATCACGTTGTTGGTCACGTGTTTGGTCACGTGACCAAGTTCCACTCGGGCAGCTGTAGCTATCGCGTCACTCCAGGTTTAACCAAAGCTAAACCACCGTTATTTTTTTTTGCAACTTGCACAAAAGGACAGGAACAAAGAATTGAGCAAAACACTCAACAGGTTAGGAAATTCGGTAGGCTGAAGAAGTTAAACTGAATGTACGCATTGCTACATTTAATTTTCGCTATTTTCAACTTCACTCCTGAACCTAATATGGACTCCTTTTGGAGATTCTCATTTGCGATGGCATGTTCTATCTGCGGCCGCCTCAGCATTCACAGTTGACGGCGAGGGGACCGAATTCCCGGGGGTATTCAGCGTCGGTCGTAATCGAGTCACGTCACCATGCTGGTGAGTAACGTCATGTAGATCCGGGCGTCAGGGCACGTTAGTAAATTTCAGCTTTAACATAAGTGATGTGTCTCCACTTGGACCCCAATTTAGATCAGTTACGAAAAACAACAGAAGGAACGAAGAGGACCGGGTGGGACGCATTGCTGCCGTTATATGATCTCTAATCGTCTTTGAAACATTTGTCAGGCAGTGCTTTCAAATACGTGAAAAGGTATGTTTGGCGCATCACAGCTTCAGCTGCCGCTGAGCGAGTTCTAACAACGTGAAAAAGCAATGCTTGCTTTCCGATCCCTCATAGTTATGTCACACCCAAAAATAATTGTGGAATCTCCTTCATCACGCTTTTCCATAAGCCGTATAATATTTCCATGCGTTTTGGTTTATGGTTTATCGTCCCAAAGCGACTCAGGCTATGAGGAACGCCGTAGTGAAAGACTCCGGAAATTTCGACCAGCTGAGGTTCTTTAACATGCACTGAAATCGAACAGTACACGGACCACTAGCATTTCGCCTACATCAAAATCCAAGCGCTCCATAACGATCGCAAAGTACAACATTGATGACTTGACTACACAACTGCTCATTGCGGCAGCACTATGAGCAGTACTTTTGAACAAAGAAAAGAAATCGCGCTGAAATCAAGAAATTTGGGGA
Organism: Amblyomma americanum; assembly: GCF_052857255.1. Classification (NCBI taxonomy): domain Eukaryota; kingdom Metazoa; phylum Arthropoda; class Arachnida; order Ixodida; family Ixodidae; genus Amblyomma; species Amblyomma americanum. The sequence continues at coordinate 11,470,839 of NC_135497.1, read as the reverse complement.
ACACTTAGCTCCGCCTTGTTGGTATGATGCTATAGCATTAACAGGTCTTTTCTGCGGCTTGGTGTCCTCTGCATATTTTGTATTCGAAATTTCAGGCTATTTCGCATGGTCTCATGACGTAACATTTAGCCCGGCGAGCAATGAGCACTCGACCGTATAACCAGCCAACAGCCACCCGCTAGTGCACCTCCCATCTCGGACATGTGACGGCGCTTGGTCATGTCACCAGGTATCGTAATCTAGTATCTTAACCCCGCTCAGCCACAGCGTTTAATGCCGGGATGCATGAGGCGTTTTTACGGCGTGAGGCCGGCGATTTTCACCCGATGGTGAGCGCCGCCACCAATGTGGACCTACCAGATAATTTTCGCACGTCGTCCGACGACGGTTGATGAGGCGGCGGCTGACGCGAGCGAATAGGTGCGCAGAAAGCCCGCTCTTTTCCGATATGACTGCTTGCGCACGTCGCCGTCGACGAGGCCCCATGGCCGACGAGCACGTGGCGACTTGGGGGGCGGGGATGGAAACGTGACTGTCTTGAAGATGAACGATTCATCAAGCATAGCATGTCTTTTTTTTATGGGGACATGAATTACTGTCGTATGAAAATGGGCGCGCGCGTTTCCTCAAGGCCGGTGGAAGAAAACCACGCGCGCAAAAAGCCTGTGTTGTCTCGAGCGTGTGGTTCTCGATATCTGGGCATGTTCTGCGGAGTAATGTGATGAAAAAAAAAAATCCGAGGGATCTGGTTGCATGTTACATTCTCGAATTTCCTGTTTACATTATCCCTACGTCATAATACAGGCCGGTGATCAGCCATGGAACTTAAAAGCTTCACATCCTGAGCCGGCCCTCGCCCTCTTAACCAAGCCAAACTTGCGACAAGCCAAGTGGGAGCTCCGCGTTTTTGCACCACTGCATGCAATGGACTCTACCATGGCGCGCGCGCGCACACCCACACACTCAGCCCAACACACACACACACACACACACACATGCAGAAAAAGGCAGTGAACTATAGGGCGCCAGAAAGTCACGTGCATGCAGATACAATTCCTATACAAGCGCATCCCGAAAATGGTTACACGTTTAAATGGTATTATTCAATAATTTGTACGCTGAGCAACCTGTCACCATACTTGTGTATAAATGCAGGAAACTCATGTTGTGTGCAAGCAGCCTAGGTAAAATGATCAGCGCCGTTCGTAAGTAGAAGGCAGCATATTTTCATTTTTGCGAAAGCATAGCAGCTCATAAGGAGGAAAATCAGGCGTTGTCCTCCCCAGAGGTTTGTAAAAACCACGTGACCTAATCAGAAAAAGAAAAATTAAGTTTCGTAAATAAAATACTTTCCGAAGTGGGTTCCGCACCCACGAAGGGAACCCGCCGCATTGGCTCAGAGGATAGGGCGCGATGTCAGTGCACGTTAAACATCCCCAGGTGGTCTAAATTATTCCAGAACCCTCCACTGCGGCACCTTTTTCTTCTTTTTTTTCACTCCCTCCATTTTCCCTTTACGGTGCGGTTCAGGTGTCAGCCGATATGAAAGACAGATACTGCGCCATTTCCTTTCTCAAAAAATCAATATTCAATTTTTACTTTCAAGGTTAGTTTCTAAAATTGGTTTTGAGGAAAGGAAATGGCGCAGTAACTGTCTCACATATATCGGTGGACGCTCGAACCACGTCGTGAGAGGACTGACCTGTGGCCCACTTGAAGGTCAAAACCGTAAGCACCGCGAAATCGTTACGAGGTAGCATAGTGAAGCTTTCGCATCAAAAGTGAAGGAAAATAATTTTGCCGGCCGTGGCAATTGCTATCTAATATCTTAACCACCCGAGCTGCAGCCGGCGGAGGAGAAAGGGAAATGATATCGAGGAGAAATATAAAGGGGAGCGATAGCAAGGAAGCACAGGATCGAGTATTCGAGTGTGGCTCAATCCCCGGTCCGCTTTCGAAGGGGGATGCCATTCACATACCTGGCTTAATATCTCATATGGGCCCTTGAGGCTTGGGTGTTACGCATATTTTTGAAAGTATGGCGGAGTGCTTGGCGTAACGCACTCTGGCACAGGTCAGCCTGGTATTGCACTGCCTCCGGGATTGGCCCGTGGCCTACGGGCTATTGCGCGCTTTTCTTCTGTCTCTTTACTCCCATCTTTCACCTCCTACTATCAGCACGCAGGCAGCTGGGCGTGGCTCCGCATTGAGCCAGGAAGCAAGCCCGTGCTTTTCCTTTCGTCCTTCTGTCGACAACTCAACTCAAGTCGAAAAAAGGAAGCACAGGGGCTCGAGCTGGGTTTGGGTATCGTCGCCTTCATCAACTTCCATTCGGGCGGCGTGAACTGATCAGCTTGGCTGGCCATTGCATTAGAGCAGCACGCCATCGCCGCAGCCGAACACCACGCTGCAAGCTTTCTCCTTCACAGCTCGTCAGTAGACTTAATTGTTGTCCGTAATTTTTTTCCCCGTTGCGAAAAAACTTGACAATTATGGTGAGTCAGGTTATAACTGCAACCTCTTTCGAAAAAATAAAAACACTGACGTGTAAACAAATGCGCAACATAAGGTTCTTACTGATGCTTATACGGCCGCTAGTTCTGTTCTGTCACCAGTCATCAGATTTTCTGTACAGCAAAACACCATTTACCATGAAGACACAGACCGTCCCACGGGGAGAAGTTGGGTGCAGCGCTAAAAAAATTCTATTCCACGCATTATGCTCTGGACTCACTGAGTGATAGCTGGGCCTTGGCACAATTCTGGAACGTTTAGCCATATCTTGTGTGATGTGCATATATACCGCCAGTAGTTTTTGACAAATGGCCCCTCAAAGTCGGACAAAGACGGGGCGTGTACACCGCTTCAACCCCAACCCGACTTCTTTTTTTTCTTGCACCGCAGTAAAGGAACAGACTAGGGGAGCCGCACAGTCAGCCCGTTTCGAACACGCTGGGTGGAAAAAAAAAAACAAACGCGAAGGTGCCCCCCTCCCGAGGAGCTTGGCTTGAGGGGAGGACACACAAAGCGGACAATGGGCGAAGCTTACTAGCGTCTCTCTCTCAAACCGGGAGGAAGAATGTAAGAGAAGGAGGAGGAGCTCAACTTCATGCGGCCCGTGGTGGCGGCGTTGTGAACTAGGAGCGGATGAACCATGGATGGATGGAAAAACTTTATTTTCGTCAGAGAGCATGTGTGGACGATTCCGTGTCAGATGGCCATCAACCCATGGCTGACGGCGACCTGGGTGGCCCACTCCACGGCCCTGGTCTGGACGACCGGGTCTGAGCTGGCCAACACGGCCTCCCACTGCTCGAGGGAAGGATCACGCATAATGTCCGCCGGTGGCGGTGCTATGCTACAGCTCCATAATATGTGGTCATAGGTTGCCAATTCGTGACACCATTTGCACTCCGGCTGAATGTCCGGGTAGATTTTGCTCAATACGTATGGGTTGAAGAAACATCTAGTCTGCAATCGTCGCCAGACGCATTCCTGCGCCTTCACCAATTGCTTGTCCGGGGGTGGGTAAATCCTCCGCTCAAGTCTGAAATGATTAGTAATGTCATGAAAGTATACCAGCCCATCTCTCGTGGACCTTCCCGGGACGTCCAGCTCACCTACTCGGCTGACGAAACCTCGAGCATTCATGTGAGCCGTCTCGTTCCCAGGGTTCCCAGAGTGTGCAGGTACCCAGACAATTTCCGTCTCCGTAATCCCTCGCTCCGTGGCCCGATTCAGCAACCGCGCCGCTGTGACAGATATTCTGCCCCTCGCCAAATTTCGGATGGCTGTTTTTGAATCGCTGAAGATCAGGTCAGCATTACTACTAGTCATAGCTAGTGCTATCGCCGCTTCCTCAGCAGTTTCTGGGGAGCGGGTTTTGACTGATCCAGAGGCGATCAAGCGTCCTCGCCCGTCCACCACCGCAATTGCAAGTGCATCCTTGTCCTTATACTCGGCGACATCTACATAGACTGCCTCGTTGTACTTCCCGTACTTAGCATGTAAAGCTTTGGCTCTTGCCTTCCTGCGGTCCTCATGATGTATTGGATGCATGTTCTTGGGCAAAGGTTTTATGTACAAGCCCTTCAGAATCCTGGCCATGAGCGGCACTCCGCGACTGGAAATGCTGTGCACGCTTATCTCGGCCCATAAGAGCAAGTGCTACGTAATGCTCCGGACGATCTGTGTGTCGGCGGCCGCGAGAAAGAAGCGAGCGGACCATTTATGGCGGGGAATGACTACGTCACCGCGAAGAACGAATCGGGAGCGCGGCGCGCGCTGGCCCGCCGGCGCGGCGGCGAGAGAAAACAAATGCGGTACTTTTTCCGTTCCAGTGACTTTATCGAGGGTCAGCTTTTAGCGCTGCCTCGCGGCCAGTCTGCGCAATGTCGTGGCGATCTCGGCGCCCATTGAAATTGAGCTGATGCTTCAAGCATTTACTTCAGGAGGCATTGATCGATCCATCCATTCATCCATCCATCCATCCATCCATCCATCCATCCATCCATCCATCCATCCATCCATCCATCCATCCATCCATCCATCCATCCATCCATCCATCCATCCATCCATCATCCATCCATCCATCCATCCATCCCATCCATCCATCCATCCATCCATCCATCCATCCATCCTAGCAGACGACACGTAGGCAGCACAGAATTTTCTTGTGACTGCCGTTGCAGCAAAAAGTATGCCTTCTGGTGCGCTGTTTCTTACATGATTTGTGTGGTGTGTTTAGTGTTACCGTTTGACAAGTGACGCGTCGATGACTGCAGTTGCTGGAGGGAGTAGCGAGTGAAAACTGCATTGCTGTTGCGTTACGTTTTGCATGTCCAGTCAGCGAAACAAGAAGCCTGGCGTTCCGTTCAATGAATTTCTGCCGACTTAGAACTCCGGGAAAGACGGCTCAAGGTAATTCGAAGAAAGAACTGGCAGCCACACACAACATCAAATTCTTCTGCAGTTTGTAGCTTGCATTTCCAGCCAAGGAAATGCTACTGTAGACAGTTTTGACTGCCCACGTACCAAGACAGGGGTGGACTCTTTTACCCGACGTCAGCGCTCTTAAGAGTGTTACAGGACCTCAAGAAGTTAGTCGATGTCATGCTCAAAAACAGAACGCATCTTCAAAGGCCACTGAACACATATGCTTGCTGTACAACTAGTGGGGGACAGGGTTAATTGTAGAGACATGGGAGAGGCCTTCGCCCTGCAGTGGGTGTAGTAAGGCTGATGATGATGGGGATGACAACTAGTGGGAATAAAATTGCGGGTTTTGCTGTTCTGTGAGAACAAGGATAGCGGCCACAGGGAAGCACTACTGCGCATTATCTGCAAGAAGTTAATCAAACCGTTGCTAACAAACCGTGCACTTGACATAACAGGCAAGAATGCAGTTGCGAAGATGTACAACAAGAAACCTCTTTTTCGAAAATTCTTAAAACTGTAGCAAGAAACCATTTCCGCCGCCTTCATTGCACCGACGCATGGCATTTTTTCTTGTAAGTGCGCACGTGTCTTTGCACCTTCAAGCGCAGTTTCTTTTTAATATTCATAAGTCGCTTGCCATATCTGATACTCTTGATATCTGATACCCTTGTTCAAGTTGTTATTTCATCAACGCACGTGCTTGTAATTTGGAGAAATCCGGTGAGTCAGGCCTGCTGTGTTACTCCCAAAGTCACTGTGCGCGTGTGCATCACACAGGAACCTAGTGAGCTGTGTTTCTTGCGGAAAGAATAGAGAAAAGGGGCATGGGCTTATTTGAAATTTGTCAACGTTATTCAAGGAGGTACCGTTCGGCGAAAGCTCGTAGGAAAAATGACCAGAAACAGCGCAGGCTGGGCCTTCCAACATCTGCTTCACCCTATCGAAACATCTCTCGCAATGCTCCGAAGCAAGATTGTAACAGACGCGCGCTTCGCAAAGTTCTAAGAACATTAAATATGAGGGATGTGCCCACTGTGGGCCGACGACTCCCCAGGCAGGTTATCGCGACGACTCCGGCTTCCATGCATCCATTGAGCGCCATGCAGTCCTCCTTTCCCACTGGTCACCTGGCTACAGTTGAGAGCTCAGATAATTCCGGATTTCCTCCTGTCCTTATTGTATTTCATGAAATATTTTCCCTGTAACGGGGCCTTAGGTTAATGCTGAGGCGGCGGCGAAACCACGGCGGCGACCAAGTCTCTCGTCTGTTCAGGTCAGCAGGCGCTCGGTGTGAGCGATGGCAGTGCGGCTACCTCTTCTTTTTCTTCATTTCCTCAGTCAGGCTACCTCTTCTTCTTCTTCCTTTCCTCAGTCAACATAGGATGATGCCCTTTTTCTTCACAATGGCCCCGGGGAGAAAAGGAGCCATCCTGGCGACTCAGGGTGCCGACAACACGACCGGGTCATAGTATGGCTTGAGTCGTTGGACATGCACAGTCTCGCGACCACGTCGGCGAAGATCCGAAGGCGGTGTGAGGGGCTCAATAAGGTAGTTCACGGAGGATGTGCGCTCCAGGACGCGGTAGGGGCCATGGTATCTCGAAAGAAGTTTCTTTGAGAGGCCGGGAGCAGTGGAAGGGATCGACAGCCAGACAAGTGAACCAGGTGAGAAATCCGGATCAAGTTGACCGTCGTCACGGCGGTGTTTCTGGCGCCCCTGAGTGTCTGCCGTGAGCGACCATGCTATCTGGCGGCAGTCTTCGGCGTGCTGGGCAGCTTCAGAAATAGTACACTCAGATGAGGCAGGGCGGTATGGGAGAACTGTGTCGATGGGAGCGGATGGATGTCGGCCGTAGAGCAGAAAAAATGGGGGGAAACCGGTGGTGGACTGAGTAGCAGTGTTGTAGGCGTACGTAATATAGGGTAGAACGAGGTCCCAGTTCGTGTGGTTGGCAGGAACGTACATCGCCAGCATGTCGCTCAGAGTGCGATTAAATCGTTCCGTTAGACCGTTTGTTTGCGGATGGTAGGCTGTACAAGTCCGATGAATGATATTGCACTCGGCGAGTAGAGCTTTAATGACATCAGACAAGAATACGCGTCCTCTGTCACTGAGGAGTTCACGAGGAGCACCGTGGCGAAGTATAAAGCGCTGTAAAATGAAGGACGCCACTTCACGAGCTGTAGCAGCTGGGAGCGCGGCGGTTTCTGCATACCGGGTCAGGTGGTCAATGGCAACAATGACCCAGCAGTTGCCAGCAGCGTTGTATGGCAGAGGGCCGTATATATCGATGCCAACACGGTCGAAGGGGCGAGGAGGACACTGCAGTGGCTGCAACTGACCAGCAGAGTGATGAGGCAGTTGCTTACAGCGTTGGCAGGACGGGCAGGAGCGGATGTACTTGAGAATGAAATTATACATGCCTCGCCAGTAGTACCGGAGACGGATGCGATTGTACGTCTTGAAGACTCCAGCGTGGCCGCATTGCGGGTCAGCGTGGAAACAGGTGCAGATTTGGGACCGGAGATGTCGGGGGATGACGAGAAGCCATTTCCGTCCGTCGGAGTTATAGTTGCGCCGATAGAGTAGATCATCGCGAATTGTAAAATGTGAAGCTTGGCGAGAAAGGGCGCGGGATGCTGGAGGCTTAGATGGGTCGGATAGAAAGTCAAGAAGAGAGGCAATCCATTCATCCTTACGCTGCTCAGAAGGCATGTCGCAGGTGGTGAGCGAATGCGCGGAGGATTCGAGGGCGGAGAGGCTGGCAAGCTCGGCCGGTATCGGGGAGTGGGACAGGGCATCAGCGTCCTGATGCTTGCGGCCCGACCGATATAAGACACGTATGTTGTACTCTTGGAGGCGGAGAGCCCATCGAGCCAGGCGACCGGAGGGATCTTTGAGCGAAGAAAGCCAACATAGCGCATGGTGGTCGGTGACCACGTCAAACGGACGGCCATGGAGGATTCTTTCCAAGGGCCTAGACAATTGTCAAGCACTTTTTTTCCGTCACGGAGTAGTTGGATTCAGATTTCGTGAGGGTGCGGCTGGCGTAAGCAACCACATATTCCTCAAATCCAGACTTTCGTTGGGCGAGCCCAGCCCCGAGGCCAATGCCACTGGCGTCCGTGTGTACTTCAGTTGGGGCTTGCGCGTCGAAGTGACGCAAGATGGGTGGCGCCGTGAGGAGACTGCGCAAAGTGTTGTAGGCGTCGTCGCAGGCAGGCGACCAATTCGAAAAATCTACATTGCTGCCGAGAAGCTGAGTTAAAGGGGCAGCATTGGCCGCAAAGTTGCGAATAAAACGTCTAAAATAGGAACAGAGGCCTAGGAAGCTGCGCAGTTCCTTAATGCAAGTAGGTTTTGGAAACGCAGTCACACCACGAAGTTTGGCGGTGTCGGGGCGGACGGCCTCTTTTGACACAACGTGGCCTAAAATTGTCAGCTCACGAGCAGCAAATCGACACTTCTTTAAGTTCAGTTGAAGGCCAGCGTCCGTAAGGAATGTTAAGACGTGCTTCAGCCGGGATAGATGAGTGGCAAAGTCGGGCGAAAATATCATGATGTCATCGAGATAACACAGGCACGACTTCCATTTCAGGCCACGCAGAATACTGTCCATCATGCGCTCAAAAGTAGCCGGAGCATTACAGAGGCCAAAAGGCATGACGTTAAATTCATACAGGCCATCAGGGGTCACAAATGCGGTTTTAGGGCGGTCGTCGGCTGCCATGGGGACCTGCCAGTACCCAGAATGTAAGTCGAGAGAAGAGAAGAGTTCCGCTCCTTGAAGGCAGTCCAGAGCATCATCAATGCGCGGAAGAGGGTAAAAATCCTTTCGTGTGACCTTATTCAGGCGGCGGTAATCAACGCAGAAACGAATAGAGCCATCTTTCTTTTTCACGAGGACCACGGGCGAAGCCCAGGGACTGTGTGAGGCCTGGATCACGCCGCTCTGAAGCATGGTGTCAACTTGGTCTTGAATAACTTGGCGCTCACTGGCTGAGACACGATAAGGGCGCTTACGCACAGGCGCGTGGTCACCGGTGTCGATATGGTGGGCGACAGTCGACGTGCGGGTCAAAGCGGTTGGTGTGAATCGAAGGAGGAACGAAATTGATGAAGCAGAGCGAGAAGTTGAGTTCGCTGAGGTGCAGGAAGAGAGGCGTCGATGGAGGGAAGGAAAACGTCTGGAGACGAAGTGTCGGGTGCAGGAACCGGCGGGCTGAGGGCATCGACGTCAAGGGACGGGGAATCGTCATTTTCATCGCGGTAGAGAATGGAGTCAATGATTTGCACGGTACCAAGGCACTCACCGCGACGTACAGCGGAAGCATATGTAAAAGGATTGGTCACGAACAATGCGCTAAGGCCAGCTGACATAGTGAGGACGGCGTAAGGTATGGACAGGTACTTGCGGCACAGAAAGAGGGGCGATGGTGTAAAAAGTACGTTGCCGTCGCGAACAAGGTCGGAAGTGAGGGGCACAAGAACAGAAGAACAGGCAGGCAGTTCAGTGTCTTCGGCAACGACGGCTTTGGCAGGAGCAGCAGAAGGGGCATCGGGCGTCGAGGAACCTCAGAGCGCGAAGAACTCAAGTTCAGCACGAGCACAATCGATGACTGCGTTATGGCGCGACAGGAAGTCCCAACCCAAGATGATCTCATGAGAACAGCTTGGTAAAATGACGAATTTAATCACGTAGAGGATTTCCTGAATAACGACGCGAGCCTTATACGCCGCTAACAGCACAATAGCCTGCGCGCTTGCGGTGCGCAGCGAGAATCCAGAATGTGGGGTCGTCACTTTTCGCAAGGAGCGGCAAAAGGAAGCGGCCATGGCAGAAACAGCAGCACCGGTGTCGACAAGCGCCAGAAAAGAGACACCCTCTACGGAAACGGCGATCAGATTGGCGGGATATAACTGAGGCCTTGGACATTTCACTGGTGGCGCAGTTCTCGCCTCAGGAACTGCGGCGTCTAGCTTTCCTCTTGCGAAAGATTCGGGTGCCGACGCATGGGAGAAAGGGAGCAGCGACGAGGAGAAGGTGAGCGCCGGGTGGAGAAGGTGGTGCGATCAGGGGAAAGCGGGCGACTCTGTGGCGGCTGGGCTGGTGGGGAGTAGTCACTGGGAGGAGGCCAGTAACCGGCAACTGGGGAGATTGGCGCAGGACGACGGCAAAGCCGGGCCACATGACCAGACAGTCCGCAAGAGTAACAAATAGGCCGATTGTCACTAGTACGCCAGGGATTGCCGAATTGTCGAAGCGGTCGCAAAAAAGGCGTCGGAGCGTGAGGAACTTGAGGCACAGACGCTTGAGGTGGAGCGTAGGTTGGGCGGTAGTTAGGCGGCCGCGGCCGTGCGACGGCGGCAGCGTAGGTCAGGGGTGCAGCGACAGGTGCGGGCGGCTGTGCTGGTGCGGGGAGAGGGACCGGTGGAAGGGCCTCAGCCACTTGTTCGCTGATGGCAGTGCGAAGGTCGGGCGCCAGGAATGGAGATTGCACGGAGGGGGATGGCAGAAGCGACAGCTGACGTGCAACTTCCTCACGCACAAAATCTTTGATGTGCGCCAACAGTTGCGAGTGGTCGGGTGCAGCCGACAGGCCGGCAAGCGACTCGACAGGCACTGCTGCGTGCTGGCGAGTGATGAGCCTCTGCTTGCGCGCAGCTCGTCGTAGCTCTGGCAGAGACTGACGATTTCGGCAACGGTGCGAAGATCTCGCGACAGCAGCATCTGAAAGGCGTCATCCTCGATGCCTTTCAGAATATGCCTGATCTTGTCCGCCTCGGACATCTGGGCGTTGACGCGCGAGCACAGGTTGACCACGTCTTCAATGTAGCTGGTGAACGTCTCACCCGACTGCTGAGAGCGCTCTCGCAAGCGGTGTTTGGCGCGTAGCTTGCGCACAGCAGGACGTCCGAACACTTCGGTGAGGTTTGCCTTAAAAGCAGTCCACGTGGAGAAGTCTGCTTCGTGGTTTCGAAACCACAGGTTGGCAACGCCAGTCAAATAAAAGATGACATTGTTCAACTTGGCGGTATCGTCCCACTTGTTATACGTGCTCACCCGCTCGTATGATGTGAGCCAGTCTTCAGCGTCATGATCGTCAGTACCGCTGAAGAGTGCCGGGTCCCGCTTCCGGAGGGAGCCGGAACAGAGCACTGGAGAGCCAACCTGCACGGCTTGGTGGTGGGCGGCTTCAGGCATGGCGGGGGCCGGTAGCGTGCGTTTGCGCAGGTCCAGGGTGGTACGAGGATGCTACCCCGCACCTCCACCAAATGTAACGGGGGCTTAGGATAATGCTGAGGCGGCGGCGAAACCACGGCAGCGACCGAGACTCTCGTCTGTTCAGGTCAGCAGGCGCTTGGTATGAGCGATGGCAGTGCGGCTACCTCTTGTTGTTGTTGTTGTTGTTAGCCTATCAAAAGATGGCACATACCCACACTGGGGGATCGGCCAAGAATCGGGTGGATATTCACCTGAACGCAGTTTTTCCTCAGTCAGGCTACCTCTTCTTCTTCTTCCTTTCCTCAGTCAACATAGGATGATGCCCTTCTTCTTCACATCCCTTTTTGTTTGTCCGAAGTAGTTATTGATTTTTTTGCGATTGGCAGCAGTGCAATATGCAACCATGCATCATGCAGTGTAAATACTTATTTTGCGGCATTTCTAGCCACTTCAAGCACTTGTTGCTAAATGGATGCTTCGAACATGTTCTTTTTGTTGTAAACCGTCGAAAAGTTACTTATTTTGGAGCAGACGAAAGGTCCTAACTGCATGATAGATTTCGAAATCGAAACTGATGATCCTCTTTCAGTATTATGTGGAAGTCAGCTCAGACTTCTTAAGCATTTGCTGCACCCTGAGACATTCAAAAACATGTTTTTTTGTCATTAAGAAAATAAAAGTTGTTGCTCAAAGCCCGAAAAAAGGATGAAACAGCACATGATCGGGCGCCGCGCATCACAGTCTTCTATCCATTGAAACCGAAAATGAGGGTCCTCTTTTATCGTTGCCTAGCGACCAGTCTGCGCAATGTGTTGGCGATCTCTGGGCCCATTGAAATCAAGGAGATGCTTCAGGCATTTTCTTCAGGAGGCATTGGTGGGGCTCATCCATCCATGGGCTCATGCCTTTATAGCGATGACGACATGGCTACCATCATGGCCACCACTTTTAGATGCGGATCATGGAGGACGTGATGCGGATGTTCTAAAGTGGCGGTGGTACGTGGCTTGGTTAACATAGCAGAGAAGCCTAAAAGAAAATAAATCAATAAAAATGATTCCATAAATATCTTGCACTGCCATAGTTTTACGAACAGCCGTCCTGTTTGATGAAAGTCATGCATAATGAAAAAGAATCTTAAAAAAAATTATAAACGCTGAAAGAATAATTTTTAACAATTTTAGGTACTTTTTTTAATGGTACTTACTAAACTGTAAATTTCGAAATTGCCCGTTTGGTATTAATATATAACAGTGAAACAGAGCAGAACCTCTGAAGAAAGCACTGAACGGAGCAATCTTGGCAACTTTAGAACAACAGCATTGTCAGCACGGTTACTCTAGCCACTGTAGCACGGTCCTTGCTCTTCCGTGCGGTCTCGCTTGTGTTGTCGCGTCTCTACTACAGCGTAATATTTTTGCGATAGTTTCTTGTGCTTGTTAAGATTTTTAGCGCTTTATAGTACTTCCGTCTCTTTTATTTCATTTTTGCATTTCTAGCTGTGGCTTGTACGCGCAGTATGTTTGCACTTGTGCGTTTTGTGCACGAAGAGGGCAGTCTCCTGTTTCGTGAGTCGTACCCGTCGTCTGCTATTCCAATGTTGCCAAGTTATAGTGTTGCCAGACTACACACTTCCCAGTGTTGCTAGGTTTGAGTGTTGCCAAACTTTAAGGTCAAACCTAGTGTGGCCAGACTGCCCCATACGCCCCACCCCCCTTTCCCCCCTCACTTCTTCACGTTCTTGCCTCCCTCGGGAACCGCCAAGCGCGTTAGAGCAGCGCAGTATGGAGCGGCCGTCGCCTGTTGGCCAAGCGAGAGAGCACGTCCGTGGCTGTTGTCTAATTGGTTTCTTCTGAGGAAAGGAAGCCGCGCAACTGAGTTGTCATGTTAGAAAATGATGTCTCGCGCAGGCGTGTACCGTGCTGTACTTGAAATAGACTCGAAATGCGCGCATTCACGTGACTCAGTTGTCGTTTGACGTCTCGCGGAGGCGGGTACGCCTGGCGCAATCTGCCGGTGTACGGCCCTTGCGAGCGTGTTACGGCGCATTAATGGCGTGCTATACAAGAAAAAAAATCGAAATGCGCGTATTCACGCGACTCAGTTGTCGTGTGATGTCTAGCGGAGGCGGGTACGCCTGGCGTAATCTGACGGTGCACGGCCCTAGCGAGCTTGTTACGGCTTGTTCATAGCGTGTTTTACTTGAAATAGACTCGAAATGCGCGCATTGACGCGACTCAGTTGTCGTTTGACGTCTAGCAGAGGCGGGTACGCCTGGCGTAATCTGACGGTGCGCGGCCCTAGCGAGCTTCTTACGGCGTGTTCATCGCGTGCTGTACTTGAAATAGACTCGAAATGCGCGCATTGACGCGACTCAGTTGTCGTTTGACGTCTAGCAGAGGCGGGTACGTCTGGCGTAATCTGACGGTGCGCGGCCCTAGCGAGCTTGTTACGGCGTGTTCATCGCGTGCTATACTTGAAATAGACTCGAAATGCGCGCATTGACGCGACTCAGTTGTCGTTTGACTTCCAGCAGAGGCGGGTACGTCTGGCGTAATCTGACGGTGCACGGCCCTAGCGAGCTTGTCACGGCGTGTTCATCGCGTGCTATACTTGAAATAGACTCGAAATGCGCGCATTGACGCGACTCAGTTGTCGTTTGACGTCTAGCAGAGGCGGGTACGCCTGGCGTAATCTGCCGGTGTACGGCCCTTGCGAGCGTGTAACGGCGTGTTAATGGCGTGCTATACTTGAAATAGACTCGAAATGCGCGCATTGACGCGACTCAGTTGTCGTTTGACGTCTAGCAGAGGCGGGTACCCCTGGCGTAATCTGACGGTGCACGGCCCTAGCGAGCGTGTTACGGCGTGTTATACTTGAAATAAAGGTGTTATACACATTCACGCAAAATTGACACTTTTACTCGACTAGGCAGTGTTAAACTTAATTACTGGTGAGAACAGAGAAATCGGAGAATGTGAAGCTTGGTGAGCACTCGAGAAAAGTGGGAGATTCGGACGTCTTCAGAAGCAGGGTTGGAGATATAGTTACGTCATGTGCGTGCATCATGCTAGTGCCCAGTCACTCCGCAGTGACAAGTTTCTTTTTTCCCCGGGTTAAGAAAGCTCTCTGGAGCTCATGCTGAGTTAAAAGCCGTATTCAGAAGCTGTCAACTGAGCGTAGAAAGTACTAGCGGTTCATGGAATGTGAACACTGCAGTAGAAGGAATTGTACGTGGTCACGCCCTAACAGGTTTTGAGCTGATAGACCATTTGGAGATTCAAACTGCAACGCATTCTTTAAAGCTAGTGGCAACTAGGATAATAATCTTAGAGATCCGAAGATTATTCTTAATTTCCATCTCTCAATGCCCACTACTTGCGTACAAACAGACATGAAAAATTACTTTGGTGGCCACTTTGTTTTTCACGAAACGTGATTGTGAACGGCTCGCTTTATCCGCACTGTTGCTCGGGAATGAAAGTGCCCACTTTAACGAGGCAAAACTGTAAAAGAATACAGCTCAGATCGCCTAATTCCGAGCACTTCATAACTTTAATGAGATATTGATCAGTGAGAAGAGAGGGATCAGCGGTCCGTTGGGACGCAAATGCATTTCTGCCAAGTAACCAGTTGGGTGGCCCTGATAAGGGCCGTTTGTGACGTTCCTTGTGATTACGTTTGGGGATACTGGCGGGCAACGGCCTCGACCAGTCGCAGGAATGGGTCCTGGCACTTTGTCCGGCCGTTTACGCTTGCCCACCAGACCCAGTTCAGGTGTGACTGAAGGATGCGCGGCTGGTTCCACCGGTGCGCACCAGCACGCGCTTAGCTTTTTGCCACGCTTGCTCGATGTATTGCGTGTGCGCACCGGTGGTCGGGTCGACGAAGCTGACTTCGTGACACACTGTGTCATGCTCGAGGTCCATGTCGCCGGCCGCGTCCTGCAGGGCTTCCAGGTTGTTGTAGCCCCGCCATTTGTCAGTGACTCACTTCGTCTGCGACAGGATGTTGTCGGTGATGATCGCCTTCAGGGTGCCTCCCGCTTCTCGACTTGAAAAAGTCGGGTTTCTCCCGTGGAAACCCAATACAGGCCGACAACCCAGGGTCCGCGATCCTCCCCACCGCCATAGATTCCGTTGAAACGGCATGGAACGCCGTCCCCAGTCATCAGACGACCTCGGTTCGCCTTTCGGCGACCGCGGAACAGAGATTCGTCGACCTAGACTTCCTCCCCGGGGCCGCCCATACGTGGCCTCTGCAGCAAGCCGTTGGCCACAACTTCACGAATGTAGTTTGTCCAATCCGTGCGGGCCTCCGTTCCGAGCTTAAACCGCCCCCGGCTCCACTTGGTAGCTAGCGTGGCGTTCATTCCTTTGGCTCTTGCGTACATAAGCCAAAGGATTTCACACCGCGACATCTTCGCATGGGGCCGGTTGGCGGCATCCCTGAAAGCGAAGAAGCTGGCCGTGGCCTGACGGCCGTGAAGAACAGCTTCTCCGTTTTGTTGGGAGAGCTCATTCCGGCAGGTGCCGCAGCGGAAGGTGGGCCGAGGACACTTCGGGCGCTTCCGCATCCGTGTCACCACAGAGCCCGTGCAGGCCGGCTTATCGGGGTTGAAGCCCAGGTCTCCGAAGACCCCCAGAAGTGCTCGGTGTTCAGAAGTCTTCCCCGGCGCTGCGGGTGCGATGACGGGACTGTTGGCGCTGGTGGGAGCAGCCCGTATTCCCGGCGAAACGCGTCCACGGCCTTCTCATCGTCGAGCATACAGGCAAAAGTGACGATGTCAGGGTCCACCCTAACAGCAGCGGTAGCCATGTTGTTCTGGAACTCTCGCACTATACAGGCTCGCTTAAATATGGTAGCGTCGATTACTCTCAGACATTGAGACGGAGAGAGAGGTTTCTTCCAACTAAAAACCCTCATTCACAGACCCTGTTTTCACTTCCTGCTCTGCTGACTGAATCGGGGGGTTAGCACGAGGGGAGATGAGTCAAACGCCACTGTATGCTTCTTCGAAAAGGGAGTGGCTGCCCGTGATGACCCTGAATCCCCCACGGCCACTACCGTGCAGCATTCGAGATACAGCTTAGGGGAAGTTGTCAAAAGGTCCTTTCAACAGATTCCTCCTCATACAGATATAGGGACATCTCCCCTCTCCATTTTCGAAGAAGAATGCGAGATTTGTGCCTGCGAACGCGCGTTTTCTGTTGGAAAATTGTAGAGGGCCCTCTAACCAGCCAGTTTCTGCGCCCTCTGGCTACCCTTTTCCTAAATGGATTTTTTATCGCGCATTTTATTATCTGCATTCCGTCTTATTTCATTATTCTTCATTAAGGGATTGACCGCGATCTGTCATGGTAGAGACATATAAATATGCTAAAGAAAAGACTCACCCTCTTTTGCCATGTCCTTCGCTTCGTAGCAGGCATTAAAAAAAACATACAGAAGAGCTGTGAACGGGAAGAGTGAGTCGAGACAAGTGCTGGTCAAGGAAATGTGTCATTGTAACCTTTTGACAACTTCCCCTAAGCTGTATTTCAAGCATAGCACTCGATGAACACGCAGTAACAAGCTCGCTAGGGCCGTGCACCGTCAGATTACGCCAGGCGTACCGTACCGCCTCCGCTAGACATCACACGACAACTGAGTCGCGTGAATGCGCGCATTTCCAGTTTATTTCAAGTATAGCACACCATTAACATGCCGTAACGCGCTCGCAAGGGCCGTGCACCGTCAGATTACGCCAGGCGTACCCGCCTCCGCTAGACATCACACAAGTACGTCGCGTGAATGCGCGCATTTCGAGTCTATTTCAAGTATAGCACGTCATTAACACGTCGTAACACGCTCGCTAGGGCCGTGCACCGGCAGATTACGCCAGGTGTACCCGCCTCCGCTAGACGTCAAACGACAACTGAGCCCCGTGAATGCGCGCATTTCGAGTTTATTTCAAGTATAGCATGCCATTAACACGTCGTAACACGCTGGCTAGGGCCGTGCACCGTCAGATTACGCCAGGCGTACCAGCCTCCGCTAGACGTCAAACGACAACTGAGTCTCGTGAATACACGCATTTCGAGTTTATTTCAAGTATAGCACGAAATTAACACGTCGTAACACGCTCGCTAGGGCCGTGCACCGTCAGATTACGCCAGGCATACCCGCCTCCTCTAGACGTTTAACGACAACTGAGTCTCGTGAATGCGCACATTTCGAGTTTATTTCAAGTATAGCACGCCATTAACACGTCGTAACACGCTCGCTAGGGCCGTGCACCGGCAGTTTACGCCAGGCGTTACCGCCTCCGCGAGACGTCAAACGACAACTGACTCGCGTGAATGCGCGCATTTCGAGTCTATTTCAAGTATAGCATGCCATTAACATGTAACACGCTCGCTAGGGCCGTGCACCGTCAGATTACGCCAGGCGTACCCGCCTCCGCTAGACGTCAAACGACAACTGATTCTCGTGAATGCGCGCATTTCGAGTTTATTTCAAGTATAGCATGCCATTAAAACGTCGTAACACGCTCGCTAGGGCCGTACACCGGCAGATTACGCCAGGCGTTCTCGCCTCCGCGAGACGTCAAACGACAACTGCGTCGCGTGAATGCGCGCATTTCAAGTTTATTTCAAGTATAGCACGCCATTAACACGCCGTAACGCGCTCGCAAGAGCCGTACACCGGCAGATTACGCCAGGCGTACCCGCCTCCGCGAGACGTCAAACGACACTGTTTGCGTGAATGCGCGCATTTCGAGTCTATCTCAAGTATAGCACGCGATGAACACGCCGTAACAAGCTCGCTAAGGCCGTGCACCGTCAGATTACGCCAGGCGTACCCGCCTCCGCTAGACATCACACAACTACGTCGCGTGAATGCGCGCATTTCGAGTTTATTTCAAGTATAGCACGCCATCAAAACGTCGTAACACGCTTGCTAGGGCCGTACACCCGGCAGATTACGCCAGGCGTTACCGCCTGCGCGAGACGTCAAACGACAACTGACTCGCGTGAATGCGCGCATTTCGAGTTTATTTCAAGTATAGCACGCCATTAACACGTCGTAACACGCTCGCTAGGGCCGTACACCGGCAGATTACGCCAGGCGTACCCACATCCGCGAGACGTCAAACGACAACTGAGTCGCGTGAATGCGCGCATTTCGAGTCTATTTCAAGTATAGCATGCCATTAACATGTAACACGCTCGCTAGGGCCGTGCACCGTCAGACTACGCCAGGCGTACCCGCCTCCGCTAGACGTCAAACGACAACTGATTCTCGTGAATGCGCGCATTTCGAGTTTATTTCAAGTATAGCATGCCATTAAAACGTCGTAACACGCTCGCTAGGGCCGTACACCGGCAGATTACGCCAGGCGTTCTCGCCTCCGCGAGACGTCAAACGACAACTGAGTCGCGTGAATGCGCGCATTTCAAGTTTATTTCAAGTATAGCACGCCATTAACACGCCGTAACGCGCTCGCAAGGGCCGTACACCGGCAGATTACGCCAGGCGTACCCGCCTCCGCGAGACGTCAAACGACACTGGTTGCGTGAATGCGCGCATTTCGAGTCTATCTCAAGTATAGCACGCGATGAACACGCCGTAACAAGCTCGCTAAGGCCGTGCACCGTCAGATTACGCCAGGCGTACCCGCCTCCGCTAGACATCACACAACTACGTCGCGTGAATGCGCGCATTTCGAGTTTATTTCAAGTATAGCACGCCATTACCACGTAGTAACACGCTCGCTAGGGCCGTACACCGGCAGATTACGCCAGGCGTACCCGCCTCCGCGAGACGTCAAACGAAAACTGAGTTGCGTGAATGCGGGCATTTAGAGTTTATTTCAAGTATAGCATGCCATTAAAACGTCGTAACACGCTCGCTAGGGCCGTACACCGGCAGATTACGCCAGGCGTTCTCGCCTCCGCGAGACGTCAAACGACAACTGAGTCGCGTGAATGCGCGCATTTCAAGTTTATTTCAAGTATAGCACGCCATTAACACGCCGTAACGCGCTCGCAAGGGCCGTACACCGGCAGATTACGCCAGGCGTACCCGCCTCCGCGAGACGTGAAACGACACTGGTTGCGTGAATGCGCGCATTTCGAGTCTATTTCAAGTATAGCACGCGATGAACACGCCGTAACAAGCTCGCTAAGGCCGTGCACCGTCAGATTACGCCAGGCGTACCCGCCTCCGCTAGACATCACACAACTACGTCGCGTGAATGCGCGCATTTCGAGTTTATTTCAAGTATAGCACGCCATTACCACGTAGTAACACGCTCGCTAGGGCCGTACACCGGCAGATTACGCCAGGCGTACCCGCCTCCGCGAGACGTCAAACGACAACTGAGTTGCGTGAATGCGCGCATTTCGAGTTTATTTCAAGTATAGCATGCCATTAAAACGTCGTAACACGCTCGCTAGGGCCGTACACCGGAAGATTACGCCAGGCGTACCCGGCTTCGCGAGACGTCAAACGACACTGGTCGCGTGAATGCGCGCATTTCGAGGGTATTTCAAGTATAGCACGCCATTAACACGTCGTAACACGCTCGCTAGGGCCGTGCACCGTCAGACTACGCCAGGCGTACCCGCCTCCGCTAGACGTCAAACGACAACTGAGTCTCGTGAATGCGCGCATATCGAGTTTATTTCAAGTATAGCACGCCATTAACACGTCGTAACACGCTCGCTAGGGTCGTACACCGGCAGATTACACCAGGCGTACCCGCCTCCGCTAAACGTCAAACGAATACTGAGTCTCGTGAATGCGCGCATTGCGAGTTTATTTTAAGTATAGCACGCCATTAACACGTCGTAGCACGCTCGCTTGGGCCGTACACCAGCAGATTACGCCAGGCGTTACCGCCTCCGCGAGACGTCAAACGACAACTGAGTCGCGTGAATGCGCGCATTGCGAGTTTATTTCAAGTATAGCACGCCATTAACACGTCGTAACAGGCTCGCTAGGGCCGTGCACCGGCAGTTTACGCCAGTCGTTACCGCCTCCGCGAGACGTCAAACGACAACTGAGTCGCGTGAATGCGCGCATTTCGAGTTTGTTTCAAGTATTGCACGCCATTAACACTTCGTAACACGCTCGCTAGGGCCGTACACCGGCAGATTACGCCAGGTGTACCCGCCTCCGCGAGACGTCAAACGACAACTGAGTCGCGTGAAATCGCGCATTTCGAGTCTACTTCAAGTATAGCACGCCATTAACACGTCGTAACACGCTCGCTGGGGCCGTACGCCGGCAGATTGCGCCAGGCGTACCCGCCTCCGCTAGACATCACACAACTACGTCGCGTGAATGCGCGCATTTCGAGTCTATTTCAAGTATAGCATGCCATTAACACGTCGTTGGACGCTCGCTAGGGTCGTGCACCGTCAGATTACGCCAGGCGCACCCGCCTCCGCTAGACGTCAAACGACAACTGAGTCTCGTGAATGCGCGCATTTCGAGTTTATTTCAAGTATAGCACGCCATTAACACGTCGTAACACGCTCGCTAGGGCCGTATACCGGCAGATTACGCCAGGCGTACCCGCCTCCGCTAGACGTTTAACGGCAACTGAGTCTCGTGAATGCGCGCATTTCGAGTTTATTTCAAGTATAGGACGCCATTAACACGTCGTAACGCGCTTGCAAGGGCCGTACACCGGCAGATTACGCCAGGCGTACCCGCCTCCGCGAGACGTCAAACGACACTGGTCGCGTGAATGCGCGCATTTCGAGTCTATTTCAAGTATAGCACGCGATGAACACGCCGTAACAAGCTCGCTAAGGCCGTGCACCGTCAGATTACGCCAGGGTACCCGCCTCCGCTAGACATCACACAACTACGTCGCGTGAATGCGCGCATTTCGAGTTTATTTCAAGTATAGCACGCCATTAACACGTCGTAACACGCTCGCTAGGGCCGTATACCGGCAGATTACGCCAGCCGTACCCGCCTCCACGAGACGTCAAACAACAACTGAGTCGCGTGAATGCGCTCATTTCGAATTTATTTCAAGTATAGCATGCCATTAAAGCGCCGTAACACGCTCGATAGGACCGTGCACCGTCAGATTACGCCAGGCGTACCCGCCTCCGCTAGACGTCAAACGACAACTGAGTCTCGTGAATACGCGCATTCCGAGTTTATTTCAAGTATAGCACGCCACTAACACGTCGTAACATGCTCGCTAGGGCCGTGCACCGGCAAATTACGCCAGGCGTACCCGCCTCCGCGAGACGTCAAACGACAACTGAGCCTCGTGAATGCGCGCATTTCGAGTTTATTTCAAGTATAGCATGCCATTAACACGTCGTAACACGCTCGCTAGGGCTGTGCACCGGCAGATTACGCCAGGCGTACCCGCCTCCGCGAGACGTCAAACGACAATTAAGCCGCGTGAATGCGCGCATTTCGAGTTTATATCATGTATAGCACGCCATTAACACGTCGTATCACGCTCGCTAGGGCCGTACACCGGCAGATTACGCTAGACGTACCCGCCTACTCGAGACGTCAAACGACAACTGAGTCGCGTGAATGCGCGCATTTCGAGTTTATGTCAAGTATAGCACGCCATTAACACGTCGTAACACGCTCGCTAGGGCCGTGCACCGTTAGATTACGCCAGGCGTACCCGCCTCCGCTAGACGTCAAACGACAACTGAGTCTCGTGAATGCGCGCATATCGAGTTTATTTCAAGTATAGCACGCCATTAACACGTCGTAACACGCTCGCTAGGGCCGTGCACCGGCAGTTTACGCCAGTCGTTACCGCCTCCGCGAGACGTCAAACGACAACTGAGTCGCGTGAATGCGCGCATTTCGAGTTTGTTTCAAGTATTGCACGCCATTAACACTTCGTAACACGCTCGCTAGGGCCGTACACCGGCAGATTACGCCAGGTGTACCCGCCTCCTCGAGACATCAAACGACAACTGGGTCCCGTGAATGCGCGCATTTCGAGTTTATTTCAAGTATAGCACGCCATTAAAACGTCGTAACACGCTTGCTAGGGCCGTACACCGGCAGATTACGTAAGGCGTTCCCGCCTCCGCGAGACGTCAAACGACAACTGAGTCGCGTGAAATCGCGCATTTCGAGTCTATTTCAAGTATAGCACGCGATGAACACGCCGTAACAAGCTCGCTAAGGCCGTGCACCGTCAGATTACCCCAGGGTACCCGCCTCCGCTAGACATCACACAACTACGTCGCGTGAATGCGCGCATTTCGAGTTTATTTCAAGTATAGCACGCCATTAACACGTCGTAACACGCTCGCTGGGGCCGTACGCCGGCAGATTGCGCCAGGCGTACCCGCCTCCGCGAGACGTCACACGACAACTGAGTTGCGTGAATGCGCGCATTTAGAGTTTATTTCAAGTATAGCATGCCATTAAAACGTCGTAACACGCTCGCTAGGGCCGTACGCCGGCAGATTACGCCAGGCGTACCCGGCTCCACGAGACGTCAAACGACACTGGTCGCGTGAATGCGCGCATTTCGAGTCTATTTCAAGTATAGCATGCCATTAACTCGTCGTAACACGCTCGCTAGGGTCGTGCACCGTCTGATTACGCCAGGCGCACCCGCCTCCGCTAGACGTCAAACGACAACTGAGTCTCGTGAATGCGCGCATTTCGAGTTTATTTCAAGTATAGCACGCCATTAACACGTCGTAACACGCTCGCTAGGGACGTATACCGGCAGATTACGCCAGCCGTACCCGCCTCCGCGAGACGTCAAACAACAACTGAGTCGCGTGAATGCGCTCATTTCGAATTTATTTCAAGTATAGCATGCCATTAAAGCGCCGTAACACGCTCGATAGGACCGTGCACCGTCAGATTACGCCAGGCGTACCCGCCTCCGCTAGACGTCAAACGAGAACTGAGTCTCGTGAATGCGCGCATTCCGAGTTTATTTCAAGTATAGCACGCCACTAACACGTCGTAACATGCTCGCTAGGGCCGTGCACCGGCAAATTACGCCAGGCGTACCCGCCTCCGCGAGACGTCAAACGACAACTGAGCCTCGTGAATGCGCGCATTTCGAGTTTATTTCAAGTATAGCATGCCATTAACACGTCGTAACACGCTCGCTAGGGCTGTGCACCGGCAGATTACGCCAGGCGTACCCGCCTCCGCGAGACGTCAAACGACAATTGAGCCGCGTGAATGCGCGCATTTCGAGTTTATATCAAGTATAGCACGCCATTAACACGTCGTATCACGCTCGCTAGGGCCGTACACCGGCAGATTACGCTAGACGTACCCGCCTACTCGAGACGTCAAACGACAACTGAGTCGCGTGAATGCGCGCATTTCGAGTTTATGTCAAGTATAGCACACCATTAACACGTCGTAACACGCTCGCTAGGGCTGTGCACCGGCAGATTACGCCAGGCGTACCCGCCTCCGCGAGACGTCAAACGACAACTGAGTCGCGTGAATGCGCGCATTTCAAGTTTATTTCAAGTATAGCATGCCATTAAAACGTCGTAACACGCTCGCTAGGGCCGTACACCGGCAGATTACGCCAGGCGTTCTCGCCTCCGCGAGACGTCAAACGACAACTGAGTCGCGTGAATGCGCGCATTTCAAGTTTATTTCAAGTATAGCACGCCATTAACACGCCGTAACGCGCTCGCAAGAGCCGTACACCGGCAGATTACGCCAGGCGTACCCGCCTCCGCGAGACGTCAAACGACACTGTTTGCGTGAATGCGCGCATTTCGAGTCTATCTCAAGTATAGCACGCGATGAACACGCCGTAACAAGCTCGCTAAGGCCGTGCACCGTCAGATTACGCCAGGCGTACCCGCCTCCGCTAGACATCACACAACTACGTCGCGTGAATGCGCGCATTTCGAGTTTATTTCAAGTATAGCACGCCATCAAAACGTCGTAACACGCTTGCTAGGGCCGTACACCGGCAGATTACGCCAGGCGTTACCGCCTGCGCGAGACGTCAAACGACAACTGACTCGCGTGAATGCGCGCATTTCGAGTTTATTTCAAGTATAGCACGCCATTAACACGTCGTAACACGCTCGCTAGGGCCGTACACCGGCAGATTACGCCAGGCGTACCCACATCCGCGAGACGTCAAACGACAACTGAGTCGCGTGAATGCGCGCATTTCGAGTCTATTTCAAGTATAGCATGCCATTAACATGTAACACGCTCGCTAGGGCCGTGCACCGTCAGACTACGCCAGGCGTACCCGCCTCCGCTAGACGTCAAACGACAACTGATTCTCGTGAATGCGCGCATTTCGAGTTTATTTCAAGTATAGCATGCCATTAAAACGTCGTAACACGCTCGCTAGGGCCGTACACCGGCAGATTACGCCAGGCGTTCTCGCCTCCGCGAGACGTCAAACGACAACTGAGTCGCGTGAATGCGCGCATTTCAAGCTTATTTCAAGTATAGCACGCCATTAACACGCCGTAACGCGCTCGCAAGGGCCGTACACCGGCAGATTACGCCAGGCGTACCCGCCTCCGCGAGACGTCAAACGACACTGGTTGCGTGAATGCGCGCATTTCGAGTCTATCTCAAGTATAGCACGCGATGAACACGCCGTAACAAGCTCGCTAAGGCCGTGCACCGTCAGATTACGCCAGGCGTACCCGCCTCCGCTAGACATCACACAACTACGTCGCGTGAATGCGCGCATTTCGAGTTTATTTCAAGTATAGCACGCCATTACCACGTAGTAACACGCTCGCTAGGGCCGTACACCGGCAGATTACGCCAGGCGTACCCGCCTCCGCGAGACGTCAAACGAAAACTGAGTTGCGTGAATGCGGGCATTTAGAGTTTATTTCAAGTATAGCATGCCATTAAAACGTCGTAACACGCTCGCTAGGGCCGTACACCGGCAGATTACGCCAGGCGTTCTCGCCTCCGCGAGACGTCAAACGACAACTGAGTCGCGTGAATGCGCGCATTTCAAGTTTATTTCAAGTATAGCAGGCCATTAACACGCCGTAACGCGCTCGCAAGGGCCGTACACCGGCAGATTACGCCAGGCGTACCCGCCTCCGCGAGACGTGAAACGACACTGGTTGCGTGAATGCGCGCATTTCGAGTCTATTTCAAGTATAGCACGCGATGAACACGCCGTAACAAGCTCGCTAAGGCCGTGCACCGTCAGATTACGCCAGGCGTACCCGCCTCCGCTAGACATCACACAACTACGTCGCGTGAATGCGCGCATTTCGAGTTTATTTCAAGTATAGCACGCCATTACCACGTAGTAACACGCTCGCTAGGGCCGTACACCGGCAGATTACGCCAGGCGTACCCGCCTCCGCGAGACGTCAAACGACAACTGAGTTGCGTGAATGCGCGCATTTCGAGTTTATTTCAAGTATAGCATGCCATTAAAACGTCGTAACACGCTCGCTAGGGCCGTACACCGGAAGATTACGCCAGGCGTACCCGGCTTCGCGAGACGTCAAACGACACTGGTCGCGTGAATGCGCGCATTTCGAGGGTATTTCAAGTATAGCACGCCATTAACACGTCGTAACACGCTCGCTAGGGCCGTGCACCGTCAGACTACGCCAGGCGTACCCGCCTCCGCTAGACGTCAAACGACAACTGAGTCTCGTGAATGCGCGCATATCGAGTTTATTTCAAGTATAGCACGCCATTAACACGTCGTAACACGCTCGCTAGGGTCGTACACCGGCAGATTACACCAGGCGTACCCGCCTCCGCTAAACGTCAAACGAATACTGAGTCTCGTGAATGCGCGCATTGCGAGTTTATTTTAAGTATAGCACGCCATTAACACGTCGTAGCACGCTCGCTTGGGCCGTACACCGGCAGATTACGCCAGGCGTTACCGCCTCCGCGAGACGTCAAACGACAACTGAGTCGCGTGAATGCGCGCATTGCGAGTTTATTTCAAGTATAGCACGCCATTAACACGTCGTAACAGGCTCGCTAGGGCCGTGCACCGGCAGTTTACGCCAGTCGTTACCGCCTCCGCGAGACGTCAAACGACAACTGAGTCGCGTGAATGCGCGCATTTCGAGTTTGTTTCAAGTATTGCACGCCATTAACACTTCGTAACACGCTCGCTAGGGCCGTACACCGGCAGATTACGCCAGGTGTACCCGCCTCCGCGAGACGTCAAACGACAACTGAGTCGCGTGAAATCGCGCATTTCGAGTCTACTTCAAGTATAGCACGCCATTAACACGTCGTAACACGCTCGCTGGGGCCGTACGCCGGCAGATTGCGCCAGGCGTACCCGCCTCCGCTAGACATCACACAACTACGTCGCGTGAATGCGCGCATTTCGAGTCTATTTCAAGTATAGCATGCCATTAACACGTCGTTGGACGCTCGCTAGGGTCGTGCACCGTCAGATTACGCCAGGCGCACCCGCCTCCGCTAGACGTCAAACGACAACTGAGTCTCGTGAATGCGCGCATTTCGAGTTTATTTCAAGTATAGCACGCCATTAACACGTCGTAACACGCTCGCTAGGGCCGTATACCGGCAGATTACGCCAGCCGTACCCGCCTCCGCGAGACGTCAAACGACAACTGAGTCGCGTGAATCCGCGCATTTCGAGTCTTTTTCAAGTATAGCACGCCATTAACACGTCGTAACACGCTCCATGGGCTGTACATCGGCAGATTACGCCAGGCGTACCCGCCTCCGCTAGACGTTTAACGGCAACTGAGTCTCGTGAATGCGCGCATTTCGAGTTTATTTCAAGTATAGGACGCCATTAACACGTCGTAACGCGCTTGCAAGGGCCGTACACCGGCAGATTACGCCAGGCGTACCCGCCTCCGCGAGACGTCAAACGACACTGGTCGCGTGAATGCGCGCATTTCGAGTCTATTTCAAGTATAGCACGCGATGAACACGCCGTAACAAGCTCGCTAAGGCCGTGCACCGTCAGATTACGCCAGGGTACCCGCCTCCGCTAGACATCACACAACTACGTCGCGTGAATGCGCGCATTTCGAGTTTATTTCAAGTATAGCACGCCATTAACACGTCGTAACACGCTCGCTAGGGCCGTATACCGGCAGATTACGCCAGCCGTACCCGCCTCCACGAGACGTCAAACAACAACTGAGTCGCGTGAATGCGCTCATTTCGAATTTATTTCAAGTATAGCATGCCATTAAAGCGCCGTAACACGCTCGATAGGACCGTGCACCGTCAGATTACGCCAGGCGTACCCGCCTCCGCTAGACGTCAAACGACAACTGAGTCTCGTGAATACGCGCATTCCGAGTTTATTTCAAGTATAGCACGCCATTAACACGTCGTAACACGCTCGCTAGGGCCGTGCACCGTTAGATTACGCCAGGCGTACCCGCCTCCGCTAGACGTCAAACGACAACTGAGTCTCGTGAATGCGCGCATATCGAGTTTATTTCAAGTATAGCACGCCATTAACACGTCGTAACACGCTCGCTAGGGCCGTGCACCGGCAGTTTACGCCAGTCGTTACCGCCTCCGCGAGACGTCAAACGACAACTGAGTCGCGTGAATGCGCGCATTTCGAGTTTGTTTCAAGTATTGCACGCCATTAACACTTCGTAACACGCTCGCTAGGGCCGTACACCGGCAGATTACGCCAGGTGTACCCGCCTCCTCGAGACATCAAACGACAACTGGGTCCCGTGAATGCGCGCATTTCGAGTTTATTTCAAGTATAGCACGCCATTAAAACGTCGTAACACGCTTGCTAGGGCCGTACACCGGCAGATTACGTAAGGCGTTCCCGCCTCCGCGAGACGTCAAACGACAACTGAGTCGCGTGAAATCGCGCATTTCGAGTCTATTTCAAGTATAGCACGCGATGAACACGCCGTAACAAGCTCGCTAAGGCCGTGCACCGTCAGATTACGCCAGGGTACCCGCCTCCGCTAGACATCACACAACTACGTCGCGTGAATGCGCGCATTTCGAGTTTATTTCAAGTATAGCACGCCATTAACACGTCGTAACACGCTCGCTGGGGCCGTACGCCGGCAGATTGCGCCAGGCGTACCCGCCTCCGCGAGACGTCACACGACAACTGAGTTGCGTGAATGCGCGCATTTAGAGTTTATTTCAAGTATAGCATGCCATTAAAACGTCGTAACACGCTCGCTAGGGCCGTACGCCGGCAGATTACGCCAGGCGTACCCGGCTCCACGAGACGTCAAACGACACTGGTCGCGTGAATGCGCGCATTTCGAGTCTATTTCAAGTATAGCATGCCATTAACTCGTCGTAACACGCTCGCTAGGGTCGTGCACCGTCTGATTACGCCAGGCGCACCCGCCTCCGCTAGACGTCAAACGACAACTGAGTCTCGTGAATGCGCGCATTTCGAGTTTATTTCAAGTATAGCACGCCATTAACACGTCGTAACACGCTCGCTAGGGCCGTATACCGGCAGATTACGCCAGCCGTACCCGCCTCCGCGAGACGTCAAACAACAACTGAGTCGCGTGAATGCGCTCATTTCGAATTTATTTCAAGTATAGCATGCCATTAAAGCGCCGTAACACGCTCGATAGGACCGTGCACCGTCAGATTACGCCAGGCGTACCCGCCTCCGCTAGACGTCAAACGAGAACTGAGTCTCGTGAATGCGCGCATTCCGAGTTTATTTCAAGTATAGCACGCCACTAACACGTCGTAACATGCTCGCTAGGGCCGTGCACCGGCAAATTACGCCAGGCGTACCCGCCTCCGCGAGACGTCAAACGACAACTGAGCCTCGTGAATGCGCGCATTTCGAGTTTATTTCAAGTATAGCATGCCATTAACACGTCGTAACACGCTCGCTAGGGCTGTGCACCGGCAGATTACGCCAGGCGTACCCGCCTCCGCGAGACGTCAAACGACAATTGAGCCGCGTGAATGCGCGCATTTCGAGTTTATATCAAGTATAGCACGCCATTAACACGTCGTATCACGCTCGCTAGGGCCGTACACCGGCAGATTACGCTAGACGTACCCGCCTACTCGAGACGTCAAACGACAACTGAGTCGCGTGAATGCGCGCATTTCGAGTTTATGTCAAGTATAGCACACCATTAACACGTCGTAACACGCTCGCTAGGGCTGTGCACCGGCAGATTACGCCAGGCGTACCCGCCTCCGCGAGACGTCAAACGACAACTGAGTCGCGTGAATGCGCGCATTTCAAGTTTATTTCAAGTATAGCACGCCATTAACACGCCGTAACGCGCTCGCAAGGGCCGTACACCGGCAGATTACGCCAGGCGTACCCGCCTCCGCGAGACGTGAAACGACACTGGTTGCGTGAATGCGCGCATTTCGAGTCTATTTCAAGTATAGCACGCGATGAACACGCCGTAACAAGCTCGCTAAGGCCGTGCACCGTCAGATTACGCCAGGCGTACCCGCCTCCGCTAGACATCACACAACTACGTCGCGTGAATGCGCGCATTTCGAGTTTATTTCAAGTATAGCACGCCATTACCACGTAGTAACACGCTCGCTAGGGCCGTACACCGGCAGATTACGCCAGGCGTACCCGCCTCCGCGAGACGTCAAACGACAACTGAGTTGCGTGAATGCGCGCATTTCGAGTTTATTTCAAGTATAGCATGCCATTAAAACGTCGTAACACGCTCGCTAGGGCCGTACACCGGAAGATTACGCCAGGCGTACCCGGCTTCGCGAGACGTCAAACGACACTGGTCGCGTGAATGCGCGCATTTCGAGGGTATTTCAAGTATAGCACGCCATTAACACGTCGTAACACGCTCGCTAGGGCCGTGCACCGTCAGACTACGCCAGGCGTACCCGCCTCCGCTAGACGTCAAACGACAACTGAGTCTCGTGAATGCGCGCATATCGAGTTTATTTCAAGTATAGCACGCCATTAACACGTCGTAACACGCTCGCTAGGGTCGTACACCGGCAGATTACACCAGGCGTACCCGCCTCCGCTAAACGTCAAACGAATACTGAGTCTCGTGAATGCGCGCATTGCGAGTTTATTTTAAGTATAGCACGCCATTAACACGTCGTAGCACGCTCGCTTGGGCCGTACACCGGCAGATTACGCCAGGCGTTACCGCCTCCGCGAGACGTCAAACGACAACTGAGTCGCGTGAATGCGCGCATTGCGAGTTTATTTCAAGTATAGCACGCCATTAACACGTCGTAACAGGCTCGCTAGGGCCGTGCACCGGCAGTTTACGCCAGTCGTTACCGCCTCCGCGAGACGTCAAACGACAACTGAGTCGCGTGAATGCGCGCATTTCGAGTTTGTTTCAAGTATTGCACGCCATTAACACTTCGTAACACGCTCGCTAGGGCCGTACACCGGCAGATTACGCCAGGTGTACCCGCCTCCGCGAGACGTCAAACGACAACTGAGTCGCGTGAAATCGCGCATTTCGAGTCTACTTCAAGTATAGCACGCCATTAACACGTCGTAACACGCTCGCTGGGGCCGTACGCCGGCAGATTGCGCCAGGCGTACCCGCCTCCGCTAGACATCACACAACTACGTCGCGTGAATGCGCGCATTTCGAGTCTATTTCAAGTATAGCATGCCATTAACACGTCGTTGCACGCTCGCTAGGGTCGTGCACCGTCAGATTACGCCAGGCGCACCCGCCTCCGCTAGACGTCAAACGACAACTGAGTCTCGTGAATGCGCGCATTTCGAGTTTATTTCAAGTATAGCACGCCATTAACACGTCGTAACACGCTCGCTAGGGCCGTATACCGGCAGATTACGCCAGCCGTACCCGCCTCCGCGAGACGTCAAACGACAACTGAGTCGCGTGAATCCGCGCATTTCGAGTCTTTTTCAAGTATAGCACGCCATTAACACGTCGTAACACGCTCCATGGGCTGTACATCGGCAGATTACGCCAGGCGTACCCGCCTCCGCTAGACGTTTAACGGCAACTGAGTCTCGTGAATGCGCGCATTTCGAGTTTATTTCAAGTATAGGACGCCATTAACACGTCGTAACGCGCTTGCAAGGGCCGTACACCGGCAGATTACGCCAGGCGTACCAGCCTCCGCGAGACGTCAAACGACACTGGTCGCGTGAATGCGCGCATTTCGAGTCTATTTCAAGTATAGCACGCGATGAACACGCCGTAACAAGCTCGCTAAGGCCGTGCACCGTCAGATTACGCCAGGGTACCCGCCTCCGCTAGACATCACACAACTACGTCGCGTGAATGCGCGCATTTCGAGTTTATTTCAAGTATAGCACGCCATTAACACGTCGTAACACGCTCGCTAGGGCCGTATACCGGCAGATTACGCCAGCCGTACCCGCCTCCACGAGACGTCAAACAACAACTGAGTCGCGTGAATGCGCTCATTTCGAATTTATTTCAAGTATAGCATGCCATTAAAGCGCCGTAACACGCTCGATAGGACCGTGCACCGTCAGATTACGCCAGGCGTACCCGCCTCCGCTAGACGTCAAACGACAACTGAGTCTCGTGAATACGCGCATTCCGAGTTTATTTCAAGTATAGCACGCCACTAACACGTCGTAACATGCTCGCTAGGGCCGTGCACCGGCAAATTACGCCAGGCGTACCCGCCTCCGCGAGACGTCAAACGACAACTGAGCCTCGTGAATGCGCGCATTTCGAGTTTATTTCAAGTATAGCATGCCATTAACACGTCGTAACACGCTCGCTAGGGCTGTGCACCGGCAGATTACGCCAGGCGTACCCGCCTCCGCGAGACGTCAAACGACAATTAAGCCGCGTGAATGCGCGCATTTCGAGTTTATATCAAGTATAGCACGCCATTAACACGTCGTATCACGCTCGCTAGGGCCGTACACCGGCAGATTACGCTAGACGTACCCGCCTACTCGAGACGTCAAACGACAACTGAGTCGCGTGAATGCGCGCATT
This sequence comes from Amblyomma americanum, assembly GCF_052857255.1. Taxonomy (NCBI): domain Eukaryota; kingdom Metazoa; phylum Arthropoda; class Arachnida; order Ixodida; family Ixodidae; genus Amblyomma; species Amblyomma americanum. The sequence continues at coordinate 11,438,753 of NC_135497.1, read as the reverse complement.
TCGAGTTTATGTCAAGTATAGCACGCCATTAACACGTCGTAACACGCTCGCTAGGGCCGTGCACCGTTAGATTACGCCAGGCGTACCCGCCTCCGCTAGACGTCAAACGACAACTGAGTCTCGTGAATGCGCGCATATCGAGTTTATTTCAAGTATAGCACGCCATTAACACGTCGTAACACGCTCGCTAGGGCCGTACACCGGCAGATTACACCAGGCGTTACCGCCTCCGCGAGACGTCAAACCACAACTGAGTCGCGTGAATGCGCGCATTGCGAGTTTATTTCAAGTATAGCACGCCATTACACGTCGTAACAGGCTCGCTGGGGCCGTGCACCGGCAGTTTACGCCAGTCGTTACCGCCTCCGCGAGACGTCAAACGACAACTGAGTCGCGTGAATGCGCGCATTTCGAGTTTGTTTCAAGTATTGCACGCCATTAACACTTCGTAACACGCTCGCTAGGGCCGTACACCGGCAGATTACGTAAGGCGTTCCCGCCTCCGCGAGACGTCAAACGACAACTGAGTCGCGTGAAATCGCGCATTTCGAGTCTATTTCAAGTATAGCACGCGATGAACACGCCGTAACAAGCTCGCTAAGGCCGTGCACCGTCAGATTACGCCAGGGTACCCGCCTCCGCTAGACATCACACAACTACGTCGCGTGAATGCGCGCATTTCGAGTTTATTTCAAGTATAGCACGCCATTAACACGTCGTAACACGCTCGCTGGGGCCGTACGCCGGCAGATTGCGCCAGGCGTACCCGCCTCCGCGAGACGTCACACGACAACTGAGTTGCGTGAATGCGCGCATTTAGAGTTTATTTCAAGTATAGCATGCCATTAAAACGTCGTAACACGCTCGCTAGGGCCGTACACCGGCAGATTACGCCAGGCGTACCCGGCTCCACGAGACGTCAAACGACACTGGTCGCGTGAATGCGCGCATTTCGAGTCTATTTCAAGTATAGCATGCCATTAACTCGTCGTAACACGCTCGCTAGGGTCGTGCACCGTCTGATTACGCCAGGCGCACCCGCCTCCGCTAGACGTCAAACGACAACTGAGTCTCGTGAATGCGCGCATTTCGAGTTTATTTCAAGTATAGCACGCCATTAACACGTCGTAACACGCTCGCTAGGGCCGTATACCGGCAGATTACGCCAGCCGTACCCGCCTCCGCGAGACGTCAAACAACAACTGATTCGCGTGAATGCGCTCATTTCGAATTTATTTCAAGTATAGCATGCCATTAAAGCGCCGTAACACGCTCGATAGGACCGTGCACCGTCAGATTACGCCAGGCGTACCCGCCTCCGCTAGACGTCAAACGAGAACTGAGTCTCGTGAATGCGCGCATTCCGAGTTTATTTCAAGTATAGCACGCCACTAACACGTCGTAACATGCTCGCTAGGGCCGTGCACCGGCAAATTACGCCAGGCGTACCCGCCTCCGCGAGACGTCAAACGACAACTGAGCCTCGTGAATGCGCGCATTTCGAGTTTATTTCAAGTATAGCATGCCATTAACACGTCGTAACACGCTCGCTAGGGCTGTGCACCGGCAGATTACGCCAGGCGTACCCGCCTCCGCGAGACGTCAAACGACAATTGAGCCGCGTGAATGCGCGCATTTCGAGTTTATATCAAGTATAGCACGCCATTAACACGTCGTATCACGCTCGCTAGGGCCGTACACCGGCAGATTACGCTAGACGTACCCGCCTACTCGAGACGTCAAACGACAACTGAGTCGCGTGAATGCGCGCATTTCGAGTTTATGTCAAGTATAGCACACCATTAACACGTCGTAACACGCTCGCTAGGGCTGTGCACCGGCAGATTACGCCAGGCGTACCCGCCTCCGCGAGACGTCAAACGACAACTGAGTCGCGTGAATGCGCGCATTTCAAGTTTATTTCAAGTATAGCACGCCATTAACACGCCGTAACGCGCTCGCAAGGGCCGTACACCGGCAGATTACGCCAGGCGTACCCGCCTCCGCGAGACGTGAAACGACACTGGTTGCGTGAATGCGCGCATTTCGAGTCTATTTCAAGTATAGCACGCGTTGAACACGCCGTAACAAGCTCGCTAAGGCCGTGCACCGTCAGATTACGCCAGGCGTACCCGCCTCCGCTAGACATCACACAACTACGTCGCGTGAATGCGCGCATTTCGAGTTTATTTCAAGTATAGCACGCCATTACCACGTAGTAACACGCTCGCTAGGGCCGTACACCGGCAGATTACGCCAGGCGTACCCGCCTCCGCGAGACGTCAAACGACAACTGAGTTGCGTGAATGCGCGCATTTCAAGTTTATTTCAAGTATAGCATGCCATTAAAACGTCGTAACACGCTCGCTAGGGCCGTACACCGGAAGATTACGCCAGGCGTACCCGGCTTCGCGAGACGTCAAACGACACTGGTCGCGTGAATGCGCGCATTTCGAGGGTATTTCAAGTATAGCACGCCATTAACACGTCGTAACACGCTCGCTAGGGCCGTGTACCGTCAGACTACGCCAGGCGTACCCGCCTCCGCTAGACGTCAAACGACAACTGAGTCTCGTGAATGCGCGCATATCGAGTTTATTTCAAGTATAGCACGCCATTAACACGTCGTAACACGCTCGCTAGGGTCGTACACCGGCAGATTACACCAGGCGTACCCGCCTCCGCTAAACGTCAAACGAATACTGAGTCTCGTGAATGCGCGCATTGCGAGTTTATTTTAAGTATAGCACGCCATTAACACGTCGTAGCACGCTCGCTTGGGCCGTACACCGGCAGATTACGCCAGGCGTTACCGCCTCCGCGAGACGTCAAACGACAACTGAGTCGCGTGAATGCGCGCATTGCGAGTTTATTTCAAGTATAGCACGCCATTAACACGTCGTAACAGGCTCGCTAGGGCCGTGCACCGGCAGTTTACGCCAGTCGTTACCGCCTCCGCGAGACGTCAAACGACAACTGAGTCGCGTGAATGCGCGCATTTCGAGTTTGTTTCAAGTATTGCACGCCATTAACACTTCGTAACACGCTCGCCAGGGCCGTACACCGGCAGATTACGCCAGGTGTACCCGCCTCCGCGAGACGTCAAACGACAACTGAGTCGCGTGAAATCGCGCATTTCGAGTCTACTTCAAGTATAGCACGCCATTAACACGTCGTAACACGCTCGCTGGGGCCGTACGCCGGCAGATTGCGCCAGGCGTACCCGCCTCCGCTAGACATCACACAACTACGTCGCGTGAATGCGCGCATTTCGAGTCTATTTCAAGTATAGCATGCCATTAACACGTCGTTGCACGCTCGCTAGGGTCGTGCACCGTCAGATTACGCCAGGCGCACCCGCCTCCGCTAGACGTCAAACGACAACTGAGTCTCGTGAATGCGCGCATTTCGAGTTTATTTCAAGTATAGCACGCCATTAACACGTCGTAACACGCTCGCTAGGGCCGTATACCGGCAGATTACGCCAGCCGTACCCGCCTCCGCGAGACGTCAAACGACAACTGAGTCGCGTGAATCCGCGCATTTCGAGTCTTTTTCAAGTATAGCACGCCATTAACACGTCGTAACACGCTCCATGGGCTGTACATCGGCAGATTACGCCAGGCGTACCCGCCTCCGCTAGACGTTTAACGGCAACTGAGTCTCGTGAATGCGCGCATTTCGAGTTTATTTCAAGTATAGGACGCCATTAACACGTCGTAACGCGCTTGCAAGGGCCGTACACCGGCAGATTACGCCAGGCGTACCCGCCTCCGCGAGACGTCAAACGACACTGGTCGCGTGAATGCGCGCATTTCGAGTCTATTTCAAGTATAGCACGCGATGAACACGCCGTAACAAGCTCGCTAAGGCCGTGCACCGTCAGATTACGCCAGGGTACCCGCCTCCGCTAGACATCACACAACTACGTCGCGTGAATGCGCGCATTTCGAGTTTATTTCAAGTATAGCACGCCATTAACACGTCGTAACACGCTCGCTAGGGCCGTATACCGGCAGATTACGCCAGCCGTACCCGCCTCCACGAGACGTCAAACAACAACTGAGTCGCGTGAATGCGCTCATTTCGAATTTATTTCAAGTATAGCATGCCATTAAAGCGCCGTAACACGCTCGATAGGACCGTGCACCGTCAGATTACGCCAGGCGTACCCGCCTCCGCTAGACGTCAAACGACAACTGAGTCTCGTGAATACGCGCATTCCGAGTTTATTTCAAGTATAGCACGCCACTAACACGTCGTAACATGCTCGCTAGGGCCGTGCACCGGCAAATTACGCCAGGCGTACCCGCCTCCGCGAGACGTCAAACGACAACTGAGCCTCGTGAATGCGCGCATTTCGAGTTTATTTCAAGTATAGCATGCCATTAACACGTCGTAACACGCTCGCTAGGGCTGTGCACCGGCAGATTACGCCAGGCGTACCCGCCTCCGCGAGACGTCAAACGACAATTAAGCCGCGTGAATGCGCGCATTTCGAGTTTATATCAAGTATAGCACGCCATTAACACGTCGTATCACGCTCGCTAGGGCCGTACACCGGCAGATTACGCTAGACGTACCCGCCTACTCGAGACGTCAAACGACAACTGAGTCGCGTGAATGCGCGCATTTCGAGTTTATGTCAAGTATAGCACGCCATTAACACGTCGTAACACGCTCGCTAGGGCCGTGCACCGTTAGATTACGCCAGGCGTACCCGCCTCCGCTAGACGTCAAACGACAACTGAGTCTCGTGAATGCGCGCATATCGAGTTTATTTCAAGTATAGCACGCCATTAACACGTCGTAACACGCTCGCTAGGGCCGTACACCGGCAGATTACACCAGGCGTTACCGCCTCCGCGAGACGTCAAACCACAACTGAGTCGCGTGAATGCGCGCATTGCGAGTTTATTTCAAGTATAGCACGCCATTAACACGTCGTAACAGGCTCGCTGGGGCCGTGCACCGGCAGTTTACGCCAGTCGTTACCGCCTCCGCGAGACGTCAAACGACAACTGAGTCGCGTGAATGCGCGCATTTCGAGTTTGTTTCAAGTATTGCACGCCATTAACACTTCGTAACACGCTCGCTAGGGCCGTACACCGGCAGATTACGCCAGGTGTACCCGCCTCCTCGAGACATCAAACGACAACTGGGTCCCGTGAATGCGCGCATTTCGAGTTTATTTCAAGTATAGCACGCCATTAAAACGTCGTAACACGCTTGCTAGGGCCGTACACCGGCAGATTACGTAAGGCGTTCCCGCCTCCGCGAGACGTCAAACGACAACTGAGTCGCGTGAAATCGCGCATTTCGAGTCTATTTCAAGTATAGCACGCGATGAACACGCCGTAACAAGCTCGCTAAGGCCGTGCACCGTCAGATTACGCCAGGGTACCCGCCTCCGCTAGACATCACACAACTACGTCGCGTGAATGCGCGCATTTCGAGTTTATTTCAAGTATAGCACGCCATTAACACGTCGTAACACGCTCGCTGGGGCCGTACGCCGGCAGATTGCGCCAGGCGTACCCGCCTCCGCGAGACGTCACACGACAACTGAGTTGCGTGAATGCGCGCATTTAGAGTTTATTTCAAGTATAGCATGCCATTAAAACGTCGTAACACGCTCGCTAGGGCCGTACACCGGCAGATTACGCCAGGCGTACCCGGCTCCACGAGACGTCAAACGACACTGGTCGCGTGAATGCGCGCATTTCGAGTCTATTTCAAGTATAGCATGCCATTAACTCGTCGTAACACGCTCGCTAGGGTCGTGCACCGTCTGATTACGCCAGGCGCACCCGCCTCCGCTAGACGTCAAACGACAACTGAGTCTCGTGAATGCGCGCATTTCGAGTTTATTTCAAGTATAGCACGCCATTAACACGTCGTAACACGCTCGCTAGGGCCATATACCGGCAGATTACGCCAGCCGTACCCGCCTCCGCGAGACGTCAAACAACAACTGAGTCGCGTGAATGCGCTCATTTCGAATTTATTTCAAGTATAGCATGCCATTAAAGCGCCGTAACACGCTCGATAGGACCGTGCACCGTCAGATTACGCCAGGCGTACCCGCCTCCGCTAGACGTCAAACGACAACTGAGTCTCGTGAATACGCGCATTCCGAGTTTATTTCAAGTATAGCACGCCACTAACACGTCGTAACATGCTCGCTAGGGCCGTGCACCGGCAAATTACGCCAGGCGTACCCGCCTCCGCGAGACGTCAAACGACAACTGAGCCTCGTGAATGCGCGCATTTCGAGTTTATTTCAAGTATAGCATGCCATTAACACGTCGTAACACGCTCGCTAGGGCTGTGCACCGGCAGATTACGCCAGGCGTACCCGCCTCCGCGAGACGTCAAACGACAATTAAGCCGCGTGAATGCGCGCATTTCGAGTTTATATCAAGTATAGCACGCCATTAACACGTCGTATCACGCTCGCTAGGGCCGTAAGCCGGCAGATTACGCTAGACGTACCCGCCTACTCGAGACGTCAAACGACAACTGAGTCGCGTGAATGCGCGCATTTCGAGTTTATGTCAAGTATAGCACGCCATTAACACGTCGTAACACGCTCGCTAGGGCCGTGCACCGTTAGATTACGCCAGGCGTACCCGCCTCCGCTAGACGTCAAACGACAACTGAGTCTCGTGAATGCGCGCATATCGAGTTTATTTCAAGTATAGCACGCCATTAACACGTCGTAACACGCTCGCTAGGGCCGTACACCGGCAGATTACACCAGGCGTTACCGCCTCCGCGAGACGTCAAACCACAACTGAGTCGCGTGAATGCGCGCATTGCGAGTTTATTTCAAGTATAGCACGCCATTAACACGTCGTAACAGGCTCGCTGGGGCCGTGCACCGGCAGTTTACGCCAGTCGTTACCGCCTCCGCGAGACGTCAAACGACAACTGAGTCGCGTGAATGCGCGCATTTCGAGTTTGTTTCAAGTATTGCACGCCATTAACACTTCGTAACACGCTCGCTAGGGCCGTACACCGGCAGATTACGCCAGGTGTACCCGCCTCCTCGAGACATCAAACGACAACTGGGTCCCGTGAATGCGCGCATTTCGAGTTTATTTCAAGTATAGCACGCCATTAAAACGTCGTAACACGCTTGCTAGGGCCGTACACCGGCAGATTACGTAAGGCGTTCCCGCCTCCGCGAGACGTCAAACGACAACTGAGTCGCGTGAAATCGCGCATTTCGAGTCTATTTCAAGTATAGCACGCGATGAACACGCCGTAACAAGCTCGCTAAGGCCGTGCACCGTCAGATTACGCCAGGGTACCCGCCTCCGCTAGACATCACACAACTACGTCGCGTGAATGCGCGCATTTCGAGTTTATTTCAAGTATAGCACGCCATTAACACGTCGTAACACGCTCGCTGGGGCCGTACGCCGGCAGATTGCGCCAGGCGTACCCGCCTCCGCGAGACGTCACACGACAACTGAGTTGCGTGAATGCGCGCATTTAGAGTTTATTTCAAGTATAGCATGCCATTAAAACGTCGTAACACGCTCGCTAGGGCCGTACACCGGCAGATTACGCCAGGCGTACCCGGCTCCACGAGACGTCAAACGACACTGGTCGCGTGAATGCGCGCATTTCGAGTCTATTTCAAGTATAGCATGCCATTAACTCGTCGTAACACGCTCGCTAGGGTCGTGCACCCTCTGATTACGCCAGGCGCACCCGCCTCCGCTAGACGTCAAACGACAACTGAGTCTCGTGAATGCGCGCATTTCGAGTTTATTTCAAGTATAGCACGCCATTAACACGTCGTAACACGCTCGCTAGGGCCGTATACCGGCAGATTACGCCAGCCGTACCCGCCTCCGCGAGACGTCAAACAACAACTGAGTCGCGTGAATGCGCTCATTTCGAATTTATTTCAAGTATAGCATGCCATTAAAGCGCCGTAACACGCTCGATAGGACCGTGCACCGTCAGATTACGCCAGGCGTACCCGCCTCCGCTAGACGTCAAACGAGAACTGAGTCTCGTGAATGCGCGCATTCCGAGTTTATTTCAAGTATAGCACGCCACTAACACGTCGTAACATGCTCGCTAGGGCCGTGCACCGGCAAATTACGCCAGGCGTACCCGCCTCCGCGAGACGTCAAACGACAACTGAGCCTCGTGAATGCGCGCATTTCGAGTTTATTTCAAGTATAGCATGCCATTAACACGTCGCAACACGCTCGCTAGGGCTGTGCACCGGCAGATTACGCCAGGCGTACCCGCCTCCGCGAGACGTCAAACGACAATTGAGCCGCGTGAATGCGCGCATTTCGAGTTTATATCAAGTATAGCACGCCATTAACACGTCGTATCACGCTCGCTAGGGCCGTACACCGGCAGATTACGCTAGACGTACCCGCCTACTCGAGACGTCAAACGACAACTGAGTCGCGTGAATGCGCGCATTTCGAGTTTATGTCAAGTATAGCACACCATTAACACGTCGTAACACGCTCGCTAGGGCTGTGCACCGGCAGATTACGCCAGGCGTACCCGCCTCCGCGAGACGTCAAACGACAATTGAGCCGCGTGAATGCGCGCATTTCGAGTTTATTTCAAGTATAGCACACCATTAACACGTCGTAACACGCTCGCTAGGGCTGCGCACCGGCAGATTACGCCAGGCGTACCCGCCTCCGCGAGACGTCAAACGACAATTGAGCCGCGTGAATGCGCGCATTTCGAGTTTATGTCAAGTATAGCACACCATCAACACGTCGTAACACGCTCGCTAGGGCTGTGCACCGGCAGATTACGCCAGGCATACCCGCCTCCTCTAGACGTTTAACGACAACTGAGTCTCGTGAATGCGCGCATTTCGAGTTTATGTCAAGTATAGCACACCATTAACACGTCGTAACACGCTCGCTAGGGCTGTGCACCGTCAGATTACGCCAGGCGTACCCGCCTCCGCGAGACGTCAAACGACAATTGAGCCGCGTGAATGCGCGCATTTCGAGTTTATGTAAAGTATAGCACGCCATTAATACGTCGTAAAACGCTCGCTAGGGCCATGCACCGTCAGATTACGCCAGGCATACCCGCCTCCTCTAGACGTTTAACGACAACTGAGTCTCGTGAATGCGCGCATTTCGAGTTTATGTCAAGTATAGCACACCATTAACACGTCGTAACACGCTCGCTAGGGCTGTGCACCGTCAGATTACGCCAGGCGTACCCGCCTCCGCGAGACGTCAAACGACAATTGAGCCGCGTGAATGCGCGCATTTCGAGTTTATGTCAAGTATAGCACACCATTAACACGTCGTAAAACGCTCGCTAGGGCCGTGCACCGTCAGATTACGCCAGGCATACCCGCCTCCTCTAGACGTTTAACGACGAGTCTCGTGAATGCGCGCATTTCGAGTTTATGTCAAGTATAGCACACCATTAACACGTCGTAACACGCTCGCTAGGGCTGTGCACCGGCAGATTACGCCAGGCGTACCCGCCTCCGCGAGACGTCAAACGACAATTGAGCCGCGTGAATGCGCGCATTTCGAGTTTATATCAAGTATAGCACGCCATTAACACGTCGTATCACGCTCGCTAGGGCCGTACACCGGCAGATTACGCTAGACGTACCCGCCTACTCGAGACGTCAAACGACAACTGAGTCGCGTGAATGCGCGCATTTCGAGTTTATGTCAAGTATAGCACACCATTAACACGTCGTAACACGCTCGCTAGGGCTGTGCACCGGCAGATTACGCCAGGCGTACCCGCCTCCGCGAGACGTCAAACGACAATTGAGCCGCGTGAATGCGCGCATTTCGAGTTTATGTCAAGTATAGCACGCCATTAACACGTCGTAAAACGCTCGCTAGGGCTGTGCACCGGCAGATTACGCCAGGCGTACCCGCCTCCGCGAGACGTCAAACGACAATTGAGCCGCGTGAATGCGCGCATTTCGAGTTTATGTCAAGTATAGCACGCCATTAACACGTCGTAAAACGCTCGCTAGGGCCGTGCACCGTCAGATTACGCCAGGCGTACCCGCCTCCGCGAGACGTCAAACGACAATTGAGCCGCGTGAATGCGCGCATTTCGAGTTTATGTGAAGTATAGCACGCCATTAACACGTCGTAAAACGCTGGCTAGGGCCGTGCACCGTCAGATTACGCCAGGCGTACCCGCCTCCGCGAGACGTCAAACGACAATTGAGCCGCGTGAATGCGCGCATTTCGAGTTTATGTCAAGTATAGCACGCCATTAACACGTCGTATCACGCTCGCTAGGGCCGTACACCGGCAGATTACGCCAGGCGTACCCGCCTCCTCTAGACGTTTAACGACAACTGAGTCTCGTGAATGCGCGCATTTCGAGTTTATGTCAAGTATAGCACACCATTAACACGTCGTAACACGCTCGCTAGGGCTGTGCACCGGCAGATTACGCCAGGCATACCCGCATCCTCGAGACGTCAAACGACAATTGAGCCGCGTGAATGCGCGCATTTCGAGTTTATATCAAGTATAGCACGCCATTAACACGTCGTATCACGCTCGCTAGGGCCGTACACCGGCAGAATACGCTAGACGTACCCGCCTACTCGAGACGTCAAACGACAACTGAGTCGCGTGAATGCGCGCATTTCGAGTTTATGTCAAGTATAGCACACCATTAACACGTCGTATCACGCTCGCTAGGGCCATGCACCGTCAGATTACGCCAGGCATACCCGCCTCCTCTAGACGTTTAACGACAACTGAGTCTCGTGAATGCGCGCATTTCGAGTTTATGTCAAGTATAGCACACCATTAACACGTCGTATCACGCTCGCTAGGGCCGTACACCGGCAGATTACGCTAGACGTACCCGCCTACTCGAGACGTCAAACGTGAACAGAGTCGCGTGATTGTGCGCATTTCGAGTTTATATCAAGTTTAGCACGCCATTAACACGTCGTAAAACGCTCGCTAGGGCCGTGCACCGTCAGATTACGCCAGGCATACCCGCCTCCTCTAGACGTTTAACGACTACTGAGTCTCGTGAATGCGCGCATTTCGAGTTTATGTCAAGTATAGCACACCATTAACACGTCGAAACACGCTCGCTAGGGCTGTGCACCGGCAGATTACGCCAGGCGTACCCGCCTCCGCGAGACGTCAAACGACAATTGAGCCGCGTGAATGCGCGCATTTCGAGTTTATATCAAGTATAGCACGCCAATAACACGTCGTAAAACGCTCGCTAGGGCCATGCACCGTCAGATTACGCCAGGCATACCCGCCTCCTCTAGACGTTTAACGACAACTGAGTCTCGTGAATGCGCGCATTTCGAGTTTATGTCAAGTATAGCACACCATTAACACGTCGTAACACGCTCTCTAGGGCTGTGCACCGGCAGATTACGCCAGGCGTACCCGCCTCCGCGAGACGTCAAACGACAATTGAGCCGCGTGAATGCGCGCATTTCGAGTTTATGTCAAGTATAGCACACCATTAACACGTCGTAACACGCTCGCTAGGGCTGTGCACCGTCAGATTACGCCAGGCGTACCCGCCTCCGCGAGACGTCAAACGACAATTGAGCCGCGTGAATGCGCGCATTTCGAGTTTATGTCAAGTATAGCACACCATTAACACGTCGTAAAACGCTCGCTAGGGCCGTGCACCGTCAGATTACGCCAGGCATACCCGCCTCCTCTAGACGTTTAACGACGAGTCTCGTGAATGCGCGCATTTCGAGTTTATGTCAAGTATAGCACACCATTAACACGTCGTAACACGCTCGCTAGGGCTGTGCACCGGCAGATTACGCCAGGCGTACCCGCCTCCGCGAGACGTCAAACGACAATTGAGCCGCGTGAATGCGCGCATTTCGAGTTTATGTCAAGTATAGCACGCCATTAACACGTCGTATCACGCTCGCTAGGGCCGTACACCGGCAGATTACGCTAGACGTACCCGCCTACTCGAGACGTCAAACGACAACTGAGTCGCGTGAATGCGCGCATTTCGAGTTTATGTCAAGTATAGCACACCATTAACACGTCGTAACACGCTCGCTAGGGCTGTGCACCGGCAGATTACGCCAGGCGTACCCGCCTCCGCGAGACGTCAAACGACAATTGAGCCGCGTGAATGCGCGCATTTCGAGTTTATGTCAAGTATAGCACGCCATTAACACGTCGTAAAACGCTCGCTAGGGCCATGCACCGTCAGATTACGCTAGACGTACCCGCCTACTCGAGACGTCAAACGACAACTGAGTCGCGTGAATGCGCGCATTTCGAGTTTATGCCAAGTATAGCACACCATTAACACGCCGTAACACGCTCGATAGGGCCGTACATCGGCAGATTACGCCAGGGTATCCGCCTCCACTACACGTCAAACGACAACTGAGTCTCGTGAATGCGCGCATTTCGAGTTTATTTCAAGTATAGCACGCCATTAACACGTCGTAACACGCTCGCTAGGGCCGTGCACCGGCAGATTACGCCAGGCGTACCCGCCTCCGCTAGACGTCAAACGACAACTGAGTCTCGTGAATGCGCGCATTTCGAGTTTATTTCAAGTATAGCACGCCATTAACACGTCGTAACACGCTCGCTGCGGCCGTACACCGGCAGATTGCGCTGGCGTACCCGCCTCCGCGAGGCGTCAAACGACAACTGAGTCGTGTTAATGCGCGCATTTCGAGTTTATTTCAAGTATAGCACACCATCAACACGCCGTAACGCGCTCGCAAGGGCCGTACACCGGCAGCTTACGCCAGGCGCACCCGCCTCCGCGAGACGTCAAACGACACTGGTCGCGTGAATGCGCCCATTTCGAGTCTATTTCAAGTATAGCACGCCATTAACACGTCGTAACACGCTCGCTAGGGCTGTGCACCGGCAGATTACGCCAGGCGTACCCGCCTCCGCGAGACGTCAACCGACAATTCAGTCGCGTGAATGCGCGCATTTCGAGTTTATATCAAGTATAGCACGCCATTAACACGTCGTAACACGCTCGCTAGGGCCGTACACCGGCAGATTACGCCAGGCGTTCCCGGCTCCGCGAGACGTCAAACGACACTGGTCGCATGAATGCGCGCATTTCGAGTCTATTTCAAGTATAGCACGACATTAACACGTCGTAACACGCTCGCTAGGGCCGTGCACCGGCAGATTACGCCAGGCGTACCCGCCTCCGCCAGACGTCAAACGACAACTGATTCTCGTGAATGCGCGCATTTCGAGTTTATTTCAAGTATAGCACGCCATTAACACGTCGTAACACGCTCGTTAGGGCCATGCACCGGCAGATTACGCCATCCGTACCCGCCTCCGCTAGACGTCAAACGACAACTGAGCCTCGTGAATGCGCGCATTTCGAGTTTATTTCAAGTATAGCATGCCATTAAAACGCCGTATCACGCTCGCTAGGGCCTTACACCGGCAGATTACGCCAGGCGTTCCCGCCTCCGCGAGACGTCAAACGACAACTGAGTCTCGTGAATGCGCGTATTTAGAGTTTATTTCAAGTATAGCACGCCTTTAACACGTCGTAACACGCTCCCTAGGGCCGTGCACCGGCAGATTACGCCAGGCGTACCCGCCTCCGCCAGACGTCAAACGACAACCGATTCTCGTGAATGCGCGCATTCCGAGTTTATTTCAAGTACAGCACGCCATTAACACGTCGTAACATCCTCGCTAGGGCCGTGCACCGGCAAATTACGCCAGGCGTACCCGCCTTCGCTAGACGTCAAACGACAACTGAGCCTCGTGAATGCGCGCATTTCGAGTTTATCTCAAGTATAGGACGCTATTACCACGTAGTAACACGCTCGCTAGGGCCGTACACCGGCAGATTACGCCAGGCGTACCCACATCCGCGAGACGTCAAACGACAACTGAGTCGCGTGAATGCGCGCATTTCGAGTCTATTTCAAATATAGCATGCCATTAACATGTAACACGCTCGCTAGGGCCGTGCACCGTCAGATTACGCCAGGCGTACCCGCCTCCGCTAGACGTCAAACAACTGAGTCGCGTGAATGCGCGCATTTCGAGTTTATTCCAAGTATAGCACGCCATTCACACTTCGTAACACGCTCGCTAGGGCCGTACACCGGTAGATTACGCCAGGCGTACCCGCCTCCGCTAGACGTCAAACGACAACTGAGCCTCGTGAATGCGCGCATTTAGAGTTTATTTCAAGTATAGCATGCCATTAAAACGCCGTATCACGCTCGCTAGGGCCTTACACCGGCAGATTACGCCAGGCGTTCCCGCCTCCGCGAGACGTCAAACGACAACTGAGTCTCGTGAATGCGCGTATTTCGAGTTTATTTCAAGTATAGCACGCCATTAACACGTCGTAACACGCTCGCTAGGGCCGTGCACCGGCAGATTACGCCAGGCGTACCCGCCTCCGCGAGACGTCAAACGACAATTGAGCCGCGTGAATGGGCGCATTTCGAGTTTATGTCAAGTATAGCACGCCATTAACACGTCGTATCACGCTCGCTAGGGCCGTACACCGGCAGATTACGCTAGACGTACCCGCCTACTCGAGACGTCAAACGACAACTGAGTCGCGTGAATGCGCGCATTTCGAGTTTATGTCAAGTATAGCACACCATTAACACGTCGTAACACGCTCGCTAGGGCTGTGCACCGGCAGATTACGCCAGGCGTACCCGCCTCCGCGAGACGTCAAACGACAATTGAGCCGCGTGAATGCGCGCATTTCGAGTTTATGTCAAGTATAGCACGCCATTAACACGTCGTAAAACGCTCGCTAGGGCCATGCACCGTCAGATTACGCTAGACGTACCCGCCTACTCGAGACGTCAAACGACAACTGAGTCGCGTGAATGCGCGCATTTCGAGTTTATGCCAAGTATAGCACACCATTAACACGCCGTAACACGCTCGATAGGGCCGTACATCGGCAGATTACGCCAGGGTATCCGCCTCCACTACACGTCAAACGACAACTGAGTCTCGTGAATGCGCGCATTTCGAGTTTATTTCAAGTATAGCACGCCATTAACACGTCGTAACACGCTCGCTAGGGCCGTGCACCGGCAGATTACGCCAGGCGTACCCGCCTCCGCTAGACGTCAAACGACAACTGAGTCTCGTGAATGCGCGCATTTCGAGTTTATTTCAAGTATAGCACGCCATTAACACGTCGTAACACGCTCGCTGCGGCCGTACACCGGCAGATTGCGCTGGCGTACCCGCCTCCGCGAGGCGTCAAACGACAACTGAGTCGTGTTAATGCGCGCATTTCGAGTTTATTTCAAGTATAGCACACCATCAACACGCCGTAACGCGCTCGCAAGGGCCGTACACCGGCAGCTTACGCCAGGCGCACCCGCCTCCGCGAGACGTCAAACGACACTGGTCGCGTGAATGCGCCCATTTCGAGTCTATTTCAAGTATAGCACGCCATTAACACGTCGTAACACGCTCGCTAGGGCTGTGCACCGGCAGATTACGCCAGGCGTACCCGCCTCCGCGAGACGTCAACCGACAATTCAGTCGCGTGAATGCGCGCATTTCGAGTTTATATCAAGTATAGCACGCCATTAACACGTCGTAACACGCTCGCTAGGGCCGTACACCGGCAGATTACGCCAGGCGTTCCCGGCTCCGCGAGACGTCAAACGACACTGGTCGCATGAATGCGCGCATTTCGAGTCTATTTCAAGTATAGCACGACATTAACACGTCGTAACACGCTCGCTAGGGCCGTGCACCGGCAGATTACGCCAGGCGTACCCGCCTCCGCCAGACGTCAAACGACAACTGATTCTCGTGAATGCGCGCATTTCGAGTTTATTTCAAGTATAGCACGCCATTAACACGTCGTAACACGCTCGTTAGGGCCATGCACCGGCAGATTACGCCATCCGTACCCGCCTCCGCTAGACGTCAAACGACAACTGAGCCTCGTGAATGCGCGCATTTCGAGTTTATTTCAAGTATAGCATGCCATTAAAACGCCGTATCACGCTCGCTAGGGCCTTACACCGGCAGATTACGCCAGGCGTTCCCGCCTCCGCGAGACGTCAAACGACAACTGAGTCTCGTGAATGCGCGTATTTAGAGTTTATTTCAAGTATAGCACGCCATTAACACGTCGTAACACGCTCCCTAGGGCCGTGCACCGGCAGATTACGCCAGGCGTACCCGCCTCCGCCAGACGTCAAACGACAACCGATTCTCGTGAATGCGCGCATTCCGAGTTTATTTCAAGTACAGCACGCCATTAACACGTCGTAACATCCTCGCTAGGGCCGTGCACCGGCAAATTACGCCAGG
Source organism: Amblyomma americanum (assembly GCF_052857255.1). Taxonomy (NCBI): domain Eukaryota; kingdom Metazoa; phylum Arthropoda; class Arachnida; order Ixodida; family Ixodidae; genus Amblyomma; species Amblyomma americanum. The sequence goes on along the minus strand of NC_135497.1, from coordinate 11,422,431 downwards.
CGTACCCGCCTTCGCTAGACGTCAAACGACAACTGAGCCTCGTGAATGCGCGCATTTCGAGTTTATCTCAAGTATAGGACGCTATTACCACGTAGTAACACGCTCGCTAGGGCCGTACACCGGCAGATTACGCCAGGCGTACCCACATCCGCGAGACGTCAAACGACAACTGAGTCGCGTGAATGCGCGCATTTCGAGTCTATTTCAAATATAGCATGCCATTAACATGTAACACGCTCGCTAGGGCCGTGCACCGTCAGATTACGCCAGGCGTACCCGCCTCCGCTAGACGTCAAACAACTGAGTCGCGTGAATGCGCGCATTTCGAGTTTATTCCAAGTATAGCACGCCATTCACACTTCGTAACACGCTCGCTAGGGCCGTACACCGGTAGATTACGCCAGGCGTACCCGCCTCCGCTAGACGTCAAACGACAACTGAGCCTCGTGAATGCGCGCATTTAGAGTTTATTTCAAGTATAGCATGCCATTAAAACGCCGTATCACGCTCGCTAGGGCCTTACACCGGCAGATTACGCCAGGCGTTCCCGCCTCCGCGAGACGTCAAACGACAACTGAGTCTCGTGAATGCGCGTATTTCGAGTTTATTTCAAGTATAGCACGCCATTAACACGTCGTAACACGCTCGCTAGGGCCGTGCACCGGCAGATTACGCCAGGCGTACCCGCCTCCGCGAGACGTCAAACGACAATTGAGCCGCGTGAATGCGCGCATTTCGAGTTTATGTCAAGTATAGCACGCCATTAACACGTCGTATCACGCTCGCTAGGGCCGTACACCGGCAGATTACGCCAGGCGTACCCGCCTCCTCTAGACGTTTAACGACAACTGAGTCTCGTGAATGCGCGCATTTGGAGTTTATGTCAAGTATAGCACACCATTAACACGTCGTAACACGCTCGCTAGGGCTGTGCACCGGCAGATTACGCCAGGCATACCCGCATCCTCGAGACGTCAAACGACAATTGAGCCGCGTGAATGCGCGCATTTCGAGTTTATATCAAGTATAGCACGCCATTAACACGTCGTATCACGCTCGCTAGGGCCGTACACCGGCAGATTACGCTAGACGTACCCGCCTACTCGAGACGTCAAACGACAACTGAGTCGCGTGAATGCGCGCATTTCGAGTTTATGTCAAGTATAGCACACCATTAACACGTCGTATCACGCTCGCTAGGGCCATGCACCGTCAGATTACGCCAGGCATACCCGCCTCCTCTAGACGTTTAACGACAACTGAGTCTCGTGAATGCGCGCATTTCGAGTTTATGTCAAGTATAGCACACCATTAACACGTCGTATCACGCTCGCTAGGGCCGTACACCGGCAGATTACGCTAGACGTACCCGCCTACTCGAGACGTCAAACGAGAACAGAGTCGCGTGATTGTGCGCATTTCGAGTTTATATCAAGTTTAGCACGCCATTAACACGTCGTAAAACGCTCGCTAGGGCCGTGCACCGTCAGATTACGCCAGGCATACCCGCCTCCTCTAGACGTTTAACGACTACTGAGTCTCGTGAATGCGCGCATTTCGAGTTTATGTCAAGTATAGCACACCATTAACACGTCGAAACACGCTCGCTAGGGCTGTGCACCGGCAGATTACGCCAGGCGTACCCGCCTCCGCGAGACGTCAAACGACAATTGAGCCGCGTGAATGCGCGCATTTCGAGTTTATATCAAGTATAGCACGCCAATAACACGTCGTAAAACGCTCGCTAGGGCCATGCACCGTCAGATTACGCCAGGCATACCCGCCTCCTCTAGACGTTTAACGACAACTGAGTCTCGTGAATGCGCGCATTTCGAGTTTATGTCAAGTATAGCACACCATTAACACGTCGTAACACGCTCTCTAGGGCTGTGCACCGGCAGATTACGCCAGGCGTACCCGCCTCCGCGAGACGTCAAACGACAATTGAGCCGCGTGAATGCGCGCATTTCGAGTTTATGTCAAGTATAGCACACCATTAACACGTCGTAACACGCTCGCTAGGGCTGTGCACCGTCAGATTACGCCAGGCGTACCCGCCTCCGCGAGACGTCAAACGACAATTGAGCCGCGTGAATGCGCGCATTTCGAGTTTATGTCAAGTATTGCACACCATTAACACGTCGTAAAACGCTCGCTAGGGCCGTGCACCGTCAGATTACGCCAGGCATACCCGCCTCCTCTAGACGTTTAACGACGAGTCTCGTGAATGCGCGCATTTCGAGTTTATGTCAAGTATAGCACACCATTAACACGTCGTAACACGCTCGCTAGGGCTGTGCACCGGCAGATTACGCCAGGCGTACCCGCCTCCGCGAGACGTCAAACGACAATTGAGCCGCGTGAATGCGCGCATTTCGAGTTTATGTCAAGTATAGCACGCCATTAACACGTCGTATCACGCTCGCTAGGGCCGTACACCGGCAGATTACGCTAGACGTACCCGCCTACTCGAGACGTCAAACGACAACTGAGTCGCGTGAATGCGCGCATTTCGAGTTTATGTCAAGTATAGCACACCATTAACACGTCGTAACACGCTCGCTAGGGCTGTGCACCGGCAGATTACGCCAGGCGTACCCGCCTCCGCGAGACGTCAAACGACAATTGAGCCGCGTGAATGCGCGCATTTCGAGTTTATGTCAAGTATAGCACGCCATTAACACGTCGTAAAACGCTCGCTAGGGCCATGCACCGTCAGATTACGCTAGACGTACCCGCCTACTCGAGACGTCAAACGACAACTGAGTCGCGTGAATGCGCGCATTTCGAGTTTATGCCAAGTATAGCACACCATTAACACGCCGTAACACGCTCGATAGGGCCGTACATCGGCAGATTACGCCAGGGTATCCGCCTCCACTACACGTCAAACGACAACTGAGTCTCGTGAATGCGCGCATTTCGAGTTTATTTCAAGTATAGCACGCCATTAACACGTCGTAACACGCTCGCTAGGGCCGTGCACCGGCAGATTACGCCAGGCGTACCCGCCTCCGCTAGACGTCAAACGACAACTGAGTCTCGTGAATGCGCGCATTTCGAGTTTATTTCAAGTATAGCACGCCATTAACACGTCGTAACACGCTCGCTGCGGCCGTACACCGGCAGATTGCGCTGGCGTACCCGCCTCCGCGAGGCGTCAAACGACAACTGAGTCGTGTTAATGCGCGCATTTCGAGTTTATTTCAAGTATAGCACACCATCAACACGCCGTAACGCGCTCGCAAGGGCCGTACACCGGCAGCTTACGCCAGGCGCACCCGCCTCCGCGAGACGTCAAACGACACTGGTCGCGTGAATGCGCCCATTTCGAGTCTATTTCAAGTATAGCACGCCATTAACACGTCGTAACACGCTCGCTAGGGCTGTGCACCGGCAGATTACGCCAGGCGTACCCGCCTCCGCGAGACGTCAACCGACAATTCAGTCGCGTGAATGCGCGCATTTCGAGTTTATATCAAGTATAGCACGCCATTAACACGTCGTAACACGCTCGCTAGGGCCGTACACCGGCAGATTACGCCAGGCGTTCCCGGCTCCGCGAGACGTCAAACGACACTGGTCGCATGAATGCGCGCATTTCGAGTCTATTTCAAGTATAGCACGACATTAACACGTCGTAACACGCTCGCTAGGGCCGTGCACCGGCAGATTACGCCAGGCGTACCCGCCTCCGCCAGACGTCAAACGACAACTGATTCTCGTGAATGCGCGCATTTCGAGTTTATTTCAAGTATAGCACGCCATTAACACGTCGTAACACGCTCGTTAGGGCCGTGCACCGGCAGATTACGCCATCCGTACCCGCCTCCGCTAGACGTCAAACGACAACTGAGCCTCGTGAATGCGCGCATTTCGAGTTTATTTCAAGTATAGCATGCCATTAAAACGCCGTATCACGCTCGCTAGGGCCTTACACCGGCAGATTACGCCAGGCGTTCCCGCCTCCGCGAGACGTCAAACGACAACTGAGTCTCGTGAATGCGCGTATTTAGAGTTTATTTCAAGTATAGCACGCCATTAACACGTCGTAACACGCTCCCTAGGGCCGTGCACCGGCAGATTACGCCAGGCGTACCCGCCTCCGCCAGACGTCAAACGACAACCGATTCTCGTGAATGCGCGCATTCCGAGTTTATTTCAAGTACAGCACGCCATTAACACGTCGTAACATCCTCGCTAGGGCCGTGCACCGGCAAATTACGCCAGGCGTACCCGCCTTCGCTAGACGTCAAACGACAACTGAGCCTCGTGAATGCGCGCATTTCGAGTTTATCTCAAGTATAGGACGCTATTACCACGTAGTAACACGCTCGCTAGGGCCGTACACCGGCAGATTACGCCAGGCGTACCCACATCCGCGAGACGTCAAACGACAACTGAGTCGCGTGAATGCGCGCATTTCGAGTCTATTTCAAATATAGCATGCCATTAACATGTAACACGCTCGCTAGGGCCGTGCACCGTCAGATTACGCCAGGCGTACCCGCCTCCGCTAGACGTCAAACAACTGAGTCGCGTGAATGCGCGCATTTCGAGTTTATTCCAAGTATAGCACGCCATTCACACTTCGTAACACGCTCGCTAGGGCCGTACACCGGTAGATTACGCCAGGCGTACCCGCCTCCGCTAGACGTCAAACGACAACTGAGCCTCGTGAATGCGCGCATTTAGAGTTTATTTCAAGTATAGCATGCCATTAAAACGCCGTATCACGCTCGCTAGGGCCTTACACCGGCAGATTACGCCAGGCGTTCCCGCCTCCGCGAGACGTCAAACGACAACTGAGTCTCGTGAATGCGCGTATTTCGAGTTTATTTCAAGTATAGCACGCCATTAACACGTCGTAACACGCTCGCTAGGGCCGTGCACCGGCAGATTACGCCAGGCGCACCCGCCTCCGCCAGACGTCAAACGACAACTGATTCTCGTGAATGCGCGCATTTCGAGTTTATTTCAAGTATAGCACGCCATTAACACGTCGTAACACGCTCGTTAGGGCCGTGCACCGGCAGATTACGCCAGGCGTACCCGCCTCCGCTAGACGTCAAACGACAACTGAGCCTCGTGAATGCGCGCATTTCGAGATTATTTCAAGTATAGGACGCCATTACCACGTATTAACACGCTCGCTAGGGCCGTACACTGGCAGATTACGCCAGGCGTACCCACATTCGCGAGACGTCAAACGACAACTGAGTCGCGTGAATGCGCGCATTTCGAGTCTATTTCAAGTATAGCATGCCATTAACATGTAACACGCTCGCTAGGGCCGTGCACCGGTAGATTACGCCAGGCGTACCCGCCTCCGCTAGACGTCAAACGACAACTTATTCTCGTGAATGCGCGCATTTCGAGTTTATTTCAAGTATAGCACGCCATTAACACGTCGTAACACGCTCGCTAGGGCCGTGCACCGGTAGATTAGGCCAGGCGTACCCGCCTCCGCTAGACGTCAAACGACAACTGAGTCGCGTGAATGCGCGCATTTCGAGTCTATTTCAAGTATAGCATGCCATTAACATGTAACACGCTTGCTAGGGCCGTGCACCGTCAGATTACGCCAGGCGTACCCGCCTCCGCTAGACGTCAAACGACAACTGAGTCTCGTGAATGCGCGCATTTCGAGTTTATTTCAAGTATAGCACGCCATTAACACGTCGTAACACGCTCGCTAGGGCCGTACACCGGCAGATTACGCCAGGCGTACCCGCCTCCGCTAGACGTCAAACGACAACTGAGTCGCGTGAATGCGCGCATTTCGAGTTTATTTCAAGTATAGCACGCCATTAACACGTCGTAACACGCTCGCTAGGGCCGTGCACCGTCAGATTACGCCAGGCGTACCCGCCTCCGCTAGACGTCAAACGACAACTGAGTCGCGTGAATGCGCGCATTTCGAGTTTATTTCAAGTATAGCACGCCATTAACACGTCGTAACACGCTCGCTAGGGCCGTACACCGGCAGATTACGCCAGGCGTACCCGCCTCCGCTAGACGTCAAACGACAACTGAGTCGCGTGAATGCGCGCATTTCGAGATTATTTCAAGTATAGCACGCCATTAACACGTCGTAACACGCTCGTTAGGGCCGTGCACCGGCAGATTACGCCAGGCGTACCCGCCTCCGCTAGACGTCAAACGACAACTGAGCCTCGTGAATGCGCGCATTTCGAGTTTATTTCAAGTATAGCATGCCATCAAAACGCCGTATCACGCTCGCTAGGGCCTTACACCGGCAGATTACGCCAGGCGTTCCCGCCTCCGCGAGACGTCAAACGACAACTGAGTCTCGTGAATGCGCGTATTTAGAGTTTATTTCAAGTATAGCACGCCATTAACACGTCGTAACACGCTCGCTAGGGCCGTGCACCGGCAGATTACGCCAGGCGTACCCGCATCCGCCAGACGTCAAACGACAACTGATTCTCGTGAATGCGCGCATTTCGAGTTTATTTCAAGTATAGCACGCCATTAACACGTCGTAACACGCTCGTTAGGGCCGTGCACCGGCAGATTACGCCAGGCGTACCCGCCTCCGCTAGACGTCAAACGACAACTGAGCCGCGTGAATGCGCGCATTTCGAGTTTATTTCAAGTATAGCATGCCATTAAAACGCCGTATCACGCTCGCTAGGGCCTTACACCGGCAGATTACGCCTGGCGTTCCCGCCTCCGCGAGACGTCAAACGACAACTGAGTCTCGTGAATGCGCGTATTTCGAGTTTATTTCAAGTATAGCACGCCATTAACACGTCGTAACACGCTCGCTAGGGCCGTGCACCGGCAGATTACGCCAGGCGTACCCGCCTCCGCTAGACGTCAAACGACAACTGATTCTCGTGAATGCGCGCATTTCGAGTTTATTTCAAGTATAGCACGCCATTAACACGTCGTAACACGCTCGCTAGGGCCGTACACCGGCAGATTACGCCAGGCGTTCCCGGCTCCGCGAGACGTCAAACGACACTGGTCGCGTGAATGCGCGCATTTCGAGTCTATTTCAAGTATAGCACGCCATTAACACGTCGTAACACGCTCGCTAGGGCCGTGCACCGTCAGATTACGCCAGGTGTAGCCGCCTCCGCTAGACGTCAAACGACAACTGAGTCTCGTGAATGCGCGCATTCCGAGTTTATTTCAAGTACAGCACGCCATTAACACGTCGTAACATGCTCGCTAGGGCCGTGCACCGGCAAATTACGCCAGGCGTACCCGCCTTCGCTAGACGTCAAACGACAACTGAGCATCGTGAATGCGCGCATTTCGAGTTTATTCCAAGTATAGCACGCCATTAACACGTCGTAACACGCTCGCTAGGGCCGAACACCGGCAGATTACGCCAGGCGTACCCGCCTCCGCTAGACGTCAAACGACAACTGAGTCGCGTGAATGCGCGCATTTCGAGTTTATTCCAAGTATAGCACGCCATTCACACTTCGTAACACGCTCGCTAGGGCCGTACACCGGTAGATTACGCCAGGCGTAGCCGCCTCCGCTAGACGTCAAACGAATACTGAGTCGCGTGAATGCGCGCATTTCGAGTCTATTTCAAGTATAGCATGCCATTAACATGTAACACGCTCGCTAGGGCCGTGCACCGTCAGATTACGCCAGGCGTACCCGCCTCCGCTAGACGTCAAACGACAACTGAGTCGCGTGAATGCGCGCATTTCGAGTTTATTCCAAGTATAGCACGCCATTCACACTTCGTAACACGCTCGCTAGGGCCGTACACCGGTAGATTACGCCAGGCGTAGCCGCCTCCGCTAGACGTCAAACGACAACTGAGCCTCGTGAATGCGCGCATTTCGAGTTTATTTCAAGTATAGCATGCCATTAAAACGCCGTATCACGCTCGCTAGGGCCTTACACCGGCAGATTACGCCAGGCGTACCCGCCTCCGCTAGACGTCAAACGACAACTGAGTCTCGTGAATGCGCTCATTTCGAGTTTATTTCAAGTATAGCACGCCATTAACACGTCGTAACACGCTCGTTAGGGCCGTGCACCGGCAGATTACGCCAGGCGTACCCGCCTCCGCTAGACGTCAAACGACAACTGAGCCTCGTGAATGCGCGCATTTCGAGTTTATTTCAAGTATAGCATGCCATCAAAACGCCGTATCACGCTCGCTAGGGCCTTACACCGGCAGATTACGCCAGGCGTTCCCGCCTCCGCGAGACGTCAAACGACAACTGAGTCTCGTGAATGCGCGTATTTAGAGTTTATTTCAAGTATAGCACGCCATTAACACGTCGTAACACGCTCGCTAGGGCCGTGCACCGGCAGATTACGCCAGGCGTACCCGCATCCGCCAGACGTCAAACGACAACTGATTCTCGTGAATGCGCGCATTTCGAGTTTATTTCAAGTATAGCACGCCATTAACACGTCGTAACACGCTCGTTAGGGCCGTGCACCGGCAGATTACGCCAGGCGTACCCGCCTCCGCTAGACGTCAAACGACAACTGAGCCGCGTGAATGCGCGCATTTCGAGTTTATTTCAAGTATAGCATGCCATTAAAACGCCGTATCACGCTCGCTAGGGCCTTACACCGGCAGATTACGCCTGGCGTTCCCGCCTCCGCGAGACGTCAAACGACAACTGAGTCTCGTGAATGCGCGTATTTCGAGTTTATTTCAAGTATAGCACGCCATTAACACGTCGTAACACGCTCGCTAGGGCCGTGCACCGGCAGATTACGCCAGGCGTACCCGCCTCCGCTAGACGTCAAACGACAACTGATTCTCGTGAATGCGCGCATTTCGAGTTTATTTCAAGTATAGCACGCCATTAACACGTCGTAACACGCTCGCTAGGGCCGTACACCGGCAGATTACGCCAGGCGTTCCCGGCTCCGCGAGACGTCAAACGACACTGGTCGCGGTGAATGCGCGCATTTCGAGTCTATTTCAAGTATAGCACGCCATTAACACGTCGTAACACGCTCGCTAGGGCCGTGCACCGTCAGATTACGCCAGGTGTAGCCGCCTCCGCTAGACGTCAAACGACAACTGAGTCTCGTGAATGCGCGCATTCCGAGTTTATTTCAAGTACAGCACGCCATTAACACGTCGTAACATGCTCGCTAGGGCCGTGCACCGGCAAATTACGCCAGGCGTACCCGCCTTCGCTAGACGTCAAACGACAACTGAGCATCGTGAATGCGCGCATTTCGAGTTTATTCCAAGTATAGCACGCCATTAACACGTCGTAACACGCTCGCTAGGGCCGAACACCGGCAGATTACGCCAGGCGTACCCGCCTCCGCTAGACGTCAAACGACAACTGAGTCGCGTGAATGCGCGCATTTCGAGTTTATTCCAAGTATAGCACGCCATTCACACTTCGTAACACGCTCGCTAGGGCCGTACACCGGTAGATTACGCCAGGCGTAGCCGCCTCCGCTAGACGTCAAACGAATACTGAGTCGCGTGAATGCGCGCATTTCGAGTCTATTTCAAGTATAGCATGCCATTAACATGTAACACGCTCGCTAGGGCCGTGCACCGTCAGATTACGCCAGGCGTACCGCCTCCGCTAGACGTCAAACGACAACTGAGTCGCGTGAATGCGCGCATTTCGAGTTTATTCCAAGTATAGCACGCCATTCACACTTCGTAACACGCTCGCTAGGGCCGTACACCGGTAGATTACGCCAGGCGTAGCCGCCTCCGCTAGACGTCAAACGACAACTGAGCCTCGTGAATGCGCGCATTTCGAGTTTATTTCAAGTATAGCATGCCATTAAAACGCCGTATCACGCTCGCTAGGGGCCTTACACCGGCAGATTACGCCAGGCGTACCCCGCCTCCGCTAGACGTCAAACGACAACTGAGTCTCGTGAATGCGCTCATTTCGAGTTTTCAAGTATAGCACGCCATTAACACGTCGTAACACGCTCGTTAGGGCCGTGCACCGGCAGATTACGCCAGGGCGTACCCGCCTCCGCTAGACGTCAAACGACAACTGAGCCTCGTGAATGCGCGCATTTCGAGTTTATTTCAAGTATAGCATGCCATTAAAACGCCGTATCACGCTCGCTAGGGCCTTACACCGGCAGATTACGCCAGGCGTTCCCGCCTCCGCGAGACGTCAAACGACAACTGAGTCTCGTGAATGCGCGTATTTCGAGTTTATTTCAAGTATAGCACGCCATTAACACGTCGTAACACGCTCGCTAGGGCCGTGCACCGGCAGATTACGCCAGGCGTACCCGCCTCCGCCAGACGTCAAACGACAACTGATTCTCGTCAATGCGCGCATTTCGAGTTTATTTCAAGTATAGCACGCCATTAACACGTCGTAACATGCTCGCTAGGGTCGTGCACCGGCAAATTACGCCAGGCGTACCCGCCTTCGCTAGACGTCAAACGACAACTGAGCCGCGTGAATGCGCGCATTTCGAGTTTATGTCAAGTATAGCACACCATTACCACGTAGTAACACGCTCGCTAGGGCCGTACACCGGCAGATTACGCCAGGCGTACCCACATCCGCGAGACGTCAAACGACAACTGAGTCGCGTGAATGCGCACATTTCGAGTCTATTTCAAGTATAGCATGCCATTAACATGTAACACGCTCGTTAGGGCCGTGCACCGGCAGATTACGCAAGGCGTACCCGCCTCCGCTAGACGTCAAACGACAACTGAGCCTCGTGAATGCGCGCATTTCGAGTTTATTTCTAGTATAGCATGCCATTAAAACGCCGTATCACGCTCGCTAGGGCCTTACACCGGCAGATTACGCCAGGCGTTCCCGCCTCCGCGAGACGTCAAACGACAACTGAGTCTCGTGAATGCGCGTATTTAGAGTTTATTTCAAGTATAGCACGCCATTAACACGTCGTAACACGCTCGCTAGGGCCGTGCACCGGCAGATTTCGCCAGGCGTACCCGCCTCCGCCAGACGTCAAACGACAACTGATTCGCGTGAATGCGCGCATTTCGAGTTTATTTCAAGTATAGCACGCCATTAACACGTCGTAACACGCTCGTTAGGGCCGTGCACCCGGCAGATTACGCCAGGCGTACCCGCCTCCGCTAGACGTCAAACGACAACTGAGCCTCGTGAATGCGCGCATTTCGAGTTTATTTCAAGTATAGCATGCCATTAAAACGCCGTATCACGCTCGCTAGGGCCTTACACCGGCAGATTACGCCAGGCGTTCCCGCCTCCGCGAGACGTCAAACGACAACTGAGTCTCGTGAATGCGCGTATTTCGAGTTTATTTCAAGTATAGCACGCCATTAACACGTCGTAACACGCTCGCTAGGGCCGTGCACCGGCAGATTACGCCAGGCGTACCCGCCTCCGCCAGACGTCAAACGACAACTTATTCTCGTGAATGCGCGCATTTCGAGTTTATTTCAAGTATAGCACGCCATTAACACGTCGTAACACGCTCGCTAGGGCCGTACACCGGCAGATTACGCCAGGCGTTCCCGGCTCCGCGAGACGTCAAACGACACTGGTCGCGTGAATGCGCGCATTTCGAGTCTATTTCAAGTATAGCACGCCATTAACACGTCGTAACACGCTCGCTAGGGCCGTGCACCGTCAGATTACGCCAGGCGTAGCCGCCTCCGCTAGACGTCAAACGACAACTGAGTCTCGTGAATGCGCGCATTCCGAGTTTATTTCAAGTATAGCATGCCATTAACACGTCGTAACACGCTCGCTAGGGCCGTACACCGGCAGATTACGCCAGGCGTAGCCGCCTCCGCTAGACGTCAAACGACAACTGAGTCTCGTGAATGCGCGCATTCCGAGTTTATTTCAAGTATAGCATGCCATGAACACGTCGTAACACGCTCGCTAGGGCCGTGCACCGTCAGATTACGCCAGGCGTAGCCGCCTCCGCTAGACGTCAAACGACAACTGAGTCTCGTGAATGCGCGCATTCCGAGTTTATTTCAAGTATAGCATGCCATTAACACGTCGTAACACGCTCGCTAGGGCCGTACACCGGCAGATTACGCCAGGCGTTCCCGGCTCCGCGAGACGTCAAACGACACTGGTCGCGTGAATGCGCGCATTTCGAGTCTATTTCAAGTATAGCACGCCATTAACACGTCGTAACACGCTCGCTAGGGCCGTGCACCGTCAGATTACGCCAGGCGTAGCCGCCTCCGCTAGACGTCAAACGACAACTGAGTCTCGTGAATGCGCGCATTCCGAGTTTATTTCAAGTACAGCACGCCATTAACACGTCGTAACATGCTCGCTAGGGCCGTGCACCGGCAAATTACGCCAGGCGTACCCGCCTTCGCTAGACGTCAAACGACAACTGAGCCTCGTGAATGCGCGAATTTCGAGTTTATCTCAAGTATAGGACGCCATTACCACGTAGTAACACGCTCGCTAGGGCCGTACACCGGCAGATTACGCCAGGCGTACCCGCCTCCGCTAGACGTCAAACGACAACTGAGTCGCGTGAATGCGCGCATTTCGAGTTTATTCCAAGTATAGCACGCCATTCACACTTCGTAACGCGCTCGCTAGGGCCGTACACCGGTAGATTACGCCAGGCGTAGCCGCCTCCGCTAGACGTCAAACGACAACTGAGTCGCGTGAATGCGCGCATTGCGAGTTTATATCAAGTATAGCACGCCATTAACATGTCGTATCACGCTCGCTAGGGCCGTACACCGGCAGATTACGCTAGACGTACCCGCCTACTCGAGACGTCAAACGACAACTGAGTCGCGTGAATGCGCGCATTTCGAGTTTATGTCAAGTATAGCACGCCATTAACACGTCGTAACACGCTCGCTAGGGCCGTGCACCGTTAGATTACGCCAGGCGTACCCGCCTCCGCTAGACGTCAAACGACAACTGAGTCTCGTGAATGCGCGCATGTCGAGTTTATTTCAAGTATAGCACGCCATTAACACGTCGTAACACGCTCGCTAGGGCCGTACACCGGCAGATTACACCAGGCGTTACCGCCTCCGCGAGACGTCAAACCACAACTGAGTCGCGTGAATGCGCGCATTGCGAGTTTATTTCAAGTATAGCACGCCATTAACACGTCGTAACAGGCTCGCTGGGGCCGTGCACCGGCAGTTTACGCCAGTCGTTACCGCCTCCGCGAGACGTCAAACGACAACTGAGTCGCGTGAATGCGCGCATTTCGAGTTTGTTTCAAGTATTGCACGCCATTAACACTTCGTAACACGCTCGCTAGGGCCGTACACCGGCAGAATACGCCAGGTGTACCCGCCTCCTCGAGACATCAAACGACAACTGGGTCCCGTGAATGCGCGCATTTCGAGTTTATTTCAAGTATAGCACGCCATTAAAACGTCGTAACACGCTTGCTAGGGTCGTACACCGGCAGATTACGTAAGGCGTTCCCGCCTCCGCGAGACGTCAAACGACAACTGAGTCGCGTGAAATCGCGCATTTCGAGTCTATTTCAAGTATAGCACGCGATGAACACGCCGTAACAAGCTCGCTAAGGCCGTGCACCGTCAGATTACGCCAGGGTACCCGCCTCCGCTAGACATCACACAACTACGTCGCGTGAATGCGCGCATTTCGAGTTTATTTCAAGTATAGCACGCCATTAACACGTCGTAACACGCTCGCTGGGGCCGTACGCCGGCAGATTGCGCCAGGCGTACCCGCCTCCGCGAGACGTCAAACGACAACTGAGTTGCGTGAATGCGCGCATTTAGAGTTTATTTCAAGTATAGCATGCCATTAAAACGTCGTAACACGCTCGCTAGGGCCGTACACCGGCAGATTACGCCAGGCGTACCCGGCTCCACGAGACGTCCAACGACACTGGTCGCGTGAATGCGCGCATTTCGAGTCTATTTCAAGTATAGCATGCCATTAACACGTCGTAACACGCTCGCTAGGGTCGTGCACCGTCTGATTACGCCAGGCGCACCCGCCTCCGCTAGACGTCAAACGACAACTGAGTCTCGTGAATGCGCGCATTTCGAGTTTATTTCAAGTATAGCACGCCATTAACGCGTCGTAACACGCTCGCTAGGGCCGTATACCGGCAGATTACGCCAGCCGTACCCGCCTCCGCGAGACGTCAAACAACAACTGAGTCGCGTGAATGCGCTCATTTCGAATTTATTTCAAGTATAGCATGCCATTAAAGCGCCGTAACACGCTCGATAGGACCGTGCACCGTCAGATTACGCCAGGCGTACCCGCCTCCGCTAGACGTCAAACGAGAACTGAGTCTCGTGAATGCGCGCATTTCGAGTTTATTTCAAGTATAGGACGCCATTACCACGTAGTAACACGCTCGCTAGGGCCGTGCACCGGCAAATTACGCCAGGCGTACCCGCCTCCGCGAGACGTCAAACGACAACTGAGCCTCGTGAAGGCGCGCATTTCGAGTTTATTTCAAGTATAGCATGCCATTAACACGTCGTAACACGCTCGCTAGGGCTGTGCACAGGCAGATTACGCCAGGCGTACCCGCCTCCGCTAGACGTCAAACAACTGAGTCGCGTGAATGCGCGCATTTCGAGTTTATTCCAAGTATAGCACGCCATTCACACTTCGTAACACGCTCGCTAGGGCCGTACACCGGTAGATTACGCCAGGCGTACCCGCCTCCGCTAGACGTCAAACGACAACTGAGCCTCGTGAATGCGCGCATTTCGAGTTTATTTCAAGTATAGCATGCCATTAAAACGCCGTATCACGCTCGCTAGGGCCTTACACCGGCAGATTACGCCAGGCGTTCCCGCCTCCGCGAGACGTCAAACGACAACTGATTCTCGTGAATGCGCGCATTTCGAGTTTATTTCAAGTATAGCACGCCATTAACACGTCGTAACACGCTCGTTAGGGCCGTGCACCGGCAGATTACGCCAGGCGTACCCGCCTCCGCTAGACGTCAAACGACAACTGAGCCTCGTGAATGCGCGCATTTCGAGATTATTTCAAGTATAGCATGCCATTAACACGTCGTAACACGCTCGCTAGGGCCGTGCACCGTCAGATTACGCCAGGCGTAGCCGCCTCCGCTAGACGTCAAACGACAACTGAGTCTCGTGAATGCGCGCATTCCGAGTTTATTTCATGTACAGCACGCCATTAACACGTCGTAACATGCTCGCTAGGGCCGTGCACCGGCAAATTACACCAGGCGTACCCGCCTTCGCTAGACGTCAAACGACAACTGAGCCTCGTGAATGCGCGCATTTCGAGTTTATATCAAGTATAGGACGCCATTACCACGTATTAACACGCTCGCTAGGGCCGTACACTGGCAGATTACGCCAGGCGTACCCACATACGCGAGACGTCAAACGACAACTGAGTCGCGTGAATGCGCGCATTTCGAGTCTATTTCAAGTATAGCATGCCATTAACATGTAACACGCTCGCTAGGGCCGTGCACCGGTAGATTACGCCAGGCGAACCCGCCTCCGCTAGACGTCAAACGACAACTTATTCTCGTGAATGCGCGCATTTCGAGTTTATTTCAAGTATAGCACGCCATTAACACGTCGTAACACGCTCGTTAGGGCCGTGCACCGGCAGATTACGCCAGGCGTACCCGCCTCCGCTAGACGTCAAACGACAACTGAGCCTCGTGAATGCGCGCATTTCGAGATTATTTCAAGTATAGCATGCCATTAACACGTCGTAACACGCTCGCTAGGGCCGTGCACCGTCAGATTACGCCAGGCGTAGCCGCCTCCGCTAGACGTCAAACGACAACTGAGTCTCGTGAATGCGCGCATTCCGAGTTTATTTCATGTACAGCACGCCATTAACACGTCGTAACATGCTCGCTAGGGCCGTGCACCGGCAAATTACACCAGGCGTACCCGCCTTCGCTAGACGTCAAACGACAACTGAGCCTCGTGAATGCGCGCATTTCGAGTTTATATCAAGTATAGGACGCCATTACCACGTATTAACACGCTCGCTAGGGCCGTACACTGGCAGATTACGCCAGGCGTACCCACATACGCGAGACGTCAAACGACAACTGAGTCGCGTGAATGCGCGCATTTCGAGTCTATTTCAAGTATAGCATGCCATTAACATGTAACACGCTCGCTAGGGCCGTGCACCGGTAGATTACGCCAGGCGAACCCGCCTCCGCTAGACGTCAAACGACAACTTATTCTCGTGAATGCGCGCATTTCGAGTTTATTTCAAGTATAGCACGCCATTAACACGTCGTAACACGCTCGCTAGGGCCGTGCACCGGTAGATTACGCCAGGCGTACCCGCCTCCGCTAGACGTCAAACGACAACTGAGTCTCGTGAATGCGCGCATTTCGAGTCTATTTCAAGTATAGCATGCCATTAACATGTAACACGCTTGCTAGGGCCGTGCACCGTCAGATTACGCCAGGCGTACCCGCCTCCGCTAGACGTCAAACGACAACTGAGTCTCGTGAATGCGCGCATTTCGAGTTTATTTCAAGTATAGCACGCCATTAACACGTCGTAACACGCTCGCTAGGGCCGTACACCGGCAGATTACGCCAGGCGTACCCGCCTCCGCTAGACGTCAAACGACAACTGAGTCGCGTGAATGCGCGCATTTCGAGTTTATGTCAAGTATAGCACACCATTAACACGTCGTAACACGCTCGCTAGGGCTGTGCACCGGCAGATTACGCCAGGCGTACCCGCCTCCGCGAGACGTCAAACGACAATTGAGCCGCGTGAATGCGCGCATTTCGAGTTTATTTCAAGTATAGCACACCATTAACACGTCGTAACACGCTCGCTAGGGCTGCGCACCGGCAGATTACGCCAGGCGTACCCGCCTCCGCGAGACGTCAAACGACAATTGAGCCGCGTGAATGCGCGCATTTCGAGTTTATGTCAAGTATAGCACGCCATGAATACGTCGTAAAACGCTCGCTAGGGCCATGCACCGTCAGATTACGCCAGGCATACCCGCCTCCTCTAGACGTTTAACGACAACTGAGTCTCGTGAATGCGCGCATTTCGAGTTTATGTCAAGTATAGCACACCATTAACACGTCGTAACACGCTCGCTAGGGCTGTGCACCGTCAGATTACGCCAGGCGTACCCGCCTCCTCGAGACGTCAAACGACAATTGAGCCGCGTGAATGCGCGCATTTCGAGTTTATGTCAAGTATAGCACACCATTAACACGTCGTAAAACGCTCGCTAGGGCCGTGCACCGTCAGATTACGCCAGGCATACCCGCCTCCTCTAGACGTTTAACGACGAGTCTCGTGAATGCGCGCATTTCGAGTTTATGTCAAGTATAGCACGCCATTAACACGTCGTAACACGCTCGTTAGGGCCGTGCACCGGCAGATTACGCCATCCGTACCCGCCTCCGCTAGACGTCAAACGACAACTGAGCCTCGTGAATGCGCGCATTTCGAGTTTATTTCAAGTATAGCATGCCATTAAAACGCCGTATCACGCTCGCTAGGACCTTACACCGGCAGATTACGCCAGGCGTTCCCGCCTCCGCGAGACGTCAAACGACAACTGAGTCTCGTGAATGCGCGTATTTAGAGTTTATTTCAAGTATAGCACGCCATTAACACGTCGTAACACGCTCGATAGGGCCGTGCACCGGCAGATTACGCCAGGCGTACCCGCCTCCGCCAGACGTCAAACGACAACCGATTCTCGTGAATGCACGCATTTCGAGTTTATTTCAAGTATATCACGCCATTAACACGTCGTAACACGCTCGTTAGGGCCGTGCACCGGCAGATTACGCCAGGCGTACCCGCCTCCGCTAGACGTCAAACGACAACTGAGCCTCGTGAATGCGCGCATTTCGAGTTTATTTCAAGTATAGCATGCCATTAACACGTCGTAACACGCTCGCTAGGGCCGTGCACCGTCAGATTACGCCAGGCGTAGCCGCCTCCGCTAGACGTCAAACGACAACTGAGTCTCGTGAATGCGCGCATTCCGAGTTTATTTCAAGTACAGCACGCCATTAACACGTCGTAACATGCTCGCTAGGGCCGTGCACCGGCAAATTACGCCAGGCGTACCCGCCTTCGCTAGACGTCAAACGACAACTGAGCCTCGTGAATGCGCGCATTTCGAGTTTATCTCAAGTATAGGACGCCATTACCACGTAGTAACACGCTCGCTAGGGCCGTACACCGGCAGATTACGCCAGGCGTACCCACATCCGCGAGACATCAAACGACAACTGAGTCGCGTGAATGCGCGCATTTCGAGTCTATTTCAAGTATAGCATGCCATTAACATGTAACACGCTCGCTAGGGCCGTGCACCGTCAGATTACGCCAGGCGTACCCGCCTCCGCTAGACGTCAAACAACTGAGTCGCGTGAATGCGCGCATTTCGAGTTTATTCCAAGTATAGCACGCCATTCACACTTCGTAACACGCTCGCTAGGGCCGTACACCGGTAGATTACGCCAGGCGTACCCGCCTCCGCTAGACGTCAAACGACAACTGAGCCTCGTGAATGCGCGCATTTCGAGTTTATTTCAAGTATAGCATGCCATTAAAACGCCGTATCACGCTCGCTAGGGCCTTACACCGGCAGATTACGCCAGGCGTTCCCGCCTCCGCGAGACGTCAAACGACAACTGAGTCTCGTGAATGCGCGTATTTCGAGTTTATTTCAAGTATAGCACGCCATTAACACGTCGTAACACGCTCGCTAGGGCCGTGCACCGGCAGATTACGCCAGGCGTACCCGCCTCCGCTAGACGTCAAACGACAACTGAGCCTCGTGAATGCGCGCATTTCGAGATTATTTCAAGTATAGCATGCCATTAACACGTCGTAACACGCTCGCTAGGGCCGTGCACCGTCAGATTACGCCAGGCGTAGCCGCCTCCGCTAGACGTCAAACGACAACTGAGTCTCGTGAATGCGCGCATTCCGAGTTTATTTCATGTACAGCACGCCATTAACACGTCGTAACATGCTCGCTAGGGCCGTGCACCGGCAAATTACACCAGGCGTACCCGCCTTCGCTAGACGTCAAACGACAACTGAGCCTCGTGAATGCGCGCATTTCGAGTTTATATCAAGTATAGGACGCCATTACCACGTATTAACACGCTCGCTAGGGCCGTACACTGGCAGATTACGCCAGGCGTACCCACATACGCGAGACGTCAAACGACAACTGAGTCGCGTGAATGCGCGCATTTCGAGTCTATTTCAAGTA
The DNA here is from genome assembly GCF_052857255.1 of Amblyomma americanum. NCBI lineage: Eukaryota > Metazoa > Arthropoda > Arachnida > Ixodida > Ixodidae > Amblyomma > Amblyomma americanum. The sequence goes on along the minus strand of NC_135497.1, from coordinate 11,403,249 downwards.
TAGCATGCCATTAACATGTAACACGCTCGCTAGGGCCGTGCACCGGTAGATTACGCCAGGCGTACCCGCCTCCGCTAGACGTCAAACGACAACTTATTCTCGTGAATGCGCGCATTTCGAGTTTATTTCAAGTATAGCACGCCATTAACACGTCGTAACACGCTCGCTAGGGCCGTGCACCGGTAGATTACGCCAGGCGTACCCGCCTCCGCTAGACGTCAAACGACAACTGAGTCTCGTGAATGCGCGCATTTCGAGTCTATTTCAAGTATAGCATGCCATTAACATGTAACACGCTTGCTAGGGCCGTGCACCGTCAGATTACGCCAGGCGTACCCGCCTCCGCTAGACGTCAAACGACAACTGAGTCTCGTGAATGCGCGCATTTCGAGTTTATTTCAAGTATAGCACGCCATTAACACGTCGTAACACGCTCGCTAGGGCCGTACACCGGCAGATTACGCCAGGCGTACCCGCCTCCGCTAGACGTCAAACGACAACTGAGTCGCGTGAATGCGCGCATTTCGAGTTTATTTCAAGTATAGCACGCCATTAACACGTCGTAACACGCTCGCTAGGGCCGTGCACCGTCAGATTACGCCAGGCGTACCCGCCTCCGCTAGACGTCAAACGACAACTGAGTCGCGTGAATGCGCGCATTTCGAGTTTATTTCAAGTATAGCACGCCATTAACACGTCGTAACACGCTCGCTAGGGCCGTACACCGGCAGATTACGCCAGGCGTACCCGCCTCCGCTAGACGTCAAACGACAACTGAGTCGCGTGAATGCGCGCATTTCGAGATTATTTCAAGTATAGCACGCCATTAACACGTCGTAACACGCTCGTTAGGGCCGTGCACCGGCAGATTACGCCAGGCGTACCCGCCTCCGCTAGACGTCAAACGACAACTGAGCCTCGTGAATGCGCGCATTTCGAGTTTATATCAAGTATAGCATGCCATTAAAACGCCGTATCACGCTCGCTAGGGCCTTACACCGGCAGATTACGCCAGGCGTTCCCGCCTCCGCGAGACGTCAAACGACAACTGAGTCTCGTGAATGCGCGTATTTAGAGTTTATTTCAAGTATAGCACGCCATTAACACGTCGTAACACGCTCGCTAGGGCCGTGCACCGGCAGATTACGCCAGGCGTACCCGCATCCGCCAGACGTCAAACGACAACTGATTCTCGTGAATGCGCGCATTTCGAGTTTATTTCAAGTATAGCACGCCATTAACACGTCGTGACACGCTCGTTAGGGCCGTGCACCGGCAGATTACGCCAGGCGTACCCGCCTCCGCTAGACGTCAAACGACAACTGAGCCGCGTGAATGCGCGCATTTCGAGTTTATTTCAAGTATAGCATGCCATTAAAACGCCGTATCACGCTCGCTAGGGCCTTACACCGGCAGATTACGCCTGGCGTTCCCGCCTCCGCGAGACGTCAAACGACAACTGAGTCTCGTGAATGCGCGTATTTCGAGTTTATTTCAAGTATAGCACGCCATTAACACGTCGTAACACGCTCGCTAGGGCCGTGCACCGGCAGATTACGCCAGGCGTACCCGCCTCCGCTAGACGTCAAACGACAACTGATTCTCGTGAATGCGCGCATTTCGAGTTTATTTCAAGTATAGCACGCCATTAACACGTCGTAACACGCTCGCTAGGGCCGTACACCGGCAGATTACGCCAGGCGTTCCCGGCTCCGCGAGACGTCAAACGACACTGGTCGCGTGAATGCGCGCATTTCGAGTCTATTTCAAGTATAGCACGCCATTAACACGTCGTAACACGCTCGCTAGGGCCGTGCACCGTCAGATTACGCCAGGCGTAGCCGCCTCCGCTAGACGTCAAACGACAACTGAGTCTCGTGAATGCGCGCATTCCGAGTTTATTTCAAGTACAGCACGCCATTAACACGTCGTAACATGCTCGCTAGGGCCGTGCACCGGCAAATTACGCCAGGCGTACCCGCCTTCGCTAGACGTCAAACGACAACTGAGCCTCGTGAATGCGCGCATTTCGAGTTTATTCCAAGTATAGCACGCCATTAACACGTCGTAACACGCTCGCTAGGGCCGTACACCGGCAGATTACGCCAGGCGTACCCGCCTCCGCTAGACGTCAAACGACAACTGAGTCGCGTGAATGAGCGCATTTCGAGTTTATTCCAAGTATAGCACGCCATTCACACTTCGTAACACGCTCGCTAGGGCCGTGCACCGTCAGATTACGCCAGGCGTAGCCGCCTCCGCTAGACGTCAAACGAATACTGAGTCGCGTGAATGCGCGCATTTCGAGTCTATTTCAAGTATAGCATGCCATTAACATGTAACACGCTCGCTAGGGCCGGGCACCGTCAGATTACGCCAGGCGTACCCGCCTCCGCTAGACGTCAAACGACAACTGAGTCGCGTGAATGCGCGCATTTCGAGTTTATTCCAAGTATAGCACGCCATTCACACTTCGTAACACGCTCGCTAGGGCCGTACACCGGTAGATTACGCCAGGCGTAGCCGCCTCCGCTAGACGTCAAACGACAACTGAGCCTCGTGAAAGCGCGCATTTCGAGTTTATTTCAAGTATAGCATGCCACTAAAACGCCGTATCACGCTCGCTAGGGCCTTACACCGGCAGATTACGCCAGGCGTACCC